>NC_133661.1:235388295-235755988 GCF_037893015.1 Macrotis lagotis
GCATTTAGATGTAAAAATAGGAACTTTAAAAAAAAGTAAACAGTGCCTTGAATCCCATGAATAACCATTCAAATAGGATTGTACATTTCAAGTGTATTGTGTACTTTTAAGAAAGAAAGAACACAGAAATCACATCATTCAAATGGAAATTTTCTATTTTCTTCCACTTCTAATCTTATCTAACATTTTGGTGGTGGTTTTAGAGGGAAAGAATGAATACTCTGTCAAAGCTATACTGGTCTGTCAAAATTTCTGTATTAACTTTGACACCCCTGTAAATCTGACACCCACCACCATTTTAGAGTAAAATAGCATTATAACCATAAAAAAAAAAAATCACAGTAGTATCTCAAATGAAAGTTAAATGGTAAATTGTCTTCTCATGATCTTGTATGAAGGCAGACTTTTTCAGATCTATTGATCTCTCTCTCTCTCTCTCTCTCTCTCTCTCTATATATATATATATATATATATATATATATATATATATATATATATATATATATATATAGTTACCTCCATATATCTCTCTGGTCCTTCATCTCTAATAATCTATTTGAGTGTCATCAAATTCTATGGCAACATATAGGCATGAAATCATTAAATTCTAAGATCACTTCTCATGAGATAAATGGAAATATGGAAATATTGCATTCCAGAACATTTGGGAATTTCAATTTTCCCCTCCTCTGAACAGGAAGATGAATAAAAAAATGGTGGTTTGATTTTGTTGTATTATTGATTAGAATTTTGTTAGTATTATTTCATTGAACTCTCATTATGACTCAAAATCCCTTCCTCTTATGTTGAATTTTTTTTACAAGGTAACACAGGTAGGTAATTTTTAAGTATCTGAGTCTGTATTTGAACTCAGGTTTTCCTGATACCAGGACCAGTGTTTATCCACTGTGCTACTTAGCTGCCCCCCAAGATTGAATTTATGGAAGAATTTGGACAAGAATACTATAAGATGAACAGGCACAGATAGTTGTGATATTATATCCCTGGTAGGAGTATCCAAATTGAAGTATGTGATCTACATGATGATTAAATATAATTATTAGATTAAAAAGTATGAAAGGTATTGATTTGATTAAGACTTGCAGAGTTTATTCCTTTAGCCAATATTTACCTTAAGGTCTCAATTATTCAATTCATTTCAATTGATTTTATTTCAATTAATTCACAGTGATATTTCTGTTATTCAGATATTCTGCTTAGAAAATGTTAACTTCTTAACTCATTAAATCAAGGCCTCAAGAGTTCATTTTTCCCAACATTAAAAAAATAAAAGACAATGCCTCAGTGTATCAAACAGGAATACAAGGAAGTTTGTACCTGTGTGGGGAAGTATCCAAGTATATAACTTCCCAACCTGTACCCTCAGAAATATGACTCTGCCAAAACATTAACAGTAATCTATAACAAGAACTGAATCAGTGATTTCAAGATTCATGCTTGAGGGACACATCTGCACATATTAAGAATGGTACTGGTGAGGTGGAGCCAAAATGGCGGCAAGAAGGCATCATTTCCTGAGAACTCCATCCCCAAAATACTCCAAAAGCCGTAAAGTTATGACTCTAGCCAAAATTTAGAGGGGTAAGTATCCACAGCAAGACTAAATGATACATTTTCCCAGTCCAAGATAAATTAGAAGTTCCATGGGAAAGGTGTGCTTCACCAGGATCATGAGTTGGAAAAAGCTCCAGTCACAGCACAGCCTGGGAACACCTTGAAGGAGTGGTGAAAGAATTCTGCTACACCAGAATGAGTGTGGAGTGAGGAGCACCTGCCTTCAGAACTTGCAATGAGAATCAAGAGAAACCAGCCTGCACCTCCAAAGCACAGCCCACAGATGGTAAGGGGGCTAGGGCAGACTTCAGAAAACTCTCTGCTCTCCCTGGATGCAAGAATGTGCTGTTTGCCCACATTCAGATCCAGTTGCAGTTTGGGCTTGCATACTAAGATACTTAAGCAGCTCCAGGACAGAGGGAAGTGCTGTGGTCATCTACATATAAAAGCACAGGCAAGAGAGCACAAGATATTGGAGGAATAAAGGTCCCAATGGGGTGTTTCTCCCCCCCCCAAACCCCAAAGCCTTGGAAGTGCTGTAAATTAGTCTTGGGCTGAAGAAATGAGTAAACAACAGAAAAAGAAGTATCTGACCATAGAGAATTACTTTAATGCCACGGAAGATCAAAACACAAACTCAGATGACAACAAAATTGAAGTTTCCATACAGAAAGCCTCAAAGAGAAATAAAAAATGGGCTCAGACTATGGATAAGCTCAAAAAAGACTTTGAAAAGCAATTAAGGGAGATGGATGAAAAATTGGGAGGAGAAATGAGAGGCATGAAGATAAATCATGAAAACCAAATCAGCAGCTTGGTGAAAGAAATACAAAAAAAATACTGAAGGAAATAATATGTTAAAAACCAGTTTAGGTCTAATGGAAAAAGAAAAAGAAAAAAGCAAATGAGGAGAAGAATGCCTTAAAAAAGCAGAATAGGTCAGCTAGAAAAGGAGATAAAAAAGCTCTCTGAAGAAAATAACTCCTTCAAATGCAGAATGGAACTAAAGGAAGCTGATGACTTTGCAAGAAATCAGGAAGAAATAAAACTCTTCCAAAAAAGCCAAAAATTAGAAGAAAATGTGAAATCTCATGGGAAAAACAACTGACCTCAAAAACAGATCCAGAAGAAATAATTTAAAAATCATTGGGTTATCTTAAAACCATGATCAGGAAAAAAGCCTAGACTTCATTTTCCAAAAAATAATACAGGAAAATTACCCTGCGATCCTAGAAGCAGAGGGTAAAATAGCAACTGAGGGAATTCACTGGTTACCTCCTGAAAGAGATCACAAAAGAAAAACTTCCAGGAGTATTATAGCCAAATTCCAAAACTCCCAAATCAAAGAGAAAATTCTAAAAGCTGCCAGAAACAAACAATTCAACTACTGAGGCTCCATAGTCAGGATTACACAGAAACTGGCAGCATCTACAGTAAAGGCTTGTAGGCACTAGAATATGATATTACAGAAGGCAAAAGATCCTGGTTTACACCCAAGAATCAACTCCCCGGCAAAACTGAACATCCTCTTTCAGGGGATAAGATGGATTTTAAATGAAACAAGGGACTTTAAAACTTTCCTATTGAAACAACTGGAGCTGAACAGAAAGTTTGATCTCCAAATACAGGACTCAGGTGGACTATAGCGAGAGTGGAAAAGAAGCACTAATTATGAGGAATTTAATGATGTTGAACTGTTTGTATCCCTGCATGGGAAGAAGCTACTGATAACTCATATGAACTTTCTCATTTATAAGAGCTGTTAGAAGGAGCATATAGAGACAGGGCATAGGAAGGAGCAGAATATAATGGTATAATATAGTAAAAAGATGGAGTCAATGGATAATAAAGGAAAGTACTGGGAAGAAGGGAAAGGAGATGAAGAAGCTGAGAAATTTCACAAGAGAGTCAAGGAAAAAAAACTTTTTAATGGAGTGGAATGGGGGAAGACAAGGGGGAATGAGTGAGCCTTCATCCTCAGCAGAAATGTTTCAGAGAGGAAATAACATACACACTTAATAAGGTATAGAAATCTAGAGAAAAATGAAAACGAAGGGATGGGATAAAGGTAATGGGGGGAGGGATGGGGGAATAGGTGACAGAAGATAAGAAAGATTGTGGGATATGGTACTCAGATACAACACACTTTGGGACAGGGCCAGGATGAAAGGAGAGAGAATAGAGTAAATGAAAGTGGGGAGCAACAGTGGGAAAAATATTGAAGCAACTTCTCTAGTGAACTTATGATAAAAAAAAAAAAGCAACTCACCCCAGAGAGAGAGCTATTGAATCTGAACACAGACTGACGTATATATTTTTTCTCTCTCACTATTCTTGAGGTTTCTCATCTTCTTGGGGGGGGGTATGTTTACTCTTATAACAAAATTACTGCAATAATATAAATTAAAAATAAAAACCACATAAAAACAAATTCTGGGACTCCAGGTTAAAACCCCCTACTAAAACAACAACAACGACAACAAAAAATGGTGCTGGCCCATCCACATGGAAGAAGAGTCTATATGAACCAGGGAAGAAAATTATGTGTTCTTTGGTCATTGTCTCCATGGTTCCAGTTCTATATTCTAAGCCTCTGGTTTATTTCCAGACCAGGTACACTGAATCTTAAACTGCCTCAAGCAAAGTTGGGGCACATATAGGACATCAGAGAAATAAAAAAGTTCCTTTTAAAAAAATAAGTTCATTTAAATTTTATATTTATGAATGTAGTTCCTGTTGCTGTTACTGTTTATTGCTGCTGTGGCAGAGGTTATTCTTGTGATGACAGCTATTAATATAAAAGTTAGATGCTCCTTTCACTGTTTATCTCTACTCATTTACCTGGTCAATTTTAGTGATTACATTTCTAAAAGACTCATGGTGATCAAAAAATTCTGTGATATCCACTTGCTTTAGAGAAAAATATAAATAAAAATTTGACAGAACAAATGTCCAATCTATTTTTAAACAATAACTACAGCCAGATAGCAAATAGAAAGACAAGTAAAACCATGATAACAACTTTTTAAAAAAAGTTTAGTGTTAGTGCTACTTCTTAATTAAATTCTGTTAGCTATTGTTTTCTTTTGGAATTTTTAAATTTCATTAGCTACATCTTTCTCAGGTTACTCAAAGTTAATAAGGGTACTTAAAGGTGCTATAATTTTGCCTATCCCAGTATATCTTTCTTCAGTGGTTTAGAAAATAGCATGAGAGAACTTTTTCTGTCTTGATCGGGATTTTTCTGATTTGGTTTCTCTAAGTCAAAATCACTTTTAAATTTATCTGAAACACACACTCCTAAGTCTACAAACCTCAATTAAGTGAACACACAAGTAAATAAATACTTACATCTATATTTTAATCTCCTAAATTGAAGAAGAATATATACTAAGAATGGGATTAATGAATACCATCTCTGATAGGGAAGGTATTAATATTTCTTTTTGTTGCTAAGAACTCTAACTATTGTTTAGTGCCAAGTAACATAATATTACTGAAGAATAATTTTTTTTTAAATTACTGATGGAAGTCTTTCTGGTTTGCTACCAAAAGTTATCAGTTGAGTCAATAAATTCCAGTGTCATCATTGGAAAAAATGGTCAAACTAAATCTAAGGGGACAGAGATAAAAAACACAACATTTTAAAAAACAACAGCTTCTTTTGAAATTCATATTTGTGTTTTGTTTTATACTGTTCTAAGTTGTCAAACCATGCAACATGAAAAATATTTCTTTGAAAAAGTTTTGGAAGAGAGCTTTCTAAATTCTTTCATTCAAACATCTTCATTCCTGCCCTTGAGATATATGGTTAGACAGAATTGATTTAAAGAAGTCATTTTGTATTTTAAACCTCGACTTTAAAACAATATTAAATTATATTTTAAGAAGAAAATATAATATAAAAATCAGGAGAAGATTCTTCATTCTTCCTTAGAAAGAATAAAGGAATAAATTCCACAATATTGTACTATATTGTGAGAGGAAAAAGGATGGAATTTATTTTTAAACCTGAAATGAAATCAATTGATTGATAATATATAACAAAGTCTGACTTTTACAAAACTTAATACAGATGGATAAAGACTAAGATCAGAAATTGAATTAAATGGTTTTTTACATTTGACTTCTAGCATTTCCTATAACTCAAAAAGGTCAGATTCAGGAGACTGAAAAAAACCCAGAAGAAAAGAAGAAATAGGAAAGTGTGATGCAGATCACAGTGTCTAGCTAAGGAAAACTGAAAGAAATTTTCTGGTGGAAGTAGGGGTTCTGATTTTTCCAAACTGAATTTTCAGCATTTCATCATTTAACTCACTTGCTGAATAATAAATTTTCTTTTCATTCTAATCTCCCCTAGGGAGAGAGAAGTTCTGGACCTCCAGTGACTTCTTTTTTAAATTACACTGAAAGAGGACATCATATACTTCTAGGACATCTCCCAAACATGACCAGGCTCATGTGTCATTTTTATCCTCCATGCTTTTCAACTCTAACTCATATATGTATATGTACACATACATACATACATACATATATATATATATATATGTCTTTCCTTAATTAAAATATAATCTCCTTAAGGGTATCTTTCTTACTTGTCTTTCTATGTTCAGCACTTAGCATGTCATATTATGTACTTGCTAGTCACATTATATACTTAAAAATCCTTGCTTTTCACCTTTTTTCTCCATTCATTCTTTTATATATATATATATATATATATATATATATAAATTTTTCCAAAATACTTGCAATAACTAGAATTTATATTAATCCTACATCTTTCTGCATGAAACAATTAATTTCTGATTGTCCACAATGTCATCAATTCATTAATTAGTGAAATTTAATTTAATTCAGTATAATTCATAATCATTCTCTCATTCCAACTAACTTTTCCAGTTTTATTTCATGTAACTTTATTCATGTAATATATGATTTTGTTCACTTACACAAAATATTAATCTGCAAAATCTAACACTCATTATATCATCCTATTTAAGTAATCTATCAGTCATCTTTGGATAATATTCTGCTATGCCAAATCTGAGCTTATATGCAAGTCATTTGTATTAACTCTAAAAATATGACAAAAAACCATAGAATTCTGTCAATTCTTTCAAGATATGTGGAAGTTCATTTATTCCTAACTGAACTTGTTAGACCTCTCTTCACCATGCCCCTTTCTTCAAAATCCTTATTTTTTCTATCGCCCCTCCTTATGTTACTCAAATTTGTTTCCAGATTCTTGAATTATTTTACTAGCATTTCATTCTTACTAATTCAATGATTACTTAATATTTATGTAGAGTTATAATTATGGTAGGCATGGAGGGGAAAATACTTAAAGTTCATGAAACTTATAGGGTGCCAAATGATTTATTTTGAGGAAGAAGAGAGGGAAAAGGTAGAGGTGCAAATGAAGCAGGCATTGATTAATGGCATGGAGGAACATGTGAAAGGATGTTGAGAATGGAGGCATGAGCAGGAATCCAGCTAATCACATACCAGAATCCTTCAACCTGATGAGTGGAAGAACACAAGCTCTGGTTTGGTTTAAGGATATGGAGAAAAACTCAGAACTGACTCAGTGATGTCTTCTCTTCAGTGTGAATAGTGAGTGTGTCTCCAATGGCTGCTTTAGGGCATATCTTGTTATACTTGAATCCCAAGTGTTGATTTTCTTGTGGGAGAAAGGAAGTTGGGGGGAAGACAGACACTCTCTATATCCAGTCCTGATGGACCCCTAGCTCCAAAACTCTTCCCTCTTCTCAAACTTTCCTGAGCCCCACAGAGAGGGGTTAGGACAAAAAAAATAGGTTGAAGTTTAGTAGACCAAGCAGTGGGTGCTTAGAAATGGCCTTCAAGGGAAGAAAACTGGATGACCACAAGAACTATAGTTTCAAGTCATCTCATCAAAGCCTATACCTGGAGAAAGGGAATGTATTATAAGCAGGTAAGAATATGGGCCAGAACTAGTGGAGGAAGTGAGGGCTTCCTTGAATTTTCTCTATTTTACTCATTTATGGAGTTTTATTTCCCCTGAAACTCTGACCTCCTAAACTGTTTAAATGTTTCCGAGGAAAAATTAGTGGGCGATAATGAAACTGAGAGAAATAAAAAAATTAATGAATGAATTAAGATTACATCTGGGTTCTCTTCATTTCCAAGGCTGTATTCTTTGACCCTCTAATTGAAGTTTGATCTCCCTGAAGGATTCAGTCTTTCTAGGTATATTCTCCTCTCAATTTCATTATTTGTATTTCTGTTTCATTCTTTCTATAATGAGAAGACTAGACAATTTATTCTCTAAAGTCTCTTCAAATTCTGATAATCTGAGTATATGAAATTTGTGTTCTATTTGACTTCACATCAGTCAAATTCTAATTTCAGTAAGAGTTCCACAAGTCTTTCTCAATGACCTTGGATAGATCGCTAATATACGGAGGGATTGTATATTTATCTTCTATAAGTTTAGAGTTGGACTAGCTAATCATCTTCCACAACTAGCATGATATTTTGAGGATTTTTTTTTGAGAGTGGAAGGAGGGAGAGCTTATATCTCTTTATATTTCTCATATTCTTTCCTAAAAGCATATGCTTAAATAGTTGATAAATTAATAGATTTTAATGGGTAGTAGTTTAGTATATAGTTTTAAAATAGATAAATAGTTTAATAAAGACTCCCAGTTCAACTTCACTCTTCAGTCCTAAGAGACTTCTTTGATTCTATATATTATTTTTCATAATTGCTCCTATGGTCTGCATAATAAAGAAGCTAAAAATACTTATACTTTGAATGGTCATGTCAAATAGCTAGGAAATAGCATAACTGGACCTAGAACATAGATATGTTTTTCTAACATCTAAACAGGTATATTTTTCTATTCACCACACTGTTTCTACTTGAAGTAATAGAGATAGGATAGCATTGTTTGTTTTGGATTTCAGTGAAATCAATAATGTGTTTTTTTAGTTTGTTTTGAGAATTTTGTTTCTTTGGGGGAGAGGTAGAATTAACTGATGAATTGTATAAAAATTCATAACCTAACTTCAACTAAACCATGACATCAGGGAAGTAATGCCATGACAAGCATGTGAATTTGATTTGAGTGAGGGGGGGTGGTGTTCTAAGTCACCAGCCTCACTTTCTCCTCCTGAGTCATCTGGATCCAGTGGCCAAGATATGAATCAGTAAGACTGGAGATTGCCTTGGATGTGAGGCAATCAGGGTTAAGTGACTTGCTAGTTAGATTCAAATGTCTGAGGTTGAATTTGATCTCCCATCCTTCTGACTTCAAGGCCAGTGCTTTATGCACTACACTATCTATATGAGGTCTCATAAGAAAAAAACCTATAAAGAACACTGCATTGGATAAGGTTTTTCTAATACAAAAAAAGGCATCATACAGCCTAGATCTGTATAAAAAGATAGACAGAAGTCAAAAGAGAAACCAGTATTATTTCAAATGAGCAAATCCAAAACCTGCTATAGCTATGACCTGTGTTGCTCCTGGGACATTGGAAACATGATCACTCAGTTTCCTGTGGTATGTGATGCATTTGTTTTGACAGAAAACTCAGAGAATTAGGAAATCAGCTCTGATCATGAATATAGGACTCTGATAATGCAGTGTACTGATCTTTTTGAGTTCAAAAACCAGCCTCAGGCACTTATTTAGATTTTTGACTCTAGGATGGTCCCTATCCCTTTTTGCCAAAGTTTCATTATCTGTAAAATGAGATGGAGAAGGAAATAGCAAACCACTCATAAGCATTCTTATTTTAGATGATTTACTTTTTTTAGTACTTCTACAATCAAGGAGCATGTATTTGTTTATAATTCTTTTCTATCACCAAGATAATCTTCATTAGCATTTTGGTATTTTATAAGACCTTTATTTCCAGATTTAGCTAACTTGTACTGTATAGTGGAATCTCTTGTTTCAAGGGTAAAGACAATATATTAAGTTTTCTTGAATAATTCAAAATTCAAGTCAGGAATGACTTTTATAACTTCTCAGTACTAAAGACATATAAATGTGACTGTTTTCTTTAGTCCTCAATTCCTAATATTACTTATCCTTAACTTTTTGCATCTGGATCAATTTTTATAGTGAAGTTTCTCTAACAGTGTATTAGTATTTTTCCTCATCCCTTCAAGCACTTGTCACTTTTCTTTTCTATATTGTTAGACCTATAATAGAAATGAAATAGTACCTCAGATTTATTTTAAATTTCCATTTTATTTATTTTTGAAATTTTGGGGGCAGATTTTTATGTAATCATTTGTAATCTCTAATTCTTGAAAACAGTTCATGCCATTTGCAACCCTATCTGTTGGGAATGACTCTTAGTGATAAATATATATATATATATTTATGTCAGTTTCCAATATATTTTGAAAATCTGAAGTTCATCAGTTTTACCACTATACTATTTCTCTTGTATTTCTTTCTTCACACATTATAGTTAAACATTGAAAAATGAAATCAGAATTTTCTTTCTTTTTCCCCTCCTCTCATTTTTATTAGAGGGTTTTCATTGCTGTTGTTTTTTTGTTGGGAGAGAATAGGAAATTGTTTAGTGATAACCATACAAAAAATTAAAATAAGACAAAGTGAGTAGAGTATAAAGAAAAAGTGAACAAAAAAAAGACCTGCCGAGCTACTTTGAAAGCTACAAGTCAAATTTATCATATATGCAAGGTAGGTTTGAGAACTGATAAGTATCTTAGAAAATTTAATTTAAAGGAGCAAATATTTCTTCTCAGTCCTGAAAGTGACTGTTGGTTATTATGATCTTTGAGTTGAAAGGCAGGCTTTCTGGGAGTACTTAAAGGATATGCAAAGTTTGTGAAGCAAAAAATAAGAGGAAGAAGTAGGAACCTGATAAACAGCAATAGATTCAGTCTCTCCTACTCTACTCAGGGCTTAATGAACTGAGCCACAAGGAATTGACATCACAGGATCCATAGAAAAAGACAGAGAATGAAAGTAATGTTAGATTGCAACAGAAAAACAAAAAAATGACAAAAATCATTGACCTTTACAGTATTCAGAAAACTGAAGACTGACGTTCTTATAACCAACCATCTCTTTATTTACTTCAGGATGTTCTAAGAAAAGATCTCCTTCCACCCCTCCAAGACTTTTGTCTGTTCCTCTTCATTAATGGTCATTGTAACATATACTGCTCAATTAATTATTCAAACATTTCTAGTAATTTGAATTTACTTTAACCATAAAGGAACCAGGGGACAGCCAGAGATATATTTAGTTTTGGGGAAAAGAACAAAACTGATACTTGAAATCTGGAAATTTTTTTTTTTAACTGGGATCTCTGAGTTATTATTTTTGCATTTACTTAATATGAACTCCATAAGGCAGTGAAGGAAACTATCTCTTGTACCTGGAAACTATTTTCCCCTACTAGATTAAAAAAATGAACTAATTATAATTTAAAAAAACTCATTAAATCTAAATAAATAAATGAAAAAAGAAGAAGTTGGCAATGATTATGGGTTGATCAATAATCCTTTCCCCAGAAAAGTCATAACCACTAGTATCATACATATATTTAAAAAACAAAGGAAGCCTATATAAAAGAAATTTGGAATTTCATAAATAAGCCTCCTTACATTCTAATTTACATGTGAAAAATGTTCATTTTGTTTGCCGTTTATCCATTCTACAAGAAGAGAAAACAATTCTTAAATTGAATTTTTTATTTTTCCCTCATAAATCTATTTTTTGCTTACAAAATTCTCCCACTAACAAATGATTTTCAAAAGAAAAATTTCATAGTATACCCAACCATATGAAAGAATCATCAAATCACTAATAATAAAAGACTTACATTTGTAAGTCAAAATAACCCAGAGGTTTCTGGGAAGAATCAGAAAATTGTAAAGGATGATAGAAGACTGAAACAGGCAATGCTGTAAGGCGTGTAAGAATTCAGGTATAGTAAGATTTACTTGGTGGAGCTATGAATTATTAAAACTAATTGGATTTATGTAACTAAAGTTTTTAAAATGCCTATATTATTTTGCCCAAAGTTTACACTATTGGGAATGAGCCCCAAGGAGGTTAGTAACAAAAAGTTATCAAATGGACAAAAATATTTGTAATAGTATTTTGTGGTTTCAAAGAACTGGAAAAAATATATACCCCATATTAAGGATGTGGGTGGAGAAATGTGATATATCACTTCATAATGGAAATTACTCTTAAATAATGAAGAATATGATGAATACAGAGAAGCATGATATATGATCTGATGGAGAATGAAATAAGGAAAGACAAGGAAACAACTTATAAAATGACAAAAACATTGTAAATGGAAGGAACAATGACAAGAAGAATGTTCTAAAATGAATGTTGTTAAATACAAAGATCGAACAAGTTGAAACAAAGAATGGCAATGAATTCACTTTACTCCTTTGCAAAGGTGGGAAGACCACTAATATGGAACCTTACATATATTTTCAGATTTTTCCTCATATATTAATTAGTTTTACTGAGTGTTTTGCTCTTATTCCTCTTTTATCTTTTCTTTTTATCATTAAAATATTTCTATATGAAATTTTAATGAAAATTTATTATAAGATAGTGATTTTGAAGGTTAAAAAGATATAGAATGGGGATGAATTTAGTCACTATTGAAACAAAATAAATCAATAATATTTTAATTTTTTAAAAAAATCTCTCCATAGCCAGAATTCTGTATTCTGTATTTATTTTCTTTTGATTATTATTGTAGTTGAAATCTCTTGAAGTCAGTCAAACTATTATTTTTTCTTATGATGATATGTATATATATACATATATATATACATATATAAAGATAGCAATCTAAATTAATTTCTGCCAACTTTTCATTTCTCTAGTAGTGTTTTTTAAGTATCACTCTACTAGTAACTTATATTCTAGCTATTTGCTCATGTCACACACATCCCAACTCAATAAACTCCGGTGACTTTTTCTTGCCTCCAGGAGCAAATACAAACCTCTCTATTAAGCAAAGTTGTACCACATTCCTAATTTTCCAGTACTTTTATACCACACTTCACAATACATATTGTTTCATCCAATGATACTACACTTCTGTCTTGTTCCTTCAGCAAGACATTTTCTCCCTCCACTGCTGGTATTCTCTCTGGCTATCCTCCACCCCTGGAATGCTTTCATTCATCCATTCTGACCATTGACCTCCCAGAATTCCTTTAAGTCCTAGATAAGATGTTACCTTCTAAAGAAGGTGTGTCCAATCCAAAGCCTGGACTTTCAAAGCCTCTTCATGTGACTTTTGTTTCTAAATAAGAAAATGAGCACATATGATATTTCATGAATATGCCTTGTCCATGAAACCTCCTTTAGGGAGTATTTATATTTGCAATAATTATTTCCCCATAGGAAACATATGAAAAGTAAAAAAAGAAGAATAAAATTTTCAGATAAGCATTTTGAAAATATTTTTTGCATTATTATAGCCTCTATCAAACCAGATATAGATTTGCTGGTACTGAAAAAGCAACTCAGTGTTCACATTAAAAATGGGATGTTGGGGCAGCTGGGTGGCTCAATGGATAGAACACTGGTCCTGGAGTCAGGAGTACCTGAGTTCAAATCTTTAATAATCACCTAGCTGTGTGGCCTTGGTCAAGCCACTTCACCCCATTGCCTTGCAAAAAAAAAAAAAACCCTAAAAAAAATACAAATGGCATGTTCTTAATTGTTGTTTAAAAAATAAATGTTCTATTATTATGCTCATTATTCTTATTGCAATACTTTATTACATTTTATTGTACTTTATTACAATATTTCATTTTATTATTGTACTCATGGTTAATATGGCTTACATTGTAATCATAATAATGTGTATTATGTGTCCTTAGACAAGTTTTTATTAGGTGATCCAGTCCAGAAAAGTTAAAAGGTTGGACACCCATGTTCTGAAGAAAGCCTTCTCCAACCCCTCATATCTTCTGTCTATTAATTATTTCCTATTTATCCTATAAACAAGTCCCCCGCTCCCTCTCTCTCCCTCTTCCAGGGGGAACATATAGGCACTGTCTTTTGATTTCCTCTTCACTTTTTTAATTAGATATCCCTAGAGCAAGCACAGTTTGGCACAGTAGGAGCTTAATAAATGTTTACTAAATTGAATTGAAATTCTATGCTACTTTTTTGAATACTACTCATTATTGCTTATTAAGTCATTTCCCCAGAAATATTTTTCTATTTATTAATCTGTATCAAATATGTATATTTAATGTTATATAATTTACACATTTCAATATACATATTTAAATGTATATTGATAAATATAAATAATATAATATAATGATATAATATATGATATGATGTAATATGATATGATATCATATGATGTAATATGATATAATAATATAATATTATGATATGATATAATATAATATAATATAATATAATATAATATAATACAATACAATATAATACAACACAACACAACACAACACAACGCAATGCAACATGATATAACACGATATAACACGATATAACATGATATAACATGATATAACATGATATAATATGATATGATATGATATGATACAATACAATACAATAATATATTGCAATATAATGTAATTAAGATAATGTAAGATAATATAAAAGATAATGTAAGATAAGATGAGATCAGATAATAAATATACATATTTAATATGCATATATTTTAAAAGGGCAGTTAGGGGTTAGAACCTAGATGGCAGCATGAGGGCAGCATTTCCTGGTAACTCCATTGCCCCAAAACTCCAAAGGACAACAAATTATGACTCTAGGCAAAATGTAGAGGGGCAGAACCTATAGAAAGCCTGGGTGATATGCTTGGTCCAAGATAACTTAGAAGTTCTGTGGGAAAGGTGTGTTACACCAGAACCCAGAATTGGAAAAAAACTCTGGTTGCAGCACAGCCTGGGAACAGCTTGAATGAGTGGGGAGAGAATTCTGCTACCAGAATGAGTGTGGAGTGAGGGAGCACCCACAGAAACTGCAGCGAGAATCTGGAGAAAATAGCCTGCACCCCCAGAGATGGTAAGGTGATCAGGGAAGACTGCAGAGATTTCTCTGCCTTCCCTTCCAGTAGGATTCTGCTGTTTGCCTGCACTCAGATCTAAGTTGCAGTTTGGGCTTGCATACTAAGATAGCCAAGCAGGAACCCTCTTTTTAGCTCCCAGGCAGAGGGAAGAACAGGGGCCATCTACATATCAAAGCCCTGACAAGAATGCATAAGAACTTGGAGGAATAAAGGTCCCAGTGTGGTGTCCCCACCAAAAAAAAAAATAAAAAAACCCAAAGCCTTGGAAGTGCTGTGGATTGGTCTTGGGCTGAGGAAATGAATAAACAAGAGAAAAAGAAAAATCTGACAATAGACTTTAGTCCCATGGAAGATCAAAACATAATCAGATGACAACAAAAATGAAGCTTCCTTATTCAAAACCTCCAAGAGAAACAGAAAATGGGCTGAGACTACAGATGCGTTCAAAAAAAGACTTTGAAAAACAATTAAGGGAGGTTGAGGGAAAATTGGGAGGAGAAATGAGAGGCATAAAGATAAATCATGAAAACCAAATCAACAGCTTGGTGAAAGAAATACAAAAAAATACTGAAGTAAATAATATGTTAAAAACCAGTTTATTTCTAATGAAAAAAGCAAAAGAAAAAAGCAAATGAGGAGAAGAATGCCTTAAAAAGCAGAATTGGTCAGCTGGAAAAGGAGATAAAAAAGCTCTCTGAAGAAAATAACTCCTTCAAATGGAGAATGGAGCTAAAGGAAGCTGATGACTTTTTTTTTTTAGTTTCCCAGGAATGAACTACTTTAAAAGCCCAGTCTTTCCACATTTCCCAAGACTACTTATAGCAAGAGAAAGCTTGTAGAGGATAGTATTTACATGGTTACATGCTCTTGAATGAAATCCGCCATAGTTCACATCCTTTAGTCCAAATGAATTATTTTCCTACCAAATATCTTAGAATCCCTAAATCAGAGCTACCATTGTATTGGGCATAAAAGATCAGGGAGTAAGACAGTGACCTAGTACAGACCTTAAAAAAAAAGTAATTTATGAAGTAAATGCTCCAAAGTAGGTAGAAAGCTATTTTTCCCTAGATAATATTACCTCATCTCTCAAATCTGTAAACATCCTGAATAAGAGATTATTGTAGTTTGATCCATATATATTTTAATAAATAAAGCATATTCATAGCTTGGATTTTTGAATCACACACAACTGAGGAAAGTCTGTAAGCCCAAATAGTTAACAAGGGGTAATACTATTAATGCTGGAGTGAATGCATGCTCCATATATATATGTATATATATATATATGTATATGTAATATACAGAAATCAATACAAAGAGGCTAATGTACTGCACTTACAGAGCTCACTCCAATCTAAGGCAGATCACAGAAGGAGGATTCTCTGTGAACACCATGCAACTGATATGTATTCCCCCTGCCCCTAGGATATAGGAGATCAGAACTTAAGTTACTTCTGATTAACAGTTTTAAGTCCATAAATCCTCTCCCAAAGTTAACAATTAGGCTGGCAGCATTCTACACAAAGGTTATTCCACTGAAGAACATAGGACAGTGTCAAAGCATCAAAAAGGAGTAACATTGATAGTTTCTTCAATTTTAGATACTTTTATAACTTATCAATACAACAGATGGAATGGATTCCACCTCATCAGATGCTTAGTCCAAAAATTTCCTGTTGACATTAGCACCAAACAAAGCCCCACGGACTTCTGGCATCATCTGTTGGGCTATAAGGTCCAGTCTACTTTCTAGGGTATTAGAAACTTTTATTTTACGATCCCCATTATAGATCTCAGCACCTCCAGCTATTTCGTCTGGCAGGTAAGCCTCCTGATCAACTTGAACATCAACATCTCTTTTGTTTGCAATCTTGTACATAGGAATTGCTTTTTGCACTGCAGCCTTGACCAGAGGAAGATCTTCTTTCTTGCAACAGACAATCATTCGTGGCTAGAGTAACTGGTATAAACCCTGAAGGACCAGACCATCCAAAAAACACCTGATACCTGGTTTTCTCTTTCACTATCTTGGAGAGTCTCTGCTTTGCTTCATTTAGTAAGTCTGAAATAAGGTCATCTCTGGCTCTAAGGACTTTCAATCTTGCCTGATTCATCAAGTTGGACATCTGAATTTTTTTCTGCTGCTCAATTTGTTTCTCCCTCTTTTCATAATATTCCATTATCTTCAATCTTTGTGTTTGCACAAGTCGACCTTTCTCAGTGTTGAACTCTTCTTCTGCCTTTGCATCTATTTCTTCGGCCTTCTCATTTGCTTCCTGTTCAATGAAAGCCAACATGTGTTTGATCTGCTTTTGGACATCAGTAGTTTGAAAGCCATGGTGCCGGTGGCTGGGGAACGGTCGGCTTCCGAGCGCAGCCGAGATGACGGTCGGGCTGGCTGAGCGCTCCGGCTTTTCTTTGCTTCACAGGCTCAGCTTCCAAAACTGATGACTTTGCAAGAAATCAGGAAGAAATAAAACGCTTCTAAAAAAAATTGTCAAAAATTAGAAAAAAATATGAAATATCTCATTGGAAAAACAACCGACTTTGAAAAAAGATCCAGAAGAAATAATTTAAAAATTATTGGGCTATCTGAAAGCCACAATCAGGAAAAGAGCTTAGACTTCATTTTTCAAGAAATAATACAGAAAAATTATCCTGAGATCCTAGAAGCAGAGGGTAACACAGAAGTTGAGGGAATTCACCAGTCACCTCATGAAAGATATGACAAAAGAAAAGCTTCCAGGAATATTATAGCCAAATTCCAAAACTCCCAAATCAAAGAGAAAATGCTGAAAGCTCCCAGAAACAAACTATTCAACTATTCAACTATTTCAAGTCTCCATAGTCAGGGTAACACAGAAACTGGTATCATCTACATTAAAGGCTCATAGGCATTGCAATATGACATTCTGGAAGGCAAAAGAGCTTGGTTTACAACCTAGAATCAACTACCTAACAAAACGGAATGTCCTTTTTCAGGGTAAAAGATGCACTTTCAATGAAAGAGGGGACTTTCAAATTTTCCAATTGAAACAATCAGAGAGCTGAACAGAAGTTTGATCTCCAAATACAGGACTCTGATGAACTCTAGAGGGGGTGGATGAGAAGGACTAACTATGTGGAACTTAATGATATTGAACTGTTTGTATCCCTTCATGGGAAGAAGATATTGATAACTCATATGAACTTTCTCATTTAGAAGAGCTGTTAGAAGGAGCATATATAGACAGGACACAGGAAGGAGCCGAATATAATGGTATAATATAGTAAAAATTTGGAGTCAATGGGTGATAAAGGAAAGTACTGGGAGGAAGGGAATGGAGATGAAGAAGACGCTAAGAAATTTCACATAAGAGTCACAAAAAAACTTTTTTCAATGGAGTGGAATGGGGGAATGCAATGGGGAATAAATAAGCCTTCATTCTCATCAGAAATGGCTCAGAGAGGAAATAACATACACACTTAATAGGGTGAGGAAATCTATCTTACCCTAGGGAAAAATGGGAAGAAAGGGACAGGACAAGAGGGAATGGGGGAGGGAAGGGAGGAATAGGTGATAGAAGAGAGGGAAGATTGAGGGAGAGGGTACCCAGATACAATACAATTTTGGACAGGGCCAGGATGAAAGCAGAGAGAGCATAGCATAAATTGGAGTGGGGAGGAATAGAGTAGAGGTACAGTTAGTAATAGCAACTATGGGAAAAATGAAGCAACTTCTTTGGTGGACTTATGATAAAGAAAGCAACTCACCCCAGAGACAGAGCCATTGGAATCTGAACACGGACTGGAGTACACTTTTTTCCTCTCTATCTCTCTAACTATTCTTGAGGTTTCTCATTTTCGTGGGGCGTATGCTTACTTTTCTAACAAAGTTATTGTAATAATAGTAATAATAAATTAAAGTTCACTTGAAAATAAAGAAACCAGGAGAGATGGAAATTCAAGGAAGCCTGAAAAGATTTGTATGAACTGATGCTGAATGAGATGAGCAGAACCAGAAAAACATTGTACACTCTAACATTAACATGGGGGCAATGAACAACATTGATGGACTTGTTCATTCCATCAGTGCAACAATCAGGGACAATTTTGGGGTATCTTCATTGGAGAATACCATCTAGATCCAGAGAAAGAATCATGGAGTTTGGAAAAAAGACCAAAGACAACAGTCTTTAATTTTGGGGAAAATACCCATTATTTTACTATATAATTTTGCTATGTCTTATACTTTATTTTTCTTCCTTAAGGATACAATTTCTCTCTTATCAGATTCAACTTAGATCAGTGTATACCATGGAAACATTGTGAAAACTAATAAACTGCCTTCTGTCAGGGAGAGGAAAGGGAAGGAAGATTAGGGGAAAATTGTAAAACTCAAAATCAATAAAATAAAAAAATAAAAGGGCATCTAGGTGGCACAGTGGTTAGAACACTGACCCTGGAATCAGGAGGATCTGAGTTCAAATCTGGCCTCAGACACTTGACACTTGCTAGTTGTGTGACCTTGAGCAAGTCATTTAACTCCAATTGCTTGGAATCCAGGGCCATCTCTAATTGTCCGGATTCATACCTGGCTATGCTATTGAACTCAAATGCTTTGGAGGAAAAAGTAAGGAACATCACTGAGCACAGCACCCTCTCACTC
This sequence comes from Macrotis lagotis, assembly GCF_037893015.1. Lineage (NCBI taxonomy): Eukaryota > Metazoa > Chordata > Mammalia > Peramelemorphia > Peramelidae > Macrotis > Macrotis lagotis. The sequence continues at coordinate 235,407,605 of NC_133661.1, forward strand.
AATTCTAATTCATGTACTTGCCATGGCATCACCTTCCTGATATCACAGTCAACTTCACGAATGAAAGACAAACAACAACAAAATAATTTGAGATAATGGTAATCCTTTGTCTATTTTCACATTTTTCTTCATTATTCATTGAGATTCTGGAATTTTGAAATAAAATGTTTTTATTTATAAATATTTATACTCCATAAATTGTTATGGCATTAGAACCATAAATAGAATTAATAATTCTATTTTTAGAATCAATTTTTTAGTATTAGCATGGCTCATTCATAAGTGGTAAATACCTCTTCATACATTTGTCATGATTTATTTTTGTTTGCTTGCTTCTTTGTGTCTCCATTTATTTTTATAAAGAATAGTTTTATTCATATTTTTTGCCAGTAAGTTAAAGAGCAAATACTTTATGGATTTTGAATGGAATTTAGTATTTCATTCTGATTTTCATTAAAATAGTAACAGCATGTTATTAAACTTAAAATATTGTGTATCTTTCTAATTTACTAAGCCATTAATCATATTTATTAATTTTTCCATTTCATTCTCTGTAGTTTTCACAAGACACTTATGTCACTGGAAAATAGGCATAATGTCATTTCTTCTTTGCCAATATTTTGATCTTTAGCTTTGTTTTCTTTTACCTAGAACTAAAATCTATAGAACAATGACAGATTGTGGAAAGAGTATACATCCTAGCTTGGTTCATAAGAATAAGAAGTATTCCAACATTTCTTTATTGGAAAAATAGAACTCTTGATGTTGTGTTTTTTGTTTGAATAAACATTCTTCCATGCTTATAAATAGTATAGTCTCTAACATGAATCAAGATTGTATTTTACATTTTTCCTGTAATTTATTGTAATTCTCATGTTTTCACTATATTTGTTAAAATAATAATAATATGGTGAATCATCATTTTATCCTTAGTAATAATTCAACTGTCATGTTGAATATTTTTCTTCATATATTTCTATTTTCTCTTCATGAAGATATACATTAATATGCTTTAGAGAACTTGATCTGTAGTTCTCTTTCCCCAGTTTGCCTTTCATTGATCTGGAAGTCAAAATTTAATTTATCTCATTAAAGGATTTGTCTCCCTTTGACTCTAATTTATTCATAGAATAAAAAGTTTTTTTTTAATCCATTCAGATTAACATCTCCCCTAAACTCATCCGAAATTAATTTGTGCTTTGTTTGATTTAATTTACCCCTCATAAATTTTGGTGGTTTAAGTTTTCTATTTATTGTTTGATAAGTTAAATGCTTTATATTTTCTTAAATATTCATCATTTTCTTTTCAAATCTCAGTTTGACTATTTTATCATTGTATGAAATGATTTATTATAACTATTTTATTACTTTTTATTTCTTATGAATTCATCTTATTAATTTTGAAGAATAATTTTATTTTTCCTATTTTCAAGTTAGATAGTTGTATCAATTTTAAAGATTTTATTTTTGTTTATTATTTCAATCTTCTTTTTTAAATTCACATTTCTCTTTTTGTCTTGTAATTTTCAATACTTCTTATTTTATATTTGTTAATGTGGTTTATTTGTTTATTTTTAATTTTAAATCAGTTAGTTTTTCTAAAATTAAGTATATTTTTAGAGATATTACTTTTCCTGAGGAAATTTTTTAACTTTGAATTTTACATGTCTTTTCATTTGTATTTGAGGAAGACTAGCATCTTGGTGTGAGGGTTGCGAGCCTTATTCAGATTTGCTTCTCACTTTGATGTCCATCTGAACCACCTAACTTTCTCCTGTGGTTCCAAGAACCTGCTGCATGCCCTGAAATCATGCAGGTGGACTAACCCAGGTTGAGGATAACTGACAGTCTCAAGCTCATTGATGAGTAGTCAGGGCTGTCCACCCCAAGCATGTGAAGTGTTCCATTGATGTAATGGGCAGAAGAGAACAATTTGTTCCAACAATCATGAAGCTACTAGCTGAAGCACATAGAGTAGGTTAGACATCAAAGACAGCAGGGTCATCCACTGAGTCTAGAGCCATCACCATTTTCTTGACACTGTCTTGCTATGCTGGATCATAATGATTTGGGTAGAGAAAGTGGGTTGGATGATATGGTGCAGCTCTATCTAATTTAAATCCAATTTAGGCACACAGCAAAAGACATTACTCACAACCAATCTGTGGTAGAACATTCCAAGCCCGTATTGGTCTGATCAGCCACAGTTGGATACCCTATAATTTGTCTCAAACATAGTGATGTCATTTTGCTTGTCTTCAATAATGAAGGACAAGAACCAACCAACCAATCAATCATTTTTTATTATTTTTACATTTGACCCAATTATTATTCAGGATGACATTATGAGGTGCAGACTCTGTTGGTGAGAGAGTTTTGCTACCCTACCTGCTGGGAGTGAATACTCTTCTTTTTCTGCCCAACCTTGCAGGTTGAAGTTAACCAAAGAGATGGTCATGGAGAAGCTAAGTTCCCTACTGATTGGGTGGGAATTTGTGAGACAATATTGTACTCTGCCAGACCAGGCACCAGACATGCTGCATAGGTTTTATGGACAGAGCTCATCTTTTGTCCATGGATTCCAGTGGAAAATCAGCTGATTCTGTCTATGGACCACAAGAATTCCATGAGAAAGTGATATCCCAAAACTTTATAAATTTTCACATTAAGATTTGTCATGAGGATGCTCATGCTACCTTCAGTGATGGCATTGTGGTCCAGGTGATAGGATTTCTGTCTAATAACCAAGCATTTCAGGGATTCATACGGACATTTTATTGCAAACAAATTCTATATTCATATGACATCTTCCAATATCAAGATGAGGTTTTGGGTGGCCAGTAAGAATGTTCCACCTGTTCCAGCATCCAAAATACCACCTCATATTGTTAAATTACCAGTTTCATAGGCTAGCCCAGAATTAAAACCAGAATCTCAGACACCTCCATAGAGGCTCCAGAAGGACTAGAGAATGAGGAAATAATAGACTAACATCCCATCCCAGAGGAGAACCAGATCAGTCAGTGAAGGTGGAGAACACGTTGAAATGGATACAAGGAGACCTGCAAACTATCCAGTCATTCAACAACTTATTTTTGGAAATCTTCCACACTATATGAGCAAAGCAGAATTAAAAATATTTCTTTCAAAGTTTCTGTGTTTCATTCAAGCTTGTGGAATTTTGAATTAATTGTGGTGGGAAGCTACATGATTTTGGTTTTGTGGTATTTGATGATTTAGACTTAGTTCAGAAGATCTTTGTCAGTAGGCCCATTTTATTCAGAGGTGAGGTGTATTTGACTTTTGAGGAAAATAAGACATAAGTTGCCAGAGAAGGTGATGGTCAAGATAATAATCCATGTGGACCAAAAGGACCATGCAGTGGGGTAGGTGAATTAAGAGGGCCTCTCCATGGCGGGATGTCTCAGAAACCAGGATTTGGAGCTGGAAGGGGGATTGATCAGTGTCAATCAATTTGGCACAGGTCTTCATTTTTCTGGTACAAACCTTTGCTCCTGTAGCCTTGGAAATTTCAGCCTTGAATAGCTTGGAATGTGACTCTAGACTATTATATAGACTGCTTACATTTGATAAAATTTCAGGTCCTTTTTGGTTGGTATTAATATTTTTGTTGTGTGTTGTTTTCATTTCCTGCTGCCTCCCCTAAGTCCTTGTCCCTAATTCCAGTTTTGTGGAACAATATTTCAGGAAAAGTTAATTTTTAAAGAAGAAAAAAGTAATGTCCCTGCTCATCTCAAACATGTGGTTTAGATATTTTTTTCTTTCATCTTCTTTTTTTAAATAACAGCAACTTTATCCCAAAGGATGATATCTTTAATTATAACTGATAATGGAATAATTTCCTTTTTCTTTTTCCATGTGCTCCAAGAATCTTAGAAATCCAGGATTAAACAAACATTTGGATGGCATGGAAGGACTCCAATTGCTCATTGAGGACCATGACTACTCTCTGGTTTGCAGTTGATGCTATTGGAAAAATTATGCTTTTCTCTGTGCCATGATTAAAAAAAATGGAATAAAGGATGTTCATAGAAGAAAAAAAGAATGACATTAACTTGTCTCCATTTATATCTACATGTGTATATCACTTGCTTATTTGAAGGTTGCTTTGTTTATTTGATGTTTTTCTACATTTGGGGGGCTCTTCTAACCTCTCTCTCTCTCTCTATACACACACACACATACACACACACACACATATATATATATATATATATACATATATATATATATATATACACACATATATAAAACATTCAGAGTGCTGTGGGAAAGTTATCCCTAGGAAAACTCTTTACCCCAAATTCTGAGTCATGAATATAAAATCTGTAAAATATAATGTAGAATTTTAACTGTAATTTCTCCTCAGCAGATGAGACAGTGACTTGTCTCAAAGGAGGAGGCAATTATATAGTTCCCACATATATTTATGAGGAAACTAGATCAAGGTTATCAATTTTTTCACTTTTTTTCACTTTTTCCCGAAAGAATATAGCTCTTTGCTAAGATTGTGTTGCCTAAAGACCATATATATTAAGGTCAATTATTTAAACATATAATTCATTCAGGAACAAAAAAAAGAGAGAAATAATGGGATTCGATTTACCTCTTTGCATGAATTAAATGTTCATACCTTTGTCCAAGTTCAGTAAGCTTGCAACAAAATGGTCTTGTCTTGCCAGACCAAAACAAAATAAATTTGTTGCCAGAAGCAGATCTTTATTCACTTGAAGTTTTTAAGCCTCTGAGTTGGAAAAAGGGAGGAAAAAAAATCCTGGTTTTGTGGATACCTTTCTTTCATCAGGACTTGATTGAGCTATGCAAATTTAGCTCATTAGTAAATTTATCTCTTATTTCCCTGTATGTTTGCTTCAATAACTCTAAATGAAAGCATTTTAGGTCAGTGAGACAACAAAGATACTTACCTCTTCACTGTCAACAGAATCATGGTTGAACTGAAAATTCAAAGTCAATACTGAAGGCTAGGCTTTAAAGTAATCTTTTTCAGGGAAAAAAATGTGATAAGTGAGATCTGGCTAACTCTATATAGGACTGGTAATGCTTTCCACACATGCCAAGGCAATTGTAGCTTTCTGGTCAAGTTAAGAACCTGCCATTAGATTCCTAGATGGGAAGTCAGAGGACCTGTAGTCAAATTGTATCCCCCCCTTTCTGTAAAAAGGCAAGTTACCAAATCTTTCTAGGTCTCAATTTTCCCATTTCTAAGATGAAAGATTAGAGTTTTATTCATATCTCTATTTCAAAGGTCCGTTTCAGCTCTAAATTAGTGATTCTACATCATTATTATTTTCTTGCTACTGAAACACCACAGGGGATTTAATTGCAATAGTCATCTTCAAGTAAAAGCAAAGTCCTTGATTGTGAATGTGTAATCAATTCGTTGACTCACCTAGGTAGCACAGTGATTAGGAAAGTGGATCTAAAGTTAGGAAAACTCACCTTCCTGAGTTCAAATCTGGGCTTGAATACTAACTGGACAAGTCACTTAATCTTATTTGCCTGAGTTACTTCAATAGTAAAATGAGTTGGAAATGGCAGTATTTTTGTCTTTTGCAAAAGGAGTCACGAAGAACTTGATAGGACTGATACACAATTAAATAACAACAAAATATAAAAATAAATTCAACTATGTCCATTTCAGCAAATATTTATTGGGCATCTTCTATGTGTTAGATGTTACATACAGTATACACTAGAAAGGCAAAGAAAAAGAAATAGTCACTGCTTTTGAGTTTACATGGTTTTGCAGGGGGTAGTAATAGAGGGAATATGTATTTTGCATTCAAAATAAATGCAAAGCAATTTGGGGGGAAAAGGAGACATCCTTTAGATTCAAAGAAGCTCTCAAGGAGGACAGAGCAGTTGTTCCAAATCAAGAAGACAGGATCCAAGGGGAAGAGGTGAGGAGGAAAGGACTTGTAGAAACTGATGACTCCCTGTATAAATGTACAGTAAGTATGTTTCTCTTTTCACTATCCAACTCATCCTGGTTCTCCATGGAATTAGTTGCAGGTTGTTGAAATTAATCTTGAGGATTCTCTTTCTCTTGCCTCCTTCTCATTCCTAAGCACTTCCTGTCATAGAATGTCAGATCTGAAAGAGTCCTTTGTGGTCATCTTGTTTTACAAATGTGAACATTAGGGCCCAAAGATACAAAGAAACATGCTCAATTTCACTAGACTAGTTAAGGACAAAACCAGGTCTCTTTAAGCTCAATCTTACATACATTTATTTATTCATTAAATATTTTTAAGTACCAAAAATGTGAAATGAATCACATTCTTTCCATTAAACCATAGTGACTTATTTTGAGTGATAAAGATGCAGCAGAAATGAATACACAATCATCATTTTCTATATTTAGAGGATTTCATTGATTGAGATCTTTCATTTAATTAGAAATCAAGTTTGAATTCATGGAAATGTCTCGTATATTATGGTCACTTGAAGTGCATCCTTGAAGCAGGTGCTTCAGAGTAGAACATAATCTACTGTGGAGTAGTCAGGACTTCTTTTGGAGCTGTTTTGTAGCATATGACAATAATAAAGCTTTGGATGAAATTAATGGGTATAGAGAAAATAAAAGGAAATATTTATTCAGAGGGGGATTATAGACTGCTTTCTGAAATCTCAGCGTTAGAAGGTGACAAAATCAAATCTGTTACCTGGGTATTTTAAAATACTTGGTAGTTTTATGGCTATTAAAAATATTGGTTGTTCTGTCCTCAGATAAGGATAATCTAATATCATGCTTTGAGGAGTGGACTAATCACTAATGAAATCAAAAAGGAATTTTTCCTCTTACAAACCAGGGTTCTACTATCAAAGTAAAGGAGATAATTAAGGCAATTAGTTGTGTAATTCAAGCCAAAAAATCCTAATAATTCAAATTAAAGTATGTTTCTGTTTTTTTTTTTATAAAATGATTTTACTGCTTTTTATTGCATTGTATGGTATAATTGGAGTGGGGATCTGGCCCTATATGGTCATGTGAATGGATCTGACCTAATTGTGTTAATAATTAGCTAAGAACTTGTAGACTTCCTTCAGTATCATTAAGGTCAGGATTATTTCAATAACTCTGAAGGAAATGACTGATATAGTACTTTTTTCCCCCAGGGTAGAAGATGATAAATGCTTTTTTGTCACTCCAAAAGAAATTGCCAATTGCTTAGTGGAAAATTTTGATATAAAAAAGCAGATTCCAAAACATAATATATATATATATATATAATATTATATTTATATATATAAAATAGTTCTAACTTGTTCTTTTCAATACAGTATAAAGATAATAATTAATGAGATCAATGTAACTATTTGCCTCTCCAAAGGCATGGGGTATTCTTCCCCCCCATGAGTTTTAGTCTGACCTTAATAAACATCAACAAAAATAAGCACTCCCTTATACAGAGTAGAATATAAAAGGAGGTTTGTACATCAAAACATGAATATCCATTATATAAAACCTGCATTTTTTAAAGGATATAATCATATCAAAATATTACCTTCAAGGCTGTCCTACTTCTCTTGATTCCTCCTAGCCTTCCACAAGGTACTTTTCAAGATCTTGCTTTCTTTATGGAAATATTTCCAATGATATGTGAGGAAAAATTTTACTTTCTAATTTTTACAAATTAGGAAACTAAGATTCAATGCATTTCAATGACTTGTAACAAAAGAAGAAACAACTTTATGGTTAGATTAATACTGGAAAAGTATTTTTGACATTGAATCCTATCTACTATATTTTTGATTGTACAAAATTTTATGTAATTGTACACAAAATATCAGAGCAGGAAAGGATATCAGAGTTCATTTCATCCAGTTCATATCTAATCAGGAATTAGCTCCACAATATAGTCAAATCGCCAAACTTGACTCTATATGATCTTATAGAATCTTGAGATTTAGATCAGAAAGGATCTCTAGAGATGCCCAATTGTAAAGGGGCATTCTGGGGTATTACGGGAAAACAAATATAAACATGACTTGATTTGAGCAGAAAAACAACTGTACTACAGCTAGTCTCGTAGAAAAAAGAGAAAAAAGAACTGCTCTCATTTCTGGTAACATATCATTGAAAATGTCTCCATAAGGAAATGAAGAAATTTCTTATAAATGAAAAAGTACTAAGAAAATAAATATTTTTTTTCAGAAGAGATAGAGAAACAGAAACAGGTAAACCAAAAGACAGAAGTAAATAGACAGAGACAGAGTGACTGACACTCAGAGATACAGATACACAGAGATTGAGACAGAGACAGAGACAATAATATTATGATCATTAATAATGTTTGACCAATATGAGAGAGAGTCAGAAAGCTATGGAAAAATTCTACCATTATTCATTATTTATTGCTGTTTAATTGTTTCAGTTATGTCTGACTCTTTATGAACCAACTTGGGATTTTCTTGGCAAAGATTGGCTTAGCTGTTTCCTTCCCCATTTCATTTTACAGATAAGGAAACTGAGATAAACAGGGTGCAGTGATTTGCTTAGGGGGTTACACAGCTAGTAAGTGACTGAGGCAAGTTTGGAATTCAGGAAGATGTGTTTTCCAGACTTCTGGCCCAGTCTAACTGCCCATCTTTCTATCATTATTTTGCTATTTTGAATTTCTTTTAAGTCCTTACAACATTTTCACTTTGTTTTTTAAAATATATTTTAGATATGGAAAGAGTAAAGATGAATCTAAACACATGTTGAGTTACAGTGCTATTTTGATATTTCAAGATTATACATTTTGGGGGTGATATATCTATAGGCATTGCCCCAGGCACACTCTCTTAAAGATCTAGAAATCCCTTCTTTGATAGATACTGTTAAAGATTTTAGAAGACTAGTTACATAAACTTGGATAATAGGAAAGTTTCATAACATTTGCCCAAAGTATCTATAGTCCTGGGCTTTACTCGCTGCTCTGAAATGAGTATGTTGTGTTTGTATAAATGTTTATCCTATAGTTTATCTGCCTGAGAGCAATGCATTTAAGTAATTAAAATAAGTTTACACTTACTGATACCCTTTTTAGAGAAGTCATGAGGTTCAACTGTTTGTGCCTGAAATATGGTAGATAAAATAACTTCAATATTTTATTTATTGTAAAACTAGTGACACTCTTCTACTGTGCAGTAGTTATGCTTTGTTGCCTTTTGTCTTTTCTTTATCTTTAACAAAACAGAGACTTGGGAGTATGGACCTTGCTGGGTATAACATTAAGTATAGTTGTCAGAATAATGCTAATGTTGTGTTTAAGTCTGATTACTGACTTTTGCTTACGGGGGTACTCACTGTGACAATAGCAGAAGATGCAGGGCATCCTGCTATTTAAAGAGGAACCAGAAAGGATATTCCCAGTATTCATGACTGGAAACTGGAGCATCATATTTACAGGAGGCTAGCTAGAAAGTGAAATAAGTTTCCAAGGGAAAATAATAGGAGGAGTTGGAAGGTTATGGAACAATTTTCATCTTCTCAATGATGTTTATTTGGGGTCAGTTTGAAAGTTTTTATTTTTGTTTTTTGTTTTATTTATAAAGTCTTGCAGTACATAAGTATTGACTTCCATGAAAAAGGAGAGAGGCAAGCCAAGGCTGAGGAGAGGAGCAAAATCAGTTTTAATACCAGTAGAAACTGGTGCTACTACTACAGATTATATTAGAGCTTTATTTTTTACTGTCACTTCCAATTTCATGAACATAATTTAAGCCAAGTATTGTTTGAATGAAATCTGAGAGAGAGCAAGGACCTTCACTACTATAGGAAAGCAATCTGAGGGATTGGAGGTAATGAGCCTCATGAATGGGAAATAATTCTGTGATATCCTATCCTTAGATAGAAATCTTGGTAACACATAGAAGGATTTCAGCAAAAGTTTCTTGAATGAATGGACATAAACATTGAAAAGAATACTTGAGTTCATTTAGGCCAAACTTTTCACTTGACAGATAAGAACACCTTAAGGCCCACAGAAATTGAGTGACCTGATTCATTCTATACAATCACCTAGGAGGAGAGATGACTGGTATTATGCACACATATTTAGCAAGAGTCAACTGATAATTGAAGGTTGGGTATTGGTGTGTTCACATCTGTTCATTTGAATGAACTGATGCTACTGGAGATTATAACATATTTGACTTGTACAGATAGGTTTCCATAGCAGCTACTCTAGTTACACTCTCTAGTGATTCTAATAGAAATATTGTCTTTGGCAGTAAATAGAATTTGCTATCTTTCATGGAAGGCAAAATGTTATTTATACAAAATAAATTGAACTTAATTTAAACCAAATAAAATGAAGGTTTTTGTTTACTAAATAGAAAAAAAGATAATTCTACATAGAACTGAATGTTTATTATATAGAGTTTGCTTTTGATTTTAAACATAGCAAATTAAACATTTAACTTGCAGAGATATACTGCTTGTTCTTTTTTCTCACTTTTCATCTTTCTGAGCATTAAATATGTATTTCAATTCTAGGAAATATATGTGATAAATGTATATGTATTTCTATCTTTCTGTCTATCTATCTATCTTAGCAAGGGGTACTTGAGGGGTGTGTTTGTGTGTTTGTGTGTGTGTATGTGTGTGTGTGAGTGTGTCTATGGGTAAATGTAACCTTTTTCACTGTAGCAAAACATGAGCTGCCAGGGGACCTGGGCAAGAAAGTTTGGAAAATTGTCAACCAGGCAGCATTCTGGAACTTGCAGAAAGCAGAAACTGAATGATGTCTCAGGTAACAAGCTCTCCAATCTGAATATGTAGTAATAGCTCATGTCCATCCAACTATTTCATGCATGTGAAGTCAAAACACACAGCATTCAAAATGATGATGGTCATGTGTAAGTGAGATCCAAATCATGGTATACTTCACTTCTGACAGTTCTATCCATTAACAGTAGCAACATAATATCCCAAAGTAATCTCCCATCTAAATGGTTGTGGCAATTGTCACTGTTTGATATTATAGTACTGTTTGTTGTTATTCTTATAATGACAGGAATCCAATGTCATTTAGATTAGGTGGTCCTAATGACTATAAAATATTATAGGCAGGGGTAACAAAGTAGCGCAGTGGATAGAACACCAACTTTGGAGTCAGGAGGACCTGAGTTCAAATATGGCTTCAGACATTTAATAATTACCTAGCTATGTGATCTTGGGCAAGTCACTTAACCCCATTGCCTTGCCAAAAAACAATCAAACAAACAAGCAAAGTCTTTTTCATTGTTAATTCAAGTCAAGCCGGTGAGGCTTTTTAATTGCATGAAGCTCTACTGGCTGTAGGGGCCTGAGCTAGTTTTCTCTTTTGAGTTTGATAATTCACATTAGTTCTTACAGTTTGCAGTTAAGCTCTCTCTACTGGATATTTATCTGAGTCTAATATAGATAAGTGATCCCAAGAATATCTCTACCACATCTGGTCTTATTAGGAATATCCCTTTCCCAAATATGGCATCAATTACCTTTTTTCAACCAAGTCAATTTTGTTGTTATTGCACAGTTGTTCAGTCCTGTCTCACTCTTCATAAACCTGCAGGCTATAGCTTGCCAATGCTGTGCATGGGGTTTTCTTGGCAAAGATACTAGAGTGATTTATCATTTCCATCTCCAGTAGTTTAAAGCAAACAAATTATAAGTGACTTGTCTAGTTCCATGTGCTTATGTTTGAGACTGGATTTGAACTTGGGTCTTGGCTCCAGGCTAAGTACTTTATCCATCTAGATGTCACTTAAAATATACAAAGTATATTTTAATTTTAATATTTTTAGGATATATAGGACAGCTAGGTGGCATAGTGGATAAAACACTGGCCTTGGAGTCAGGAGTACCTGGGTTCAAATCTGGTCTCAGACACTTAATAATTACCTAGCTGTGTGGCCTGGGGCAAGCCACTTAACCCCATTTGCCTTGCAAAAAAATATATTTTTAGGATATATCATTTTGCCACCTGAACCTTGAGTCTGTTTACTACCTGTCATGCATGACTCCTTCCTCATTGTACTGCCTTAGTTTCTTGTATCCATAGAGATGAAGCAGTCAGTTTAGGTCACCACATCTTGTGTATGTGTGCTTTTGTTTGCCTGCTTTCAATACAACTTAATGATAAAACGCTTGATTGTATCAATTACCTGAAAATCAATATCCTAAAAATTCTCATACTCAAGGGCCAAGAGGGCAAATAATGCAGTGGAAAACTGAACTGCAGGGTTGAAATTTGTAGAATCATTGATCTTTATCTAGGGCATCTACAATGATATGGACAAAAGGGACCATTGAAATCAAAATTTAAGGGAAAATAATGAGAGAACTAAAAGTCATGGAATATTTGTGTCCCAAATCTCAAAGTCAAGAACAATTTTTCATATTGTAGTCTTGTACCACACACTCTATATTCCACTGACCTTTTACTGATGATTGAGAGTCTTAGTAGTTCAAGAGAATAAGAAGTTATTGAATCATGTAAAATCCACACCTACTCTCAATTGATCTGATAGCTGGACAACACAGGTTCCAAAAACTGAAGACTTACATTATCCCTGATAACTTTTCTTTTTTTTATTTCTTCTTGGCATGAACTCTGTGAGATTGCATTGGGGGTGGGCTGTAACTAGGATCTGGAAAAAGCCAATAAAATAATGAAATTCATCACTGTCATAATCTGAGAAACACCTAAATGAGTATGTTGTAATCTTCCCTAGAGAATAACTGCATCAGGAAACTGAAGAAGAATTCAGATTGTCCTTGAGTACCTCATACCTGTATGAAGAAATTTCATCTTCCATTGCCCTTGCAGCAAAACTACAAGAATGAATCACCTTTAGGAGGTAAAATCTTCTAGTTTCCTGTCTTCTACTTCTGGAGACACTCAAAAGATTCCTTCACCTCCTAGGCTATTATCATTGAGGGTCAAGCATGAGGGTCAAGATCACTATGTGCCTGAGTAATCCATCTTCTTCCCCTAAGAAACCATCATTCTATAGCTCAGAGATCTTGTATTTCATGTACACCAAAGTATAATTTTTGCATAGTTTAAAAGTGATAATCAATTGATAATGATCTTAAAAAAAACAGCCTAGAGAAGTTCTAGACATGATTTGTCTTATATAGCATCCCAGAAACTTTCTTTGAGTACTATATATGTACATTGACAAGACTTCTGAGACCAATTCTCCCTGCCCAACCTCCTATATCAAGAGTAGGATAGATTTTGAATTATCATATTTTCCCTGAAGTATTCACAGAAAATAAATAATTGTATTGAGAAAACTGCATTGTTATTGAACCTAGATCCAAGCTATAGTTAGCAACAATCTTCTTCTTGCCAAAGCTTAGAGCTTAAAAAAATTCTCATACTCCTTGATCTTTCTGAAGCCTTTGTCACTATAGAACTCATTTCCTTCTTTCAGATTGTCTCAGTTTGGGATATATATATATATATATATGTGTGTGTGTGTGTGTGTGTGTGTGTGTGTGTGTGTGTGTGTGTGTGTATGTGTATGTGTGTGTGATTACTAATTTTTTATTTTCTACCTTGTAATTCTCTGTCTGTCTGTCTCTGTCTGTTTCTCTCTCTCTCTCTCTCTCTCTCTCTCTCTCTCTCTCTCTCCCTTTCTTTCAGAATATAAATATAATCAAACTAATAACACATCACTGTTGTAGGTTCCTATCACTTTCCTTTCTGCATTATCTCATTTTGTTATCTTATCAGTCCCTACAAGTTAAAGAATCATTTCAATGTGGAGGTTGTCTATCTGTCTATCTATCTATTTTTCTATCTCTGTAGATATTTACACATGCACTGCATATACTCTAAAGACTTGTTAAGTGCAACAAGTCTAAAACAAAAATTACAGAACTCTTTCATCTCAAAAACCACCTTTCTCTTCTAAAATTATTTATCACTATAGAAGATATTACTCTTGTAGTTACCTGGTTCTGCAACCTTGGTTTTATTCTTGATCCCTCATTTTACTCATCCAACATATCCAATTCCTTTCCAATGTCATTGTTTCTACTTTCATAATATTTCTTTATTTTGTCTTATTTGTTTAGTTTTTGTGGGTCCATGGGGTAAGTGACTTACCAAGGTCGAACAGCTAGTAAGTATCAAGTGACTGAGATCTAATTTGAACTCAGGTACACCTGACTCCACAGCCTGTGCTCTATCTCCTGCACTATCTATATTCGCTTTAACCACATATCCAAAAACCCAGTTAAGATCCCCATCATTTTTAAACTTAGATTATTGCTCTAACTTTCTACCTAAATGCCATCTTATTTTTTTTCATTGTATTTTGTAGGGACATCTCTTGAGCAGCCAGGTTTGTACCAATAATCAAAAGTTATCTTTGTATAGGTATTTGAGTCTTAAATGAGTCGAATTAGTCAAGCGTCACTAAATAAATACACATCTTGCTGAATTAATGAAATACTTTATCAAAAATAGAATTGTACAATCTTTTTTTACTTTTGGCAAGTCAATGGATTGACTTGCCCAGGGTCACATAATTAAGAAAGTATTGTCTGAGTTCAAATTTGAACTCAGGTTCTCCTGACTCCAGGGTTCTATCCACTGTACCACCCAAATATCCCTGAGAAATATGCAATCTTTATATTAATTAATCAAACACTTGCAATGACCCTTAGATATCATCTAGTCTTGCTTTCTAATTTTGCAAATTACTTACTAAGTTTAAGAGCCTGAGGTAAGAGAGATATACCCAATTATACATTCTACATGAGAGAATTTCAAACTATCTTTAATTTCACTAAACACTTTGTCTCACACATGTGATAGAAATTCTTCCAACTGTTCTTTGAGATTTGGCATATCTTTAGTCACAAATCCCTAAATTTAGCTAGCCTTGTTTTTTTGTTTTGTTTTAATCCATCATGGAGCTCATACTCTTAAAATTTCCTCATGTGATGGAAACAGGTAAGAATTAATACTCATTTCAAATATTCATTGAGAGCACTGAGTCATTTATATATTATTATGGGTTATGCATGAGGCAGATTCCACAAGAATTTGGTTCATTTTCTTGAAACCCTCACATTGTTCAACCTGAGTGGTTTGGTGGAGATGGATTCCTATGTCCAGATAGCTGGAGATAGCTAAGTCTCATATTTTAAGTCAGGTTATTAGCAATGAAGAGTTAAGACTTTTAGACCATCTTCTCATTAATATGTCCACCCCCTCATTGATTGCTCACCAATTAAGGTTTATCTCCACCTGTTAGGGGCACTCATTTTGCCAAAGGTATTCAAGCTTTTGATGATCTCCATGGTTTTTATCTTTTATTATTTAGAGAAATCACTGACCATCAATTTATTGATTATTTGTAGCCCAATTCATAAGTTTATTATTAATTACCTCAAAACTCTCTCTCTCGTTTGTCATAACTATATCACCACTTACTAAGGTTCTACCTCTCTTGAAATGTGTTAGGTAAGTGTGTTTGTTGCTGTTGCTGTTTTATTTTTTATTCTATTAATCCCATGAACCCCTTAAAATACAAAATCTTAGTCCAAGTAGCTAAGTTTTAATCCTTGGCTATCTCTTTTTAATGACTTCTTTCTAGTTTTATTCAGCTTCCTTATTCCCAAAGAGTATTAATAGACTCATCCACATATGTCTGGAGTCCTTTAGACTTGGTGATTATCTTGAGACTCCCAAAGTCACCATATGTTTTCTTGTAGGGCAGATATCTCTGTGTGAAAGGATATTTATTCTAGTGTCCTTGTTGACCATTTCTATATAGTGATTGAGAAAACTTCATTTGCTAACCATTGAATGACCTCCAAGTGCCTCATTTCTTTTCAACCCCAAGCATAAAGTTAAACAGGGAACTTGATTGAATCAAACGTGCTCCATGTACTGCCCAATCTTGTATATTGTAATAACAAAGGAGATATATTTACAAATTGCATCTGGACAAGATTTTAGGGGAATAGATAAGTTGGCACCCTAAGTTCATAGTACTAACAGAACATTATAATTGGAATTGACTTTGGGTTCTGTGAGAGAAAATGCCTTTGGTTGTTAGGCTTATAATATAATGAATTTGATCACCAGCTGTGATGCTCAGACCTGTCTTGATGAAGTTCTGGAAACAAAATACACTCAGGTGTGCCAAATGTCTAGAAAGAGAGACTTGCTGATGTTATTTTGAAAATCAACTTGAAACATTTTTGCCTGTTGTCTTTCAGAAAAAAAGGAATTGTTGTATTCTCTAATAGAATGATATGGCTGTCAAAAATGCAGTATCTCCAACCCTCTTAATAAACAGGATTATGGAAAATTCAAGAGGACTTTAAGGAAACCCAAAAGAATAAGAGTAGAATAAGTAATCAATTTTTTAACAGTTTTTTTTTTTGCACAATCCAAAAGCATCATAACCTTGAAGAATTTGGGAAATGCCACAGTGGCTTCCTAGAGCAAAAGAGTTGCTTAGGACTCAGCTGGCAAATGCAAAGAGCAAAGAATTCCCTAGATGAAGATTTTAGTTTAGAGCTTAAAAGCATGGCTTCCTTAAACTGATTGCTAAATTTTGAAGCAAAGAGGGAAAGATATGTTTTAACATTTTTTTTCTGATACTAGATGAAATAAATTTGAATAGAGAATACTAGAATGTAGACTAGTATGTTTGAACCCCTGAACAAAAGGTAATATAATAATAAAATCCTTACCTCTATACACATATGCACATATATTTATCTATATAAAATTGAAATTATTATTCCCTGATTCCCTAGCATTCGTGGTACCAGAGTGTCTGCCTTTGTGTGTATGTGTGTGTGTGTGTGTGTGTGTGTGTGTGTGTGTGTGTGTATAGGAGTTTGTGTGTGTTGGGAGGATGGCTAAGAATCTTGAGAAGATGGAGGTTTGGAGAGATGTGTATCATTTATATTTTGATAGATATCCTGATGACCCTATTTTCTCCCATTTGTCTTGGATTCAGTGGTTTCCCTAATAACCTCTGCTATCAACCCTCCATACAATATGAGTTACCTATTATCAAGTGGCATAAATTTCAAGCTTTTCCCACAAAATCAGAGAATCGGGAAAGCACTACACAATTCATCAGTTACATCAAATAAGCACACCACAAGGCTCTCCGGTCCCACACATTTGACCTGGGGATGCATAGCATTATCTTAATAAATTCAAATGATTACCAATCCTCCACCTTCTTGTATGGTTCTGTCCATTTCTTGAATAACTTTATTAAAACATTTCATAACTCTTTTATTAGTCAATGAGTTTTCTATTCATTGCTTCTAGTGTTGTCATTTCAGGGAAAGAAAAACACATTTTCATTCATCATCTCCATGTAATAACCAACAGTCATTTCTCTCTGTCCCCATATCCCTACAAATTTAGTCTTCTTTAGGATAAATATTCCCAGATCCTTCAAGCAATGACATATTCTCTGGATCCTAGTATTCTGTATGCCATTTTATGGATATGACTGCGTTAATTGATATCCACCCCTAAAGTATTACCTCCCAAGAGTGAACACAGTATTTTAAATGTTGTCTGTCCAAACCAGAAAAGAACTATTACATCACTGATTCTGGGTGATGTCCCTCAATGTAGCCAAAAGTTTGTCAGTATTTGATTGCCTTGTCCTCGTGTTTTTTTTTCCCTTCTCATAAGATTTTCTGATCATGTCACAAGTAGTAAATAAAGTAAAAAATAGGAATAACTTCAAAGCAACAAACACAATTAGAAAAATCACAGTTATCTTGAATATCTCTACTGTTACTAGGAGGAGACCACTGACTGGGGAAAAAACATCAGGAAAGTCAATTATACATTGATCTTTCTTAGAGTTATCTGAGCAACATAGAATTCAATGTATCATGGAAGGATTTTGTACTGGAGACCTCACATAATGGTGGACCCTTTTAAACACAATTTTCATTAGTAATAAGAAATCAAAATATTTCCCTCATCCCCAGAATCCCATTTCCTCTCTCCACAGCCCCCTCCCTCACCACTACCACCACCAACAAGCTATAGATATTTTAGTAGCTTTTTTTTTGCTCTCATTTTGGGACTTAGTTTCTTCACCTCATTTCACTTTCTATCTTCACTAGTTTGAGTGGAGTAAATATATTATTTAATGTGGAAGATCAAGACCTATCTTTTTTTTTTTTCTCTTAAATGTATGTGAGCCTTTGACTTCCTTGCATATATGGGAGAAAGTTAAAGAATTGAAGAGGTTAGAGGCAGCTAGGTGGTGCAGTGGATAAAGCACCGTCCCAAACACTGACCCTGGAGTTAGGAATACCTGGGTTCAAATCCTGTCTCAGACACTTAATAATTACCTAGCTCTGTGGCCTTGGGCAAGCCACTTAACCCCATTTGCCTTGCAAAAACCTAAAAAAAAAAGAATTGAACAAGTTAGTAACTTTTCTAGTATATTCCAAATTGCTTTCAACTTTCAACATTTTAGAACTTGACTTATTCACTTCCACGTCTAAATCTAAATCCTCATAAATATCATATGATTTGATATATATTCAGTCATCCACTGGTTTTCTAGCATTTGCAATTCTTCCTTCTAATGGTACACACACACACACACACACACACACACAGATAACACACACACACATCCCCACACACACACGCATATACATCACCATACACACACATATACATCACCATACACACACACACACACCACACACAGCACACACAAACACACATCACACACACCACACACACACACACACACACACACACGCACGCACGCACGTGCACACACACAAACAAATCTGCCATCTCTTTACATTTCAACACCGCACTGGCCTGGTTGGACTTTCCACTTAGTTCTTAATCTCAGGGTCACCTCTAAGCTATTTACAGAGCTGACTGAATGGACTGAGCTCAAGGCCTTTCTTCCATTCTTGGCCTCAGGTTAATAGTTCCACTGACTCCCCCAGGTTATCTTTGATGTTTTATATTGAGATGCCCTCCCCATCAGGGGAGGTGACATTCTCAGAATCCTAATACTATAGTTTTACAATGTAAAAATTACTTTAAACATACATTCAGGCTAAAAGACAATTTCCTTGAAAGAAAAGAGATCTTTTCCCTGTGAAAATTCCCCATTGCCTTCTCACCTCACTTGAACCTCAATTTTCTCATTCCATTTGAAATTAATCTATATGCTCCACCATGAGTGATCACTTCTATCTTCTGCTGGTGTCTAGTTGCTTAAAGCTAATTTCAGTACTGGTTGGAACTTCAAGACAAAGACCTCAAACATGTGCTTTGTCCAAATTAGTGCATTATGCAAGTTTCCATGTTAATCAAAACTAATCAGCATTACTATTGATACTGCAAGTTAATTTGAGAATCTGTTTTCTGTTGAAAAATAAGACCTAAACTGAACAAGTTAATGCATTTCAGTGTCTCTATTTATTTTAAATAAAAAGCCTCAATAAAGTGAAGAATTTTTGATAGCTTTGGTAAATGAGCAAAATCTTTCAAGTCTTGCTTTTCATGTATGCAAAGAATCATTCCTTAATTTTCAGGCTCAAAGAAATATGATGAGACTGTGAGTGTTTGCTAGTCCCTTTTTTGTCCCCTTTTGCTCCAGTCATTTTATATGACTCTGACATGAATTTGATGTAATATATAGAGAATAATATTACATCATAATTTATTGCATTTTGCTCATTAAAAAAATGTGAGTTGGTTGTGTGGTATCATGTTGATACTGTCCCCTCAAAAACAAAGCAAAGAGATAGAAAGATGATAGTTACTTTTGACTGCATTCTGATTTTATTTTTTTCCATTTTTATTTTTTGAATGTTATTTTATTTTTTTAAATCTATGGAAAGATAATTTTCAGCAGTCACCCTTTTGTAAGCTTTTTATGCATTCCCACTTTTCAATTAATTGTTCTACTTATAAACTAGTATAGTTTGACTCTTGGGTGAACATAAAAAAAAGGAAAAATAGGCACTAATGTAAAAGTCATGGAGTTGTGAATTGGGCTGATTATTCTGGGAAACAATTTGGAATTATACTAGAAAAGTTACTAACACATTAAGTTCTTTAACCGCCCCCCCCAATACCCAAGGAAGTCAAAGACCACTATATTTGAGAAAAAAAAAAAGGAAAAAAAGGTAAGGTCTTGATCTTCCTTCTATTTATGTTATTTACTGAAATATTTTGTTTCCTTTCAATTTTCCCCAAAGGAGTCCTCCCATAAGGTTCAAAGTGTATAGGTGTCTGTATCTGCTTGCATGCAGTGCTTTTCTATGATTATAAGAAATTGGAGGCAAAGGGGGTTACACATTAAATGAGAAAGGACTAAGCTAATTCGGCATGTGATTATAATGGAACTACAATTACAATGAAATATTATTACAATGAATGACTGATATGAAAAATTCAGAAAAATATGGTCTCAAGAAAGTAAAACAATCCAAACAGAAACAGAATCATTTACATGATAGCAGCAATAACATAAAGAACTTCTGTAATCTATCACAACAGCAAAGGAATGATAATGCAATCTAATGTAGAAAATCATTGCAAAATTGGTTGTTACATTTTTTTAAATGCTCCAAAGCAATAAGACAAAATGATATTAAAACAAATTTGGATTTCTATCTCACACTCATCATATTGGCAAAGAAGATAAAAATTGATGGGAAAAAAGAAAAGGGTAATAGTTGAGACTATTTTGCAAACATTCAGAATAATATACTATTATTGAAGCAATGAATTAGACCAACTCTTCTGAAAAGTAGTTTGGAACTACAACTGAAAAAGTTATTAAATTATGTCTCTTTGATAGTGTTGCCATTATTGTGCATATATATATATATATATACACAAAAATAAATCAAAGTCAGAAAGTATACATATATAAATCATTTATATTTATGTTTATATTTATTATATTATTTTCACAAAGAAATATAAACCAAATAGATGCTAAGAAATTAGGGAATTGTGGAACAAGTTATAGAATAATGAATGGAATAGAATATTAAGGTGTTATAAAAATGATGAAAAAAGAAGAATTTAGAAAGACTTGTATTAACTGATAAAGAATAATGTGGGCATAATAATGAGGATAATTTACACTACAGCATTGTAGAACAAAATAATTTTGAAAAATTGAAGAACTCTGATCAATACAATCACTGACCAATAATGACTGCAGAAGACATGATAAAGTGTGCATTTCTATCTCTTGACAGAGAACTGTTGGATTGTAGGCCCAGAGACTTTGGCAGTACAAAGTGAATTTGCTTTTTGTAACAATTATTATTTGTTAAAAAAGGAAGACTTTCATGTGGCAGAGGATTGTTTTCTATGTCTCTGTGTGTGAAATGTGTAGTAACAATAATGATGAAGAAGAAGAAAATAAAAGGATATCAACAAAAGAGAGTACAAGGTTATAAATGGGTATAAAGTAAAGATAGGCATGATATTATTGGTTTAAATTTAGTGTACAATTAGAAATTACATAACAGAAATTCAGTTTCATGTAAAACTGTCTTTTTCTTTTCTTCCTCTATTACATGATCATTCTCTTTATATTCAATCCTATCCCTGAGGCATACTGGCTGTTTGACCCTGGGCAAATCACTTAACCTTTTTTTTCTAAACAACTCTTGAAGACTGAACATTGTGGAAAAAGTGCTGACTTACACTGGTGGAGAAAATGTCTCAAAGGAATCTCCCTCTGCCAGGGAGCTCACAAATCTCATTTCTAAACTGCATCACTGCCCACTTAACACTTCCATATTGATTATAAAAAAGTAAGCTATGATAGAAAATACAGCATAGTCCAGCGTTCTCCCTGGCCTGTTTCTCAGTCTGCACATAAGCACATTCTCTCATGTGGAATTTGTGAATAATTTTTGTGGCTTGCCTATCTCAGTGGGAATGCTAATATTTTGTTTTTTCTGGGAAAGAAGGAACTTGTACCATGCTACTAAAATATATCATTTTTCATGGCAGGACATTATTGAAAGAGGTTGAGAAGTACTATATGCATTTGAACTATTAAAAAACAAATGACTCTTACTAGTCTATACTTAGCACAATGTACTAGACACAGTAAGCATTCTTTGTGATGACACAAAGGAGATTTGTAGACTGTTGTAAAGAATACTGAATTTGGAGTCAGAAGACTTGACCTGAATCTATATTATTTATCTCTTAGCCATTTGTGGCCTCCTTATTCAGATTTATAAAATGTGAAGGTTAGACTAGACTTCTGAGCTTCTTTCCAGTTCTAAATTTCTGATATTCTGATAGTGGGATTGTGTTAATTAATGACTACAGGCAAGAGTTTGTAAAACAAGAATAAGGAGGAGATGGTTAGGATTTTTGAACATGTATTTTGGAAATATGGCTAGTCAATGACTTTATCTTTCACCGTACTATGTGGTTGTGTTATTACTGTACATACAGCAACTAAAAGTCCCTGTGGAGACAAAGTAGTACTTAAAGAGGAAGGCCAAAAAAAAAAGGAAAAAGTAATTACTGTAATACTGAAAGTCCAAAGAGGGAGCTTGACCTTTTAGAAACCCACGAGCTGTGACATATACGCTTGCTGCAGCCTGGACTAGGGAAGCGATATATTATCCCCATAGTGCTAAATATCTTTTCAGAGAAAACCCAGGTGGGGAAGCAAAAGGGGTGTTTATGAGCTGACTGGGTTAATAATAGGCCAGGAACAAGGTTTGTGAGTCAGATTTTTTTCTTTAGAATGAAGAGGATGAAGATCAATAGTACACAAAGGGACCAATCCATAATCAGATGAAAGTTATTTCAGCTTAATCCTTATTCTGGCTTTATAAACAATAACCTGGGTAGCTATGATTTCCCCCAGACTGATATTACTGTCATCTGCTATACCTTTCTCAGAATTTAATCACATGTGTATGTATACATATGTATACATATATTTCCTTTTAAAAAATCAGATTTTTTTTCATTTGTTTTGGTTTTTTGTTTTTAGTTTTTAGTTTTTGCAAGGCAATGGGGTTAAGTGGCTTGCCCAAGGCCACACAGCTAGGTCATTATTAAGTGTCTGAGGCTGGATTTGAACTCAGGTACTCCTGACTCCAGGGCCAGTGCTCTATCCACTGTGCCACCTAGCTGCCCCCAAAATCAGATATTGTTAAAGGAAATGGTGGTGTCAGATACTCAGAAACACTCTTACCTGTTCCTATATATTATATGTGTGTGTATATTATATATATATATATATATATATATATATATATATAATATATATATATGTATATATAGGCATATTTATATATAATGATGTAATCAGTAATGAATATTAATAGGTTCTATGTTTTTTCAAATTTATACTTTAAAGAAAAGTGATCAATGAAAGTATTGAAGGATAATCATTTTCTTCAAGTGCAGACTGTTTGGAACAAAACCTAGACAATTTTACTATGGTAAAAAGAAATCTCAGTAGAAGGAGGTAATAGTCTTTTACAAGTGGTGGTACAATAGATAGAGTCAGAAAGATCTAGGTATAAAAATGACTTCAAATTTAGCAAGGTGACCCTGGAAAATTCACTGGAAGGAGTTTTCTACAAAAGTGTTTTTGGGGAATAAATAAGTCACAAATCGAACAGCAACAATCACTGTGCAAGGCAATGGGTTAGGCTCTAAGGATTGCAAAGACAAACATGAAAACTTTCCATGGAAAGAATATAAGTCCTTAGAAGTTAATATATAAAATCATTTTAGGGATGAGGAAAGTTCTAAGAGGTAAGGTAAGCAGAAAGTACCAACATAGGAGGTTAAATTCTTGCTGAACTAAGAATACAAGAGAGCTAGGAATTCTATAAGGCAGAAATAAAGATGGAAAATACTCTAGGAAAGGGAAATTGTCTCTGAATACAGATGAAGTTCAGATATGGTATGTTGAGTATAGAAAACAAGAAACAATAACATGACCAGTTTCACAAGAATGCAAGACTTTTTTTTTAGGAGAAGTAATATAAAACTAGTCTACAAAGATAGGTCAGAGCTAGATCACTAGGGGTTTTACATGCCAGAGGAGTTTATCCTACAGACAAAAAGGAAATGCCCAAACTTTCTGACCAAACGAGGTATGTGGCCAATTTTGTGCTTTTAAGATTTTAAGTTTGCTAGCAGCTATGTGGTTGATGTCATAGAAGAGAAACTAGAGATAGTGTCAAATTCAATTCTAATTGCTTTGATTACCTTTCTAATCAATTGTGTATTCATAACTTAAAGTATATTTTATCTGTTTCTTTGTTTTTTTTCCCTTATCTCATTTTCTATTTCCCAGGATTAGCTTTCAAACTAAAGATAAGTGAGGCATGTGTAATTAGTTCTCTCCCAAATTTCTGCTTTTTTCCATTTGTAGATGTCTCATGCAAGGTCTGCTAAGGGGAATTTATCATTCCCTTCATATTTCTCTTCATATTATGAGAAGCCACCTAGGGAGGGTAAGAAAGGGGCTAAAAGTATTTATACCTTTTCACTTAGCACTTGAGTGGGATGCTCAGCAGGGAGATTTTGATCATTTGGTATTTAGGATCATGGTTTAATATGTATGGTTTTTCATGCATAGTCCAGGATGCCTTCAGATGCCTAAAGGACTTAGGGATGAGAGGGAGGTATTTGAAGTCAAAATTATATTAATAATAATTCTAGCACTTTTATAATTTCTAATAAATATCAATAGATATCCCACATAAGCAAAAGCTCTTTGAGGTCCTCTATTTTTAAAAGTATAATCTCTGAGATCAAAACATTTTGAGAAATGCTAGTTCAGATTGTTATAGTGTGACAATACTTGGTTGTATATTTATAGGGTCACTTTTTGCTTCAATAATAAAAAATGAATGGTTTGGGAACACTTGTTATTTGGGTTTCCAGTCCAGGGCCTTAAGAGATCTATATCTACTAGTAAAGATGCACCTTTTTCTAAGTATTCATGAAATAATATTTTTTCACCTGATAATCTTGCCAATTATCCTTCATACCATTATCCCATGTCATCCTTGATTCAAATCCAGAGTATTGTTAATCAGTAATCAGTTTAGCATAGTCCAATTCTGATTAGCTCAGAAAGAAGAATTAGGAAGTACTGAAAAAGATAGAGTCATGGACTTAGATTTGTTATAAAGACATTTTTAAAAATATGAAACTGAATAATGGACTCACTTGATTTCTGGAATTGCAATGACCCAGGCTTTTTAATGGGAGTGGTGGCTTGCAAAAGAGAATTCAATGTGACTTAATAAATACAAGTAACAATCTTTTCTTATGCTCTGGACTTAATTACTTTTATTTTCTTATGCTATCAGTATACATAATAGATCAAAGAGCAAAATATTTCAAAATGAACATAATATTTTTTTGATTTTATCTTTTTGATTTTTATTTTTTTTACAAATTTCCCCCTAATCTTGCTTCCTTCCATAATATTATTATTAAAGCAATGAGTTCTCCTTCATTTCAGATCTTCTGGTAGAAGATGAACAATCACTTACATCTACAATGATATTGTAGAAAGAACTTCTAGTTAGATATGAGTTGCAGTGGATGATCTGAGTTCCTCTGAAGTTTTGAGATTCTGTGCTTCTGAGATCCCAATTCAACTATCACTTTTCATCTTATGTGATTCTTTTGTCTTTCCGAAATTTCTCCATGAGCATTTTTTTTTTTGCAGAGAGGGAAGTGGGAATCTTCCTGCTTTTGTTGTTGATTTTGGTTTATTTGTTTCTTAAACCTTCTAGGTCTTTGGTCTTCAGTGGATCTCTCTGGTCACCCACCTGTTGTATTTTGCCTTTATAAGTGACCTCATTTTCTTTTTCCTAGACTTAAAGCAAAAGAGAGAGAGAGAGAGAGAGAGAGAGACAGAGAGAGAGAGAGACAGAGAGACAGAGACAGAGACAAAGACTAGCAACAACATAAATGATAATCATTAAGAAAATCAGCTTTCTTTTAACTTGGAAGAAAATCTCCAACCTGCTGTTGAAGGTAGAAACTGCCTTCTTTTTAATTCTCAGCTAATATCATTCATTCAGAATGAGAAACAGAGAGTCTGAGCTGACATGAGAAATGCTTACAGGAGACAATTTTACACAGAGCCTATTTCCAGTCAACAGCAAACTTTAATTGGTGTCAATATACATTTTTGTCTGAATGGTTATTAATAAAAGTGCTGAAAAATATACATTTAATCTCATGGACAAGCATTTCGAGAATCCCTTCAGAACACACTAGTTCAGATGTACTATATGAATTTTGACTTCCATGGGGTGAGTTGACATGAAGGAATAGTCTGGGTTTCATTTTTTTAAACAGCTGTAAAAGATGCAAAAATTTAAATTAAAAATAACCTTTCAGCTGATTCCTAGCATAATTGCTATCTTGTTTTGCTAATGCTGTGGCTGAATTATAACTTGCTGAAACCCCAGAGATTTGCATGCTGGTTTAGCAGCCTGAATTTACATTGACATGCTTTTCAGTCAAGTGAGTAACTAAATCCTGTGGCCACAAGCGATGCTGCCAGTATTTGCATTGAAAATCAGTAGGAGATTAGAGAATGAATAACTGAATGCTTTCCTCTCTACTTTCTTACTAAATATAATCAATGAAGAAAATTTGGAAAATCTCAAAATGTCACTCACTTTCATTAACTGACTGTGGCTGATGTACAAAAAATTGCTTCAAAGACAGAAAGTGAAAAAATAAAAAAAAATAATGCTAAAGCATATACAGTTTACCACTTGCTGAAATGTCCATTATTCAGGTTGCTACTAAGGCAATTAACTGAGAATTTTTTAGAGGGAGTAGGGTTTTATTGGTGAAGGAAGGTGTGGTAACTTAAAGGATGCTACAGTTGAAATCATATGGATTTGGACTTATAGGATCTGAGTTTAAGGCTTGGTTCAGTCATTTGCTTTCTGTTTTATCTTGGATAAGTCATTTCACACCCCTTAGGACTCCATTTCCTAATGTATAAAATGAAAAATCCTATTAGATGACCTAAAGTATTACAAATTCCATGATACCATAAAACCAATCCATGAAAATTGATTTTCTCATGTTAAAAAAGGTGATTTTCTAATCAGACAACACATTAATAAGATAATTTTGAGATGAATTTATTACTTCATTTGTTAATACAATTTTATAGAGCATAGCATATGTTTATTAATAAATGTTCATGTCTTAAGCAATTCAATTTAAGCACTGTATTAAAACTATGGGGGCAGCTAGGTGGCTCAGTGGATAGAGCACTGGTCCTGGAGTCAAGAGGACATGAGTTCAAATTCGATCTCAGACACTTAAAAGTTGCTTAGTTGTGTGACTGTGGGCAAGTCACTTAACCCCACTGCCTTGCAAAAACTAAAAAAAAAATCCAGAAGAAGACTTCAAGGGTTGGGGAAGATAAAAAGTTCAGCTAAAGTTGGATCTCTACTCTCTTGAAGATCAAGATTCATGGGTTGGGGCATTATAATGGTACATATATACACACACATTCTCCAAATGAAGTATAACTAGAATAAAGTATAGAATAAAAGTAACAGACAATGTAAATATCTTAGAAGAACAAGCCAAAATACTGTATGTCTTTCTGTATGTTGTGTGTGTTTGTACACACGTGTGTGTGTGTGTGTGTGTGTGTGTGTGTGTTGAGAGAAGATCTGAAGATGAGGTCATCAGCTGGAGATAATAGCAAGATGTCTAGTAAAATGTCAATTTTTCTTTAACATCAGGGACTCTTTTTTTGTGTGTGTGCCCACAGCAGTGTCTGTCTTGTCTTGCCTATGGCAGGCTCTTAATAAGTGACTATAGCTGTGATAATAGTATAATAGAAAATTTGTTAGATTTAGATATAGACCCTGGGTTTGAATTCTCTCTCTCTCTCTCTCTCTCTCTCTCTCTCTCTCTCTCTCTCTCTCTCTCTCTCTCTCTTCCTAAAGTGTGATCTTGAGCACTTATTCTCTCTTGACCTCTGTCTAGTCTATATCTGCAAAATAAAGGATTAGTCCAGATAGCATACAGGACTCAGGACTCTTTACAGCTCTAGATCTGAATGTCATGAAGTAAACATTTATATGGAACTTTAAAGTTAGGAATTCAGTAGAAATTAGTTGTAAATTCAATAGTCAGAAAGAACTAAAAATGATGTATCAGGAATGACATTTAGTATGAGTAAAAACAAAGTATTTGGAGAGTAGAGGCTACTCCTTGACAAAAGAAAGGAAATGTGACTAGATTGTAGTGTATAAGAAAAAAATAGTAATTAAACATTGAAATTGAAATTGGAAAAGCAAAATATTTCTAGAATATAGAGTGCTTTGGACTCCAGGTGAAGAAGTTTGAATATATTTGGTAAGTACCTTGAAAACCCCCCAAAATAAAAAGGACAGAGAGAGAGAAAAAAAAAAGAAAGAAAAAGAAAACACCAAAGGTTCTTAGGAATGAGAGGAGTAATGATAATGATGATGATAGTAATAAAAACTTGAACATATTTCTAGAAGGTTTAAAAATGTTTCCCATAAAATCTCTTTTGATATATTTAGATCTCAACTTAAAGAAAATTATTCCTTGTAACAACATGAAAGAAAGAAAAGAATAGAAGAAAAGAATAGAAAGAGTATGGAGATATCAGAGCATATTAGAGTTTTGTTGCATTTGTATAGTCTGGAATAAATTATAGTTTGTGTAATGGTAATGATAGTATGGATCAAATGGAATCAAAGAAATGTTTTCTAATATTAAATATTATTAATATGTATTAATTAATAATGTTTGGTAATATTAATTATTATTCATTAATATAAAATAATATTAGAATAGATGAAAATGGAATGTATAGAAAGGAAGGAATAAAATATAAAAAGTAGAGATATACAAATACATGTAAATAAATATATCAATATGATTGACAGGGAAATGAGGGAAAAAGGAGTGGGAAAGGAAATGGGTTGAATAAAGATATCAAGAAGGGAGATTTTTCTTTTAACCACTGATGAGAATTGTATAAATCTTTTCCTTTTATTCATGAAGATCATTCCATATAATTAGTAGGAATTTTATCTTAAAATAATTGTTCTGAATATCAAAGTAAGGTCACATATTCATTCAACAAGAATCTGGTGGATATCTATCATTAAAAATAATTTCTTTGAAATTCTTATGGAGGGGCGGTTAGGTGGAGTACTGGATAAAGCACTGGCCTTGGAGTCAGGAGTACCTGGGTTCAAATCCAGTCTCAGACACTTAATAATTACCTAACTGTGTGGCCTTGGGCAAGCCACTTAACCCCACTTGCCTCACACACAAAAAAAGAAATTCTAATGGAATTACAAAAGTGAAGAGAACTGTTGGTTACTTCAACGGACTAGTGACTGAATTAGGAGACAATAAAACACACTTGAATGCATGTAATATTTATGAATAAGATGAAGACTGCTTCTTTACAAAGGATGTTGTGTCATTGTTGAGTAATTTCAGTAATGTCTGAATTTTTTTGATAGCTGATTAAAGATTTTTCTCAGCAAAGAAAATTGGGTGTTTTACCATTTGTTTCTCTAGCTCAGTTTACAGATGAGGAACTCATGTCCTCCTGAATCCTAGACCAGCACTCTATTCATTGTACTACCTAAAAGTTAGTGCATTGTAGATGGAATGAAATTGAATTTTTGATTCCAATGATATAGAGAACTCCTATTGAGGAACCTCATTATTCCAGAAAACTTTTCTGGAACATATAGTCTAAGATAATTGCATTTTGGCACAAAAATGTTAAATTATTTAACTAGTGTGAATTAGTCAGTATGTGACAGAGTGCATATTTCTCACAGGTTTTTCTAACTATAAAGACATTCATTTATTCTATTATAATATGCCATCTCCCCTTTTTAATAGCTGGAATCCTTATAACTGTCTAGAAAAATCAGCTGAATAAACTATCATATACACTTACAATCACATATCATTGTGTTATATGAAATTATGAATATAAAGAATTTTAAATCTATGGAAAAGTGTTAATAAAGTGAATAAAGAATATGCAAAAGAATTTAATAACTGGGGTCATGAAATATGAAATATCTTTGTTATTATATAATCTATTATCATTTTCTATTTCCCTTTGTGTTATGATCTCTATTCTGTTTTTCATTCTGCCTATGACCTCCATTTTCTCGACTCTCATTTCTTTTTCAGATCATTACCAAAGCACTGGCTACACTTCTCTATCTTTGCCCATTGGGGAGTCAATTCATACCAATTAGGGAACTCTATATGATACTCTTGAATCCCCTGTCCCCCTTTACCTCTCTCTGATCATGTCTTGCCAAAACCCAATCCTAGATCATTTCCACTATCACTTCCTCTGTTCACATTGTATTAATAGTGTATTTTTAGAGTGTTGCTGAAAAGAGGGGAAAAAATTGTGAAGTCATTCTCAAAGGTGCTACAGTAAAACTGTATTATCTAATCTCAGCAATGCCCTCACTACAAGAATGGAAGTAGTCCTTAGTAATATCTACACTTGCTGTTCCAAACATTCTTATCTTTATAAAAAACTATTCCACAGTACTCCTTGGCTTCTTTTCCACTATATACTACCAGACAAGGATCTCACCATATACTTCAAAGGAATAAATGAAGTCCTTCATCAAAACCTCCCCCTTCTCTGATCACTTTCATACAATATAACTTAAATACCCCTTCTTATCTTCTCCTTCACACCATTTTTGAAAATAAAAATAGCTTTTCTCCTTGCAAGGTCAACATGCTCTCAGTCTGATCCCTTACTGACTTCTCCAGTTGATTATCTCCACTACCTTTCTTTTAAAAAAAATTATATGTTTATTTTTTCCAAATACATGCAAAGATAGTTTTCAACAATCATTTTTGTAAGATTTTGTTTTCATATTTTTCTCTTTTCCTAGCTTCCCTCCCCTTTCTCCTGACAGAGAGCAAGCTAATGTTATACATGTGTAACTATGTTAAATATATTTTCATATTAATCATGTTGTGAAAAAAGAATCAGAACAAAAAGTAAGAGAGGGAAAAAGAAACCATAAAACAAAACAAATTTGAAAAATTGAACAGAGTAAATTTGGTATACATTCAGACTTCATAGTTCCTTCTCTGGATGTGGATGATATTTTCAATCACAAGTTTTTTAGATTTGTCTTTGATTATTTTACTGCTGAGCTGAGCAAATCCATCATAGTTGATCATCACACTTTGTTATTGTTAATATGGACAATGTTCCTCTGTGCTTCTCTTGTTACTAAGCATCAATACATACACTTCTTTCCAGGCTTTTCTGAAATCACATCCTAATACTCTATCACACTCATATACTGTAATTTGTTCAGTCATTCCCCAATTGAAGGGCATCCCCACAGTTTCCAATTCTTTGTCACTACAAAAAGAGCTAGTGCAAATATTTTTGTATATATAGGTTTTTTACCCTTTCCTGTGATCTCTTTGGGATACAGAACTAGGATTTTTATTACTGAAACAAAGGATATGCACAAGTTCATTGCCCTTTGAGCATAGTCCCAAATTGCTTTCCTGAAAGTTTATATCAGTTCACAAATACACCAGAATTAATGTCCCAGTTTTACCATATTCTCTCCAGCATTGATAATTTTCCTTTTTGTCATATTGATCAATCTGATGGGTTTCAGGTGATACCTCTGAATTATTTTAATTTACATTTTCTCTATTCAATAATGATTTAGAGTATTTTTTCATATGGCTATAGATAGCTTAAATTTCTTCATCTGACAACTGCCTGTTCACATTCTCTGTCCATTTACCAATTGGGAAATGACATGTATTCTTATAAATTTGACTCAGTTCTCTATACATTTTAGAAAGGAGTTCTTTACTACAAACTCTGGATGTACAAATTGTTTTCCAACTTAATTGTATTCCTTTTAATTTGGGTAGAACTGGTTTTATTTGTATAAAACCTTTTTAATTTAATGTATTCAGATTTATCCATTTTGCATTTATCATGCAATTTCTTTTCTTATATCTTTTTTCTTTGGTCATAAATAGCTTCCCTTTCTATAGATCTGATAGATAAATTATTTCTTCTTTTCCTAACTGCCTTATGATATCACTTTTTATGTCTAAATACTATATTGATTTCAACCTTAGAAAAATGTTGGTCTATGCCTACTTTCTGCCATATTATTTTCCAGGATTCCCAGCAGTTTTTTTTTTTATCAAGAATGAATTCTTATGACAGAAGCTGGAGTTTTGGGGTTTCCTCAAACAGTATTACCATTTCTTTTGTACTGAATCTATTCCATCATTTCCACACTTTTTTTAACCAGGACAGAACAATTTTGATGATAAAAGCTTCATAATATAATTTTAGATCTGTCATGAGTAGATCACCTTTCTTGGCATTTTTCAATTAATTACCTTGATTTTATTGACCTCTTATTCCTCCATATGAATTTTTGTATTATGTGTTTAGCTCTTTAAAGCAATTTTTGGTAGTTTGATTGATATGGCACTGAATAACATTTAATCTTTTTAGAATTGTCATTTTATTTTA
Organism: Macrotis lagotis; assembly: GCF_037893015.1. Classification (NCBI taxonomy): domain Eukaryota; kingdom Metazoa; phylum Chordata; class Mammalia; order Peramelemorphia; family Peramelidae; genus Macrotis; species Macrotis lagotis. The sequence goes on from NC_133661.1 coordinate 235,440,248, forward strand.
TTAGCTTGGTCTAAACCTTGAGCAATTAAAATATGTCCAATTATTTATATCTGATTTCATTTGAATGAAAAGAACTTTGAAATTATTTTCATATCGTTTCTGAGTTTGTTTTGACAGGTTGACTCCCAAGTATCTTACGATGTCTATAGGTACGTTAGAATTTGTCTTTCTATCTCTTGTTGCTGTGTTTTGTTGGTATTACATATAGAATGCTGATGACTTATGTGGGTTTATTTCATATCCTACAGCTTTGCTAAAGTTGTTAATTATTTCAAGTAAATTTTTTAGTTCATTTTCTAGGACTGTCTAAGTATACATAATATCATCTACAAAGAGTGAGAGTTTTATTTCTTCATAGCCTATTCCAATTCCTTCAATTTCTGTTTCTTCTCATTACTATCACTAGCATTTCTAATGCAATATTGAATAACAGTGGTGATAAAAGGCATCCTTGTTTCACCCCTGATCTTATTAGGAATGCTTCTCCTTATCCTCATTACTTAAAATGCTTGCTGATGTTTTTTTAAAGAGATACTATTTATCACTGCAAAGAAAACTCCATTTATTCTTATGCTCTAAAATATTTTAATAGAAATAGATGTGTTTTTTCAAAAGCTTTTTTTTTGATATTGTAAATTATGCTAATAAATTTCCTTAATATTGAACCAACCCTGCATTCCTGGTATCAAATCCAACATGATCAAAGGGTATTATCCTAGTGGTAATTTAATGTAATCATTTTACTAATATTTTATTTAAATTTTTTGCATCAATGGTCATTAGAGAAATTAGTCTATAATTTTCTTTCTTTGTTTTGGCTCTTCTTGTTTTAGATATCAATACCATATTTGTATCTTAGAAAGGATTTGGCAGAACTCCTTTTTCACCTCTTTTTAAAAATAGTTTATATAGAATTGGAATTAAGGATTCTTTAAAAGTTTGGTAGAATAAACTGGGGTGGGAGTGGGGAGTGGAGCAGCTAAGTGGTGCAGTGGATAGAGCACTGGCCCTGGAATCAGGAGAACCTGAGTTCAAATACAGCCTCTGATACTTAGTAATCGCCTGTGTGACCCTGGCCAAGTCACTCTTAATCTCATTGCCTTAAATTTAAAAAAAATTAAAAAAAGAATTTTCTTGGGAATCCATCTCTCCCTGAATATTTTTTCATGGGGAATTCATTGGTGGATCGTGAAATTTCTTTTTTCTGAAATAGAATTATTTTAAGTATTTAATTTCCTCTTCTATATAAGGTAAATTTATATTTTCTAAATATTCATTTATTTCACTCAGATTGTTGTAGTTATTGAATACATTTAGGCAAAATAGCTCTGAATTATTAGTTTAATTTACTCCTTATTGTTAGTGAATCTAAACTTTTAATTTTTTGATGCTTATAATTTGTTTTTCTTCTTTCTTTTTTTAAAAGAAAATTAAGCAAAGGTCTATTTTATTGTTTTATTTTTCATGAAACCAAATCTTACTTTTATTTAATGTTTCAATAGGCTTCTTACTTTTGATTTTATTAAACTCTCATGATTTTCAAAATTTCTAATTTGTTATTTTAATTAGGTATTTTAAATTGTTCTTTTTCCAAGTGTTCTTTAGTTACCTGCCTAATTCATTGATCTCATTGTTCTATTTTATTCATGGAAGTATTTAGATATATAAAATTGACTGTATACCACAATTTTTTATATGTTGCCTGTGATTGTTTGAGCCGCTCATTCTTTAAATTTAGCTTAATCTCCAATTTATTTTTATCTATTGTTCCAGAATCCTTTTTAAAAAAGATTTTTATTTAATTTGAGTTTTACAATTACTACCCTAATCTTTCTTCCCTCCCCGCACCTTTAACAGAAAGCAATTTGCCAGTCTTTACATTGTTTCTATGGTCTACACTGATCCAAATTGAATGTGATGAGAGAGAAATCATATCCTTAAGGAAGAAACATAAAGTAAGAGATAGCAAGATCAGACAATAAGATATCAGTTTCTTTCTTATTTAAGGGTAATTGTCCTTGCTTTTTGTTCAAACTCCACAGTTCTTTCTCTGGATACAGATGGTATTCTTCATCACAGATAGCCCCAATATTGCACTGATGGAATGAACAAGTCCATCAAGGTTGATCATCACACCCATGTTACTGTTAGGGTGTGCAATGTTTTTCTGGTTCTGCTCATCTCGCTCAGCATTATTTCATGCAAATTCCACAAGACTTCCCTGAATTCCTATCCCTCCTGGTTTCTAATAAAACAATAATATTCCATGACATAGATATACTGCAGTTTACTAAGCCATTCCCTAACTGAAGGACATTTACTTGATTTCTAATACTTTGCCACCACAAACAGGACTGCTATGAATAGTTTTGAACAAGTGATGTTTTTATCCTTTTACTTCATCTCTTTAGGGTATAGGCACAGTAGTGGTATTGCTGGATCAAAAGGTATGCAAATGTTTGTGGACTTTGGGGTATAGTTCCAGACTGCTTTCCAGAAAGGTTGGATGAGTTCACAGCTCCACCAACAATGTATTAGTGTGCCAGATTTCCTGAAATCCTTCCAACAAAGATTATTATCCTTTCTGGTCATATTGGCCAGCCTGAGAGGTGTGAGGTGGTACCTCAGAGATGCTTTACTTTGCATTTCTCTAATAAGTCATTATTTAGAATAATTTTTCATATGACTATGGATCACTTTACTCTCTTTATCTATAAATTGCCTTTGGATATCCCTTGACCATTTGTCAATTGGGGAATGGCTTTTTTTTTTGAAAATTTGACTCAGTTATCTGTATATTTTAGAAATGAGTCCTTAGTCAGAAATATTATTTGTAAAAATTGTTTCCCAGTTTGCTACATTTCTTTTGATCTTGGTTATAATGGTTTTGTCTGGGCAAAAGCTTTCTAATTTAATGTAATCAAAATCATCTAGTTTGTTTTTAGTGATGCTCACCATCCCTTTCTTAGTCATAATTTGCTTCCCTTTCCATAGATCTGATGGGTAAACTACTCCTTGATCTTCTAATTTGCTTATAATATTTTTATGTCTAAATCCTGTATCCAGTTGGATCTTATCTTAGTATAGGGTGTGAGGTGTTGGTCTAATCTAAGTTTCTGCCATACTAACTTCCAATTTTCCCAGCAGCTTTTATTGAAGAGAGAGTTTTTATCCCAATAGCTAGACTCTTTGGGTTTATCAAACAGCAGATTACTATAATCATTTCCTGATATTGCACCTAGTCTATTCCACTGGTCTACCACTCTGTTTCTTAATCAATAGAAGACAGTTTTTATGACTGATGCTTTATGATATAATTTTAGATCTGGTAGGGTTAAGCCACTTTCTTTTGCACTATTTTTCATTGAATCCCTGGAAATTTTTGACTTTTTATTTCTCCATATGAATTTACTTACCACTTTTTCCTGACTCATCAAATTAATTTTTTGGAATTTTGATTGGTAGGGCACTGAACACATAGTTTAATTTTGGTAGAATTGTCATTTTTTATTATATTGGCTTGACCAATGCATGAGCAGTTGATATTTGCCCAGTTATTTAAATCTGATTTTATTTGTGTGAGAAGTATTTTGTAATTGTGGACTCCCAGATATTTTGTATTTTCTGAGGTTGCTTTGAATGGGATTTCTTTTTCTAGCTCTTCTTGCTATATCTTGCTAGTCATATATAGAAAAGTTGAGGATTTATGAGGGTTCATTTTTCCAGTAGTTTTTTGGATGATTTCTTGGGATTCTCTAGGTATACAATCATGCCATGTGCAAAGAATGAGAGGTTTGTCTCCTCCTTCCCTATTCTAGTTCCTATAATTTCTTTTTTCTTCTCTTATTGTTGAGGCTAACATTTCTAATACAATATTGAATAATAGCGGTGATAATGGGCAACCTTGTTTCACCCCTGATCTTATTTGGAATGCCTCTAACCTCTCATCATTGAATATAATGCTTATTGATGGTTTCAGATAGATATTGCTTATTATTTTAAGGAAGAGTCCATTCATTCCTACACTTTCTAGTGTTTTTAGTAGAAATGGGTGCTGTATTTTGTCAAAAGCTTTTTCAGCATCTATTGATATGATCATGTAATTTCTGATAGTGTTGTTGCTGATATAATTAATTATACTAACAATTTTCCTAATTTTTAATCAACTCTGCATTTCTGGGAAAAACTCCTACTAGGTCATAATATATAATTCTAGTGATAACTTGTAATCATTTTGCTAAGTTTTTATTTAAGATTTTTGCATCCATATTCATCAGGGAGATAGGCCTACAATTTTCTTTCTCCATTTTAACTCTTCCTGGATTAGGTTGCCCTGCTGGCAAGCTCCAAAGAGTTAGCCCCACCACCAATGCCTCTGCTTCCTAGTTGACAGGAGCCTCCATGGTCTACTAGGCTCTAGCCCCACCTATTACCAGCAGGTTCAGTTCTTGGGCTCTCAGGATGGCAGGCTCCAGGCCTGCCACTAATCAGGCTAATCCAGGGCTGATCCAGGCTCCCAAGCTCTCACCAATCACATGTTTCCAACAGAGTCTGCCCTCTCCACCCAGACTCACCACAATCTCAAAAGATGGATCCTGAGATGGATGTTCTTCTCCTGACTTTTCTTTCTGTGTTTTGTGGATATGGTTTCTGTTAAGAGGTTTGTTTCATATTATTAATAAAGGAAGATAAGGAGACTTTAGAAGTCTGCCTGTCTTCTTTCTGCCATCTTGGCCGGAAGTCCCAGAGTTCTTCTTTTACATATGAATTTATTGCATCATGACCTGAAAATGATGCATTTAATATTTCTGACTTTCTGCATTTAAAAGACATATTTTTATGCCCTAATACATGGTCAAACAGAGAAAGAAAATTATAGATCTATCTCCCTGATGAATATAGATGCAAAAATCTTAAATAAAATTTCAGCAAGGGGCAACTAGTTGGTGCAGTGGGTAGAGTATCAGCCCTGGAGTCAGGAGTACCTGAGTTCAAATCCAGCTTCAGACATTTAATAATTACCTAGCTGTGTGGCCTTGGGCAAGCCACTTAACCCGATTTGCCTTTTAAAAAAATTAAAAAAAAATTAGCAAAATGATTACATCAAGTTATCACTAGGGTAATACATTATGACCAAGTAGGATTTATCCCAGGAATGCAGGGTTGTTTCGGCATCAGGAAATCAATTACTGTAATTAATTATATCAATAACAAATCGATCAGAAATTGTATGATTATATCAATATATGCTAAGAAAAAACTTTTGACAAAATACAGCACCCATTCCTACTAAAAAACACTAGGAAGTGTAGGAATAACTGCATTGTTCCTTAGAATAATAAGCAGTGTCTATCTGAAAGCGTCAATAAGAATTATATTCAATGAGGAGAGCCTAGAGGCATTACCAAATAAGATCGGGGTGAAACAAGAATGCCCATTATCACCACTACTTTTCAATATCATATTAGAAATATTAACTTCAGCAATAAGAGAAGAAAAGAAATTGAAGTAATTAGAATTGGGAAGGAAGAGACAAAACTCTTGGTCTTTGCTAATGACATGTTGGTATACCTAGACAATCCCAAGAAATCATTTAAAGAACTCCTAGAAATAATCAGCAAATTTAGCAAAGTCACAGGATATAAAATAAACCCTCATAAATCATCAACATTTCTATATATGACTAGCAAGATACAGCAGAAAGAGCTAAAAAGAGAAATCCCATTCAAAGTAACCTAGGAATCTATCTGCCAAAGCAGACTCAACAACTTTTTGAAAACAATTACAAAACACTTCTCAAACAAATAAAATCAGATTTAAATAAGTTGGCAAACATCAACTGCTCATGGAAAGGTCAAACTAATATAATAAAAATGGTAAGTCTACCAAAACTAAACTTTTTGTTTAGTGCCCTACCAATCAAAATTCCAAAAAAAATTACTTTAATGAGGTAGAAAAAGTTGTAAGTAAATCCATATGAATAAACAAATAGTCAAGAATTTCCAGGGATTCAATGAAAAAAAAGTATAAAAGGAGGTGATTTAGCCTTACCACATCTATAATTATATCATTAAAGCATCAGTCATCAAAACTGTCTGGTACTGGCTAAGAAATAGAGTGGTGGATCAGTGGAATAAACTAGGTGCAATAGCAGGAAATGATATTACTCCACTCTTTGATAAACCCAAAGAGTGCAGTTATTGGGATAAAAATTTTCTTTCGGAAAATTCAAAGTTAGTATGGAAAAAACTTAGATTAGACCAGCACTTCACACCATATACCAAGATAAATTCCAAATGGTTACAGGATTTATACATAAAAAAATATTATAAGCAAACTAGAGAATCAAGGAGTTAGTTTTCCTGTCAGATCTATAGAAAAGGAAGCAGTTTATGACCAAGGAAAAAATGGAGAACATCATTAAAAATAAACTAGATAATTTTGATTACATTAAATTAGAAAGCTTTTGCACAGACAAACCACTGTAAGATTAAAAGAAATGTAGTAACTTGGGAAAGAAACCACTGTAAGATTAAAAGAAATGTAATAACTTGGGAAATAATTTTTCCAGCTAGTATTTCTGACAAATGGCGCATTTCTAAAATATACAGAGAAGTGAGTCAAATTTTAAAAAGACAAACCTTTAGCCAATTGACAAATGGTCAAAGGAAATGCAGAGGCAATTTACAGATGAGAATATTAAAGCAATCCATAGTCATATGAAAAATTGCTGTACATCATTATTTATTAGAGAAATACAAATTAAAGCATCTCTGAGGTACAATATCACACCTCTCAGGCTGGCCAATATGACCAGAAAAGACAATGATCAATGTTGGAAGGGATATGGGAAATCTGGGACACTAATACATTGTTGATGTAGCTGTGAACTCATCCAAACTTTCTGGAGGGCAATTTGGAATTATGCCTAAAGGGCAACAAAAATGTCATACCCTTTGATCCAGCAATGCCACTTCTGGGTCTTTACTCTGAAGAGATGATGAAAAAGGTTAAAAACATCACTTGTACAATAATATTCATAGCAGCTCTGTTAGTGGTGGCAAAGAATTGCAAATTAGGTAAATGCCCTCCAATTGGGGAATGACTTATCAAACTGTGGTATATGTATGTGATGGAACACTATTGTTCTATTAGAAACCAGTAGGGATGGGAATTCAGAGAAGCCTGGAGAGATTTTGCATGAACTGATGCTGAGTGACATGAACAGAACCAGAAAAACATTCTCATCATTGCAACAATCAGGAACAATTTGGTCTATCTGTGATGGAGAATATGATCTGTTACCAGAGAAAGAATTGTGGAATTTGTACAAAGACCAACGCCTTTAATTTAAAAAAAAAAACCCTGATATCTTATGTAATTTTGCTATCTTTTATCCTTTATTTTTTCCTTAATGTTATTATTTCTCTCTCATCACATTCAACTTAAATCAATGTATACCATGGAAACAATGTAAAAACTGACAGACTGCCTTCTGTGGGTGGTTCTGGAAGGGGAACAAGATTAGGGGAAAATTGTAAAACTCAAAATAAATAAAATCTTTTAAAATAAATTATATTCACTTTATGAACTTCATTCTTGTTTATTTTGTGATGAGATTTATCTGATTCTGAGAGGGGGGTGTCGAGGTCCCCCCGTAGTATAATTTTGCTCTCTGTGTCTTCCTGTAACTCATTTAGCTTCTATTCTAAGAATACTTGGTGCAAATTAGTTTGTCTATAATACTTTTTAGAAAGAGGTAGTTTCTTTCCTTAATGAGATCTCTTATTGCTCTTGATCTGTCTGAGATAAGGAGTGCTACCCTAGCATTTTTTTACCTCAGTTGAAGCATAACATATTCTGTTCCAGACTTTTACCTTCACTCTGTGTATCTCTCTCTGCTTAAATGTTTCTTTTAAACAATATATTGTAGGATTCTAACCTTTAAGCCACTCTGCAGTCTGCTTCTGTTTTACAGAAGACTTAATCCCTTTCACATTCAGTTATAGTTACTAACACTTTATTCTTATCCATTTTACATCCCCTCTATATGTACTTTTCTTCTTCCTTTCACCCTATCCTTCTTCACAGATGTTTTGCTTCTGAATACCATTTCCCTCAATCTTCCTCTCATTCTTTCAGACCCCTCCCTTTTTTCTCCTTTCCCCTACTACTTTTAAACTCTCTTTTGCCCTCCTTCTTATTTAGTCCCTTCACCCTTTTCCCTCCCTTCCCCTCCTAATGTATGAAGGGCAAGGCATATTTCTAAATTGTATCTGTTATTCCTTCTGTGAGCCAAACTTGGTGAAAGTCCGTTTCATACAATTCTCATCCCCTCCCTTCTTTCACTCTGCTGTAATATGTCCTTTGCTCCTCTTCATGTGATGTAGTTTACTCCATTCTGCCTCCCTTTCCTTCTGTCCCAGTACAATCCTAGTTTTCCATTGTCTTAATTTTTTTTAAATCATTTCATCAAAACCAACTTATGTCTATACCTTCAGACTAAGTATACTCCCTCTAACAGTTACAACTCTTAAAAGTAATACATATCTTCGTCCCATGTAGGGATGTAATCAGCTTAATCATATTGAATAAGTTTTTTTTTTCTTTTCCACATTTACCTTTTTATGTATCTCTAGAATGTTGCACCTGAAGATCAAATTTTTTGTTCAGCTCTGCTTTTTTCAAAAGAATAATTTGAAAATCACCTATCACATTAAATGTATATTTTTTTAATTGAAAGAGTATGTTCAATTTTCCTGGGTAGTTGATTTTGTGGTTATAATCCAAACTCCTCTGTCCTGCAGAATATTTTATTCCAGGTCCTTCTGATACTTTAATGGTGATGCTGCCTATGAATCTCTTCAGTATTTGAATTGCTTCCTTTGGTCACTTAAAGGATTTTTTCATTGGTCTGATGATTCTGAAATTTGACTGCAATATTCCTTGACTTTTTCATTTTGATATCCCTTTCAGGAGGTGATCAGTGAATTCTATTTTCCTTTCTAGTTCTTGCATATCCGAGCATTTTCATTGGTAATTTCTTTTAAGATGTTGTCTGGGGGTAGTGAGGTGGCGCAGTAAATAAATCACCAGTCCTCTAGTCAGGAAGACCTGAGTTCAAATCCATTCTCAGTCACTTAATAATTACTTATCTGTGTGACCTTGAGCATAACTTAACTTCAATGCCTTGCAAAAAAAAAATCAAAAAAAATTCTTGTCCAATCTCTTTTTGTTCATGGCTTTCACGTAATCTAATAATTCTTAAATTATCTCTCTTGGATTTATTTTCTAGGTCATTAGTTTTTCAAGGAAGACTTTTACATTTTCTTCTATTTTATCAATTATTTAAATTTTGCTTAACTGTTTCTTGATGTCTCATAGAGTCATTAACCTCGACTGAACCCAATCTATTCTTTAATGAATTATGTTCTTCTGTTAGCTTTTTTATTGACATTTTAAATTTTGAAATACATGTTATGAAAGTTTTTCAACATTCATCCAGATGTATATATATATTTTTAAGTTACAAAATTTCCTTCCACCCTCCCTTACCATGCCACCCTCAGTGGTAAACAGTCAGGTTAATATTATACATACACATTTGTGTTAGACATTTTTACAGATCAGTCATTATCAGTATGAGGAATTATGATTAAGGAGAAAAAGAACTAAGAGATATTTTTCATATGTTCATCAGATTCTGAAAGGTTTTTGTTTTTGTTTTATTGTTGTCTTTTGTTTTTCTTCCTTTTGATGGGAATAGTATTCTCCATAGCTGCTATAATAGGGGTGTCCTAGCTCTCTGAACTGTTGAAAAGAGCTACATCCATCAAGGTTGCTCATCCTACAATGTTGCTAATGTGTACACTTCTCTTGGTTCTGCTCCCTTTGCTCAGCATCAGATCCTGTAACTCATTCCATGTTTCTCTAGAGTCTGTCCATTTATGATTTCTTATAGAACAATCATATTCCATAAAATTCAACCATTGATGGACATCCCCTCAATTTCCACTTTTCCACTATAAAACTTGCTATGAATGTTTTGATACATATGGAACTTTTTTCCATTTTTTTTCATAATTTCTTCTGGACATAGTCTTAGAATTGGAATTGCTGGGTCAAAGTGTATGATCAGTTTTATTGCACTTTGGACATAGTTCCATATTATTCTCCAGAGTGGTGGGATCATTTCACAACTCCACTAGCAACACATTAATTTCCCAGTCTTCCCATGCAACTTTGATCATTTTCCCTTTTAGTCATCTTAGACAATCTGATAGGTATGAGGCAATACTTCAGAGTTGTTTTAATTTGCTTTTGTTTGTTTAATTGTTTTTAATTTGCTTGAAGTTGTTTTAATTTAATTTATCTAATCAATAATGATTTGGAACATTTTGGATGATTACATTTAGCTTTAATTTCTTCATTTGAAAACTATTCATATCCTTTGACCATTTATCATTTGGGGAATGACTTGTAACTTTATAAATTTGATGCAATTATCTCTACATTTCAGCGAGACCTTTTATCAGAATTCCTAGCTGTGAAGATTGCTTCCCAGCTTTCCGTTTTCCTTCTAATTTTGGCAACAATTGTTTTATTAGTGGACAAAAAACTTTTTTAATTTAACATAGTCAAAATCATTCATTTTGCAATTTATAATGCACTCTACTTCATGCTTGACCATAAATTTGTTCCCTTTCCATAGATCTGATATTTCTTGGGCTATTAATTTATCTATGGTGTCATACTTTATGTCTAAACCTTGTACCCATTTTGACCTTATTTTAGTATAGGGTATGAGACATGATTCTATTAGCTTTTCTATTTGATGAATTGTATTTTATTATCTATTATTATCTATTGTATTATCTATGTATTATTGAATCTATGTATTTTTTTTCATCATCCAAATTGTATTTTTCTAGGATTTGTTTTCTTAAGTCAATTTTTGTGCTTCCTTTTGCAACATGTTGAGTTTATTTTGATTCCTCCCCCCCCCCCCAGTTTGCACTACTTGAGCTTTAAAATTCTTTTTGAGCTCTTTTAAGAAATTATTTTGGATAGGAGGCCAATTCATATTCTCCTGTATAGATTCACATATAGTGCTTTTTTCTGCCATCCTTTTCTGAGATTATTTTTTGCCTTGAGAATGACAGTAGCTCTCTCACTGAGTCTGGCTATCCTGACCAGTTGGGCAGGCTGAATAGGGGAAGAGAGGGTTGGTCTGAGCGACATATGGTAGAGTCCTCCCAGCTGACCTGCTTTACCACTGATCTGCTGAGCCCAGAATCTAGGGGCCTCCATTATAGACCCCTCCTATACCTGTCATACCCTGCTGGCCAGGCACTGGGTTTCAGTTCCCTGCCCTGGGCACACTCCAACTCCACCAAAGATAGACCTTGCTGGAAAGTGCTATACTCTATTCTTTTGTGGGTACTGTTGCTTTAGAATCCATTCAGAGGTTTGTTTAAAGTTGCTTCTGAGGGAAATCTGGGATAATTTAGGAAAATTCCTTACTTCTCTCCACCATCTTGGTTCCACTCCCCTCCACTACCTTTCTAGTGAAGGGGATAGTATCCTGTGCCTTAAGTAATGAAGACCTGAGTTCAAATCTCACTTCAGATATTTAATAGATGTGTGCTCCGAAGTAAGTCACTTCACTTCTGTTAGCCTCACTTTACTTCACTGTAAAATCAGACTAATAGCAGCCTCCATATCATAGAGTGATTTTGAGGATCAAAAATGATATAATATTTGTAAATTGTTTTTCACATAGGCATTATATAAGTGCTTATTCCATCCCTTATCTGCCCATCTACTGTCCTGCCCCATCCATCTCTTATCTTTATTTCTATCTCTTTGCTCTTACTCTGCTACTGACAAACACATGTCTACATTAATTAAAAAAAAGATTCTCCATGATCTTACCATTCCTGCCAGTTTTCATCCTATAACTCTTATCCTCTTTGTAAATGAAAGTATTGAGAATATAGTCTTTATTTGGTTCCTCTATTTATTCTTCTCTCACATTCTTCTAAACCCTTTTCAATCTCACCTTTGACATCTTCATTCACTGAAAATGCTCTCTCTGAAGTAATCATTAATCTGTCTTTACCAAATATAATTCCTTTGTCTTGTTTTTTTCAGTTCTCATCTTTCTTGATATTTTTGTAGTTTTTAACACTATAAATCACTTTCTCTTTCTGAATATTCTCTTCTTTTTCAATTTGGGTGACATTCCATTCTCTTAATTCTCTTGTCTGATCATCCTTTAACCGGTTTTGCTCAATCCTCATCCATGTTATGCTAACTGTGAGTATTCACTGGGCTCTGTCCTTAAGTTTCTTTTACTTTTGCTCTATAATATTTTACTTACTAAATTGTCTATTATTTAGCCACTAATTTCACCTTTCAACTTGTGAAAGACTTAACTACTCATAAATACAATGATTCTTAACTCCATTATCATTATGAAAAATACTGTCCACTTCAAGAGAGAAAACTGACACACATTTTTCCTCACTTTCTCAATTTTTCTAGCCTTTTTTAGCAGTACAACTAGTATAAAAATATTTCTTGTTTGACTTGGTATGTAAAATGGGTATCATGTTATTTGCCTTCTTAATGGATGAGGATGAGACTTGAGGGAGAGAATTTTGAGCTCACAGTAAAAAAAATTAAAATATTTTTAATTAAAAATAATTTATAAAATGCTAACAAACTGTACAATATATTTTTTAAAAAGATCCAGTTGTTAAGTACTTACCGATACACCCTCATGTTTCCTGCCTCTTGAACCACTTTATTTCTTCAAAATAAAGTTTAAGTACAACCTCTGCTCAGGACTTTCCTGATTTCCTATTATTAGTGCTCCTCCTCACTGGGTATTTATTTTGTATGTATTCTGTATCTATCAATTTGTGAGTACATTATATATCCATAGTAGAATGAAGATCTTTCAAGAATGGCATTGTTTCAGTTTTGAATTATACCTCTAGCACTTAGGAGAGTGTCTGATGAATAACTAGTACTTAAATTCATATTGCTTGATTGAAACATAATTCCAATGCCAGTCTATCAGAAATTGTAAGACAATTTGGCATTATAAAATCTTTTGAGAATTGTTTTTACTTATTTGGAAAAAAAAGAAATTATTGGGAATGCTTCATAAATATTCTTTCCTAAGTGAATATATATAATAAATAATGATAAATAAATTCAATGTATTATATATTGTTTTGATTCTTAAAAATTGCAAATTTTAATATGAAGCAAGAGTTATAGGTGAGAAAAACATGTTTAATAATAAAAAACACTGAATTTAAATTTAAAAGGCAATATATTAAAGCATCAAAAGTAATATGTAATTTGTGGTACAGATAATAACTAGAAGGGGAAAGAAATCACTGTAAGGTAGAATGGTAAGGAAATATTTTATTTCTTCCTGTGTCATTCAATGAATCAATTACATTTTGCAATTATTAAAAAAATGAGTTCCAAACTATCTTCTACCCTCCTGCCCTTCCCCAGCATAAAAAAAAATCATACCAGTTATACATATGAAGCCACCCAAAACATCTTTCCTATTATCCATGTTTTAAAACAACAGCAAGAATAAGCAAGAAACATAAGGAAAGTGAAAAAATATGCTTATCTGCATTCAAAACCTTAAGTTTTTTTTTTCTGGAGATGAGTAGTATTTTTCCATAAGTTCTTTGAAAATGTCTTTAATCATTTTATTTATCAGAGTAGCTAAGTCTTTCAGAGTTGATCATTATTACTATACTAATTTTACTGTGTACAATGTTTGTATTCACTTCACTTTGAAAGATTTCAGTGCCATAATTTTTTTTTTTTTGGTATCTATAGTTTTCTCTCCCCTTCCCCTCCCTTTTCCTTGGTTTCTTTGTGATACAGATTTAGTCATGGCATTGTCTGAGACAAAGGATATTTACAGTTTGATAATTCTTTGGACATTATCTCCAATTATTCTTTAAAATTATTCAACCTTTTTACAATGAAAAACACCTCTGAATATAATAACTAGAGAAGATACTTTCCAAATGCTTATTTTCCAAATTCTCTACTTCCTCTGTTTTGGTTTCTTCTCTCAATAGTAAGCAATTAGATTAAGTTAAAGATGTCCCTTGTAGTACAAAAACATGTAACTTACTCTTCTAAATAGGAGTTATTGCCTATTTTTTCCATCTGATTAACTTGGTCACTACTTTTAAATTGAGACATATGTAAAAAAAGATTATGATGTTCCATTTAAATGAATCATCGATTGGTAATACTCTTCATTGAAGAAATTGTAGTTGAATACAGATCAATATCATATAGGTATGGCAATACATGTTAAACATAGTAATTTGTTAATCCTATTGATATAGAATGATAATCTTTCTTAATCATTTCATAGTTATAATTCCTAATCATTGTAAAAAATCTTTGTAAAATAAATATGTGAATCCATTTTTCTTCCCTTTTTTTGTACTTCTCAGGTCACACAATCAAATCCTTAAATAGGACTGTAAGTGCATCAATTTAAATGTTCTCTACAATGATTCATTACACAACCTATACATACCTGCTTACCCTCTGTAACTCTTGTCCATGTAATTGCCTTTCATCGAAGAGGGAACATTTAACATGCTGAAGAACTCTTTGACTTTTCTTAACATTGAGGATACCTGTATAACATTTGAGCAGTTTATCTGTTATTCATATTTATCAATTTGGCAAGTCTATCTCTTTTTTTAATAATTTATTTCCCTAACATTTCTGCTATTTTTAATCAAAGTTTCTCATTGTTTATATGTTTTAGGCTGCTCACATTCACCATGAATCTCTCTATTACTGTCTGTGGGATATTCATTCTTAATCAGACTATTGTGCTTTCAGTCTCATAACCTCACCAAAAAAGAAATAGTAAAATATTCATGTTAAAAAATGAGTTTTTATGCCATTCCCCATTTGACAAATGGTCAAAGGACATGCAGAAACAATTTACAGATGAGGAAATCAAAGCAATCCATAGTCATATGAAAAATTGCTCTAAATCATTATTGATTAGAGAAATGCAAATTAAAGCATCTCTAAAATACCATCTCATACCTCTCAGACTGACCAATATGACCAGAAAAGACAGTGATCAATGTTAGAAGGGATGTGGAGCTCTGGGACACTAATGGTGGAGCTGTGGATTGATCTAGCCTTTCTAGAGAGCAATTTGCAATTATGTCAAAAGGGGCAACAAAAATATGCATACCCTTTGATGCAACAATACCACTACTCGGTCTCTGCCCTGAAGAGATCGTGAAAAAAAGGGTTACAAACATCACTTGTACAAAAATATTCATAGCAGCCCTGTCTTATGTATTTTTTTATCTCTTATATTTTATTTTTTTCCTTAAGAATATGATTTATCTCTCAAGACATTCAATTTTGATCAATGTGTAGCCTGTAAACAATAAAGAGTGTCTAACTGCCTTCTGTGGGGGCTGGAGGAAGGGAAGCAAGATGGGGGGGATTGTAAAATTCAAAAAACAATAAAAAAGAAAAAATGAGATTTCGTTTCTTTATCAGAGAAGTTTGAATTCATTGAAGTAGTTTTGTGATGAACTGATGGTCATCCAAACAATTCTCTTCTTTCTAGTTGTCTAGATCCAAGTTTTTGACTTTTATTGTATATGTAATATATATAAATATGATTATAGATGTAGATAAAGTATAAATGTAGACATGGATTAGATATAGATATATTAATAATTATAAATATAATTCTTTTTATCTTTGTATCTATTAATATGTGTAAATATACATATTGATGGATATAACCATACATTATATGTATTTATGTATAAGCATACGCAGAGACTGATCAACAAATTTTATAGATGATCCTTCAAGCCTTTGAGCTACTGAAGTTGAATCTTCTTTCGTCATCAGACCTTCTTAAAAGACCAAATCCAATGTTTCATTGTAGCATTTGCCATAGTGGCCATAAGTTTTGAAGGCCAACAGAATTCAAGTTCTAATTGTCTCTCTCAAGGTTCCAAATCTGAAGAAGTTAAACAATTATCTACATTTAAAGATCAATCTGACTTAATTCATAAAGAACTATCATAGATGAGCAATGAATAAGTAAATGTTTTTTTGTATACATCAAAAAGTATTTGTTAAGCATTCTCTACATCTCAGGTCCTATGTTTAATACTGAAGATTCCGTTAAAATCAAGTAGCATAATCCAGGCCTTGATATTTTTGACAGGGAAGTCAAATAGAATGGTTTTTGAGAGTCAAAAGAAAAATAATTGCTATGTCCTTTTCATGAATGGTAAAGTGCAAATTGATTTGGTTACTGATACCTGTTGATGAAAATCAGAGCATTCCCATTCTTAAATACATAATCCTAATGCATTGGGTGTGATCGGCCTCATTAGAAGGAATTCTCACACCACTGACTCTGTTTAAAATTCTGAAACCCTATAAATGGAACTAGAGTTCATAGAAATATCACAAGAAACAGTCATTAATAATAATAATAATAATAATAATAATACTCTACTTAAGATCAGAAAACATGCAAAACATGCACATTCCTAAGAAAAGCTCAGGAAATCTGAGAAAAATCTTGGGAGCAATACCAAGAGAAAAAGATGAATTTGATGACCTCCGATTCCTTTTCTAACCATCATGTTTCTTTTTTTGTGGTTATTTATTTGTTCCTTTTTTGCATTCAGTTAATACATTATATTATTGTTGCCATATTCACAGATTTGGGTGTAAGGTAAGGATTATTAATTTGTTTTTAGAACAATATCAAAACTTAGGTGGAGAAATAAGAAAACTTCTATTACTTTATGTCAATGAAATATAGTAAAGGGAAAAGAAAACATATAACTTTAGTTTTTGCCAGCTTCTGAATGCCTTTTCTATTAATAGTTAAAGCAGATGGGTTCAATTAGACAACCCAGACCATTCTTTTTTTTCCCTAATCACCTACCTCACTCTATCTGAGGGGCAAAATAACAGATGTATGAGGAACCTATTTCTTTCTGTCTCTTTCTGTGAGTCATCTACTAAGACCTCATTCATCATTGTAAAGCTGTGAATGGATAGCTGTGTAATACCCCAAGGTCTCATAGTCCGTGGTCATATGAGTCTGTATGTCTTCTCTGGTAAAGGAAAAATCCCTTGCAGTTTTGTCAAACTGTCAACAAACACTTTTCTCTTGATACAATTTGTGCAACCCCACCCCCAGCACTGTTGACCTTCATCAAATGTTTCATTTTGGACAGAATTCTGAGTGATTTTATTCATGTGGTTCTCACAATTGTTGCTTTGGTCTTGTGTTGTGATGGGCAACTGTGTGGGAGCAGCTTGCCTCCTGAGAGACTCAGTGTTTTTTTTTCTTTTTTTTTAAATGTTCAACTCTTGATTTCCAAATTAAATGATTAGACTATGTGCTTTAAAGAAGTGATTAATAGGAACAAACCTATCTTATCCTCCTTATCTTTGTTCCCAAAAGAAACTCAAGACATTTCAATCATTCAAAATGTCAGAGAACTGTGAAGTGCTAATGCAACTGAGGAGAGTTAAGTGACTAATTCAAACAGCCAGAATCCTTCCATCCTTTTCCCTAGTTTCATGCTGAATGTTAATGGCATTCTAAAACTATGACCCACATTTAACTTCAATCAAAAATGTCATAACTTTTTGATCTAATGAAATTAAAGTGCAAATCATGATTATCTTGCTAATTATACTGTGAAATAGTGCAAACTCTTTGTTTTCAAAGGTGGCAGAACTGTGTTATATGCAGATAATGACATTTGTCTTTCCAGATGAAACCATTGGTTTATTAAGTTGATGAAGGTCCCTCCAGCTACTAATTTGGCTTAAGCCCAATATAGCCTAATTTACTTAAGAGTTAGACTTTTTAACTCTATCAATAACTCTCTTTCTCAGTTCTTTCCAGGTTATTGTATTTGAGGAATCCTTATGAGAGGAGGGAGAAAAATAAGCCTTGGAAATAATTTTCCTTTTCTTAGTTTTTCTGGAATAACTTCAAAATTATGACTATTCATAGAATCATTTCTTTTGATATTTTCATCCTTAATTCTTTCTGAATTGATTCATGTAATCCTAGTTGTGGAAGAAAACTTAAACATCTGGGGAAATACTATCTTTTGTTTTATATTACCAGAAATTAGGTAGGTGGAAGCTGCTACTATTAAGGAGTTTGGAGAGGATTATAACACTAAATTTCCTATTTTGTCTTCTATCCTTGGCCTTTCCACTATGAAAGTTAAGACATAAAGGAAAAATACTTGTCACCAGTGCTGAAATTGCTCCTTTAGGTTCTGCCATAACCTCATCCTTCCTTTTTCTGAAGAATAATGGAGTGGGTTCATTTATTTGTTTGCTTTTTCATCTGGGAGTCAAGTCCTGCTTTAATACATTATCCTCCAGGCAAACATCATGAAAAATAACACCAAATATCACCAGTCCTGGATACTAGCATTCCCTACCATTTTTAAAAGATAACTAAGATTTATAATAATAGCTAACATTTGTATGTATTACTCACCATGTGTGAGGCACTGTGTTAAGCATTTTATAATTATCTTATTTGATACTCACAACCCTAGTTAGGTGCTGTTGTAGCCATTTTAAAGATGAGAAAACTGAGACCAGTAGAAATTAAATAACTTGTTCAGAGTCATACAGCTAGGAAGTTTGTGAGGTTAGATTTGAAATCCAATCTTCCTGACTTAAGACATTTTATCCACTGCACCATTTCATGGAGCAAAAGAGGACAGGATTGCCCAAAACAAGATCTTCACAAGTTTCATGGTCTACTCTACCCCATAAAATTTCTGACTGACATTGCCAATCCTTCTGTCCCTTCTCTGATAAACTGTTAATCAAATACTTTTAGAAGATTAGCAGACCTACCTCTTGGACACATAATTCTAACAACTCAAATTAGCTGTTTTTGAAGCCTTTAAGACAAAACGAAACAACAAAATCAAGTCTGTTTCTATGTCTCAGAAGACTCTAATCAGCACAAATTGCCTTCTTTTCTGCCCTTTCACTCTTCCTTCCAGAATCCTTCTCTATCATTAACAAAGTTCCCTTCTATCTAGAACACTTTTCTTATCTGATTTCCATTTTCTAATGTTAATGAAACTTCTCTCCAGAAGCTGTCTCATCTCTAATCACCATACATGGTCAGGAATTACTTCATTTTATATAGTTTCAACTTGAAACTGAAAATTCTTTTATTCTTTGCTAATTGAATTACTAGCATATTCTTTGATCTGACAGTTTGAAAATTTCTCCTCTTTCCTCAAAACCCTCAGATCACCTTTATCCCTGTTGTCTGAAGAAATGTTGCCACATGTCCAGCCCCCTGAGTGATTCATTAGCATATCAAATGCCTAGCTGTCCAAAATCCAACTCCTGAACTTTCCTATGAAGCACACTTCTTTGATTCTGTCCTTCCACCAGTCTACCCTTCTTGTTAACCAGACATTCTTCATTGAAAGCCATGCTTTGCTTTATATGCTGACTTTCTTTTCATAAACTACACTATCTCTGAATATTTACTCTCTCCCATTGCTCATGTTTTCTAACTGGAACCATAATCAAATTAAGTATAGTCTTTGCTATAGAAAAAACTGGGTTTAACTATTTAGTTATTGGTTTATCTGTCATTTTCTAAAGCAAAATATACCCTATTAGACACAGTCCTCAGAGACATTTTCTTTTTGTATGTACTGTCTTACTATTGCATTTTTATCCCCATGCTAGCACAGTTCTTTGCACACAGACAGCACTTAATAAATGCTTCTCATTCATTTTTTCATTCGTTTTTCCATCCATCCTTAAATCTCCATTCTTCTTTGGCAAATATCCAAATAGATGCAAAGTCTCTCTAATTCTACTTCTATAAGTTTCCTTTCATCTGTCCCCTGCTCCAATCTTAGTTAAAACCTTTATCTCTTGCTTGAAGAATTGTTTAAATACCTAATTGTATTTTTTTCATTCTCCTTTCCAATTCATCCTTTTCTTCTTTACAAGAGTAATTCTAATGACCATGTAATGTCAATTCTCTTCTCAAAAACTTTCAGTGAATCACCACTGGCACAAGAAACAATACAAAGTTCACAAAGTTCACAAATTTAAATTCCTTCACAATCTCATTAACCTCTCCTTATCTCTAGACATTTTATATTATTCTCTTTCATCTACTACTGCACTAATTGTTATCCCATAAATTAACATTCCATCTCCTACTTTTGTCTATCAGTATCTTCATTTTCTACAATTCACTCAATCTTAACCTGACCTCTCAGAAATCCCATTTTACTTCAAGGTTGTTCTTTAAATCACATATTTATTACATGCAAGGCATTGTGCAAAGCACTAGAATTTCTGCCTTTCTATAACCTCCTCCCACTGGTCCTAGCTGTTAACATTATAGCAAAACAAAACAAATCTAATTCATCAATTTTATTTTCAGCAATTCAGATATTTGAATGAAGTTAGCATATTCCTCCCCAAGTCTTCTCCAAGTATAACATTTCTGTTTCCTCATAAGGTATATTGATCATGTTCAATATCTTCTGAACCCACAGGTGCTTCAATTGTTTCTGACCCTTTGTGATCCCATTTGGGGTTTTCCTTGATAACTATATTAGAGTGGTTTGCCTTCCATTTTTCAGATCATTTTGCAGATGAGGAAAGCAAGGCAAACACAGGTTAAATGAATTGTTCAGAACCATATAGTTAATGTGCCTAAAGTCAGGTCTTTCTGATAGTACCACTTGATTGCCTCTCTGAACCTACTACAGTATCTCAGTGGCCCTCAAAAAGGTGGAGCCCAGGGCTAAAGGCACTCCTTTTGACAAATTTTTATCAGGTGCTTGATACAGTGGAGTTATAGACTCCTTCTCTGAGGAATTATACTTTTCTTCATATAGCCTAATATTACAATTGGATCTCTAGGTGGTGTAATGGATAGAATAATGGGACTAGATTCAGTAAGATCTATCTTCCTGAGTTCAAATCTGGCCTCAGCTACTTTCTTAGCTGTGTGACTCTAAGTAAGTCACTTAACCGTTTGCCATAGTTCTTTTTTTATCTGCAAAATAAGCTGGAAAAGGAAATGGCCAAATACTCTAGGATGTTTGCCAAGAAAATCTCAAATGGGGTCACAGAGTGTCAGACATAGTGGAAAACAACTGGAAAATAATAACACATGTGACCTTTTTTTTGGCAATTGCATCAATATCCAAAAAAACCATAGCAGGAGATGAATTTTATAAATTCAATAAGTTTGTAAATAGAAAATTCATCAGAAATTGATACTTAATCAGCTTTTTAGGTATTAGAAGCCTGGAAATGCTAGATATAATCTAGTCTCTATTTGGGCAAATAGAGTAAACCTTTATGGAGAATATTAATATAATATTTTAAACACAAAACAATCCTCTCACAGCTGTTGTCATTACTTTAAGAAGCAATTTCAAAGCTTAGTTGGATTGATTGCAAATCTATCTTCTGGGAGTTCAAAGCCTCAAAGTTCCCACAATATCTCATGAATATGCTCTCAACTTTTCTTAGGATTGTCAATTATGCAACTACCCTTCCATTATCCTGGGTTTTTTTTCTCTTGGTCAGGTTAGGTATCTCCTGCCCAGTTTGGATCTCATAGTTAGCCACTTCAGAATTAGTCATGCCATCAACAAATAATCCCTAAAAATCTCTATTGTCCACTTTTTTGCTTGTTTTTTCTTATATCTATTTGAAGGATAAAGAAAAAGACTAGGGGGAAAAATGAATAATTAAATTCTGATCATTTTTTCAATAGATCAATTAACTCACCAAATAGTGCGCATTTATCACACATGATGAAACAAAGTAATTGCCAAAAATAAGTTTCCTTTGCACAATGAAAACTATTTCTTGAAAAAGGTAATATAGTCTAAAGGTAGTCTAAAACTTAAAAGATATACTGAATAAGAGAGAATACTGAATAAAAATTAAAAAATATTTTGCAAAGAGTTCCAAGGAATATGATAAATAACTTAACTATGCATTAAGTGACAATATTACCTGACATCTACCTCACAAAGCTGTGAGAACTTTTTGTTTTTTAATTAAATTAATTTAATCAACAATTTATTTATTTATTTTCAGCATATGTACATGTGTATTTATATATATATATATATATATATATATATATATATATATATATATTTATTTAGATTTTTTCAAGGCAATGGGGTTAAATGGCTTTCCCAAGGCCACACAGCTAGGTAATTATTAAGTGTCTGAGGTCAGATTTGAACCCAGGTATGCCTGATTCCAAGGCCAGTGTTCTATTCCCTGTGCCACCTAGCTGCCCCACATGTATAATTTTAAATACAAAATTTCCATCCACCCTCTCTTCCCATGAACCCTCCCTTCCCACCCATCCCCCTTCAGTGGCAAACAGTCCGTTTAGTATTGTACATACATATTTTTGATTAACATGCTTACAGATTAGCCATTTTCATTATGAGGAATTAGGATTAAGGGAAAGAGACACAGAAGAGACAATTTTTATAAAGTGTTAATCAAATTCTGAGGGGTTGGATTTTTTTTTGTTTATTTGTTTTTCCTTTGCTTTTCTTCCTCTGGATGGGGAAAACATTGTCCATAGCCCATCTAATACAGTTGTACTAGCTCTCTGAACTGCTGAGAGGAGCAAAATTGTGAGATTAAATGAGATAATAATGTAGGTTAACTTCTTTAATAAACAATAAATGATTCAAATGTAACATATCCATAGTTATTTACTCCATCTCTTAATAAAGCTCAGAAAGATACTTTTTATTTTTATGGTGAACAAAATATATGAGAAAATTTCATTTCTATTCAAATATTTTGATGCAGTTTGCTTTCTATCTCAGCTCTACTCTAAACGTTAGGATTTTCCATGTATTTTTTTACTCTTACCCAAAAATTCATACATTACCTTGAACTTCTCACACTATATATTCTTATTATCCATAGCTTAAAGAAAAAAATGTAGTAAGTGGCTAGGGTCTAAGAGGCACCAGGTGTTGAATTATGTAAACAGGGCATTCAGAAAAGATTTAAAAAAAAAAAACTAAATTCTATAATGCTATAAAAGTAAACTGCCCAGAAATTTTCTTAATACAGAGTAATTAGATTTCTTACTTATCTACTGTAAAGTCTGCAAGAGTTTGTTATTAACTAGTTAAAGCAGTAGCATTTCAAATTAAGTGTCTCCAATTGGCATTTAATTTTAGCCTAATAAGATAGTAATTGTATGTTTAATAAACACTAAAACACTAACAGGTTATTAAGAAGCATGGATGGTCCATTAAGTAAGTGATATGTCAAATTTTTCCTACAAGTTTAAAGCATCTAAAATATTTTAATGGATGATTATACCTGAAAATAGCAAAATTCTTGTGGTGATTATATTTAAGTCCTCTGTTTTAAATAAAGTGATGGATAATTACAAAATAATAATTATTCCATGCTAACAGGTACTCAAGTAAACTGTCTTGTTTTAATTCTTTAGAAATTGCTATCAATGTCTTCTCTATCTCTGTGGTCCCTTGGAAACAAATATAAGCCAGTTACCCGATGCTCTGGCTCACAGCTTTAGTGATAGTGCATCAAAGGGGTAGAAGTTCATAAGTCATATTTTCTGCTCTAGTCTCAGCAAGAATATCAACAGAAGAGACTTTCTGAACAGTTTTAAACACTAACCTCTGTTGGAAACAGGAAGGGCAAAGGTAAAAACATGAAAATCTAAAGAAGTTAAGAAAACGATTTTGAACTTCAAAAAAGAAAAAACCAACTCACTTAGCATTTGGACCAAGGTTAGAGTTTTTTTCCCCCCTTTCCTTTTTTTTTTTACTTTTCCCAACTAGTTCGTCCATGCCATGATCACTGAGAGAGACAGGAAGCAAATAGCTTCACTCTAGTGTGCCTCTGCACTCTGGGTGACTTTTCCCAGTTTCAAGTCCCCCCACCCCCACTGACTTCAAAGGAGGTAAGGCCATGGAAGAAATCCACAGGGTGCTTGCCGAATAAGAATTTCGAACAACAGCATGAAGTTCTCATCAAAAATGCATGCCTTTTTTTTTGTGTGTGTGTGTGCATCTCTAGCTTCTGGACTTCAATTGCTTTGAATCTTCAGATCATTAAAAAGATTAATTTTCATTGGTTGACAATGAAAGGTGTGTGGTGACATAAGCTTGGACCATCACAAAGAAAAAAAAAGAAATTCCTTAAACTTTAAATTTGAAGAATTAAAAAAAATTAAAAATACTTATTTAGGTGACTATGTTAAGCTTTGTGGAGTAGTCAAATTTTGTCAAGACTTTGTCTATATCCTCAAAGAGGATTAGGGAGTTTGGACAAAACATATTAAACGTAGAATCATCCATGCAATTGTGATCATAGCATCATAAATTAAATATCGAATAGCAATTATACTTGTGGATAAGACAATTTCAAATATCATTTTCATTATGTTTTAAATAGTTTGACCCTTACCATTCTTTTGAGATATGATTTATTAGAGTTATTAAGAACAGCACAAAAATAAATTTTCATGCTTGAATCTGACTATGTTTCATTTATTTTTCTTTCTAATGTACAATCCCTTGCTGGCCTCAATTTCTGCAACTCTTATATCACCAGGCTTTTGCCTTATAACTTGGCTTTTCCTGAATGTACTTTGCCAATTATTGTGTTCTCAACTTTGCTTTTAAACATTTTATTGTTCCTACCAGCTTCTAATGTGAAGGTTTATACCCAACTCAAAATATCCTCACAGAAAATTCTTTCCCATTCATGTTTTCCTAATTAAATTACATAATGAGCACATTGCCAAATATGTAGCTAATTTTTTATTTTGTTTTTGATATTCTAAACTTCATAGATAACAGGAAGCAAGAGTGCTTTCACATGTAAAAAATTAATGCAATTTTTAAAAAGAGGGTTACAGGGGTGGCTAGGTGGCACAGTGGATAGAACACTGGCCCTGGAGTCAAGAGTACCCAAGTTCAAATTCAGCCTCATCCACTTAATAATTACCTAGTTGTGTGGCCTTGGGCAAGCCACTTAACCCCATTTGCCTTGCAAAAAAAAACCTTAAAAAAAAGAGGCAGTTACAGGAGCACCACAAATTTTTACCTCAGGCTGCTTGGTCTTTTGTTTTTTAATGCATACAAAAAATCAGAATGAAGTTCTAACTGTTCTACTTAGCTTTGTAGCCATGAACGATTTTCTATTGTATACTGTGTCTTTACATGAATAAAAAAAGTTCATGAGTGATCTTCTGGTGATTTTTCTTCATCTCCTCCTCCTTTTCTTCTTTTCTGTTCTTCTTATTTCTTTTCTAAGCCAATGAAACTAAGTTTCTTCGTGAAAATAGGATTGAAGAATTAGAGATTATGTCAAAATTATCTAGTTTGATCTTTTCATTTTACAAACTGAAATCCAATGAAGTCAAGGGACTAGACAAGAGCATTAAAGTAGGAAGTGTGTGAGAGCTTAGATTTGAACTGAATTGTAAACCCAGGACTCTTTTTATTGTGTCATACTGCTTGCCATTAATTTATCTTCATTACCAAGTATTTCACTGTTTTTACCATAAATTGTTATAATTTAGACTTTCCTTCCACAATTCCATCTCCTTAGCTAGTAGCCAAATGATATGCATCTTAATCCCTAAAGTATAATCTTGGGAGTCATGGATTGGGAGTCATGGTTGTTTTTGGAACCCCATCCATTCAATTATATTTTTGGAATATAGCTTGAATTAATGTGTAGCAACTTTAAATTTTTAATATTAAAAAACATTTAGTCCTTAATATTCAGTTCATCTTTTCTACCTTATGCATCAACCTGATTGGCAAGATCTTTCATATGTTATTGAAAACATCTTAATTTCTTCCAATGATGGGACACTACAATTCATTTTGGGGCTATTTATGTTAACAGTGTTCTTCATTATATTCAACTATAATCTGGTTATCTAAAAATTTCTTTCCTTTCCTTTACTCAGTTACAAAAGAACATCTAATTCCTTGTTAAATACTTGAGGGAAGTTATCATGTCCCTTTAAGTTATTATCTTATCCAAGGTAAATATGCCTAGTTCCTTCAAATGATAATTATAGGGCATGTTCTCGAGTTCACATATTAACCTGTCATGATACCCTGGATATGCTCCAAATTGTCATTGTGATTCTTAAAGTATAATGTCCAAATTGAAATAATTCTTCAGATATCATTTATGCATTGAAATGTACATGAAGTTACACCTACAATAAGAAAAGTTTGGATACATTTTATGATAGAATTCTATTCACCATGACATGAGATTTGAGAGAAATTCTGAACTACTGTCACTGTATTAATTTTTAACAAATTTTCTCTGTGAATTTGTTCAGTTTTACAATGTGGTATTTGGATGGTTTGTCCTACTAATTCCAATTTCAACTTTTAGTGGAAAAGGTCTTTCCAAATGATTGATTATGAAAACAATATCTGTACCAGTGAAGAGAAAAGCAAAAGCCCATTCCTGAAACTTGCAAGTTCCAATTTACAAAAGAACATGAGGTCCATGAAAAATTAACAAGAAGGTGAGGAAGGAGAGCAGTCACTGGAAGAGGGGACATTTTTCAAATCTATAACAGTATTATGTGATGTTGTTGCATCTCTTCTTCACAGGACTTTTCAGAAAAAGTTCCATTTGACTAATATATATTAACAAGTGATAAGAAGTATAATTTGTGAAAATTACCCTTTCCTTTTGAGAAGTGCCAGAATGATGATTGGTGGGGAGGAGGATATTATAACCTCTTCTTCCAGATCCTTGTTATTTATTTTTAATTTTTTTTCAGGGCAATGGGGTTAAGTGATTTGCTCAAGGTCACACAACTAGACAATTATTAAGTGTCTGAGGTTAAATTTGAAGTCAGGTACTCCTGACTCTGGGACCAGTGCTCTATCCACCTCACCACCTAGTCAGCCCCAGATCTTTGTTCTTTTAACTGCTATAATTGACCCCAGGGGGATTATAGTGTGATCCTAAAATGTTTTTCTACATACTCAAAGTTCACTATAAATGAGAAAATATCTCCTTTTAAAGAAGGGGTCAGTTATCTCTACTAATTGTAAAAGTAGATATTAATCATTGAAGTTATAAAGGAACAAAATGGAGAAACCTTCTTGACTTTAGGGGTAAAAAAAGAAATTGACAATTGATTACAACCTATTCATTCAAGATAGTAGTCAAGGATATCACACAAAAATCAGATAAGCTAGTCTAAATCAAACAGCAAGATACCATAAGGGAATATCAGAAGGACTCATTTTCCAAGTCAAATGGGCAACATTACATTTAGCCCTATTTCTCCTGTAATGTTGGTGAAAATAACTCAGAATCCTTACAATTAGTAATGCCCCACAAACTTCCAGACCTGCTATTATTCCAGTCATCCATGAAGGGAGCAATCATTATAAAGAGAATGCACTTTTTTTCATCATCTACAGTGACAACTGCAGAGAATTTTCTGTTTTGCAGTCCACCCCTCTGAGCAATCATTCAGAGAAGTAACTTCTAAATAGAAAGGATCACCTATCCCCCATCAACTGTCAAGCAACTTGCATTCACAGGGCTGGTAAATCAGGTTCAGCAAAGCAGTAAGTAACCCTGAGCAACAGATAGAAGGCAGCACTACAACATCCCTGATCAAAATTGCCACTCAAATCCTTATAAAGAATCACAGGACTTTGAATCAAAGAACCTTTGGAATAGCAATGTTTCTAACCCATTGACTTAATTTATCACCCTGAAAAGTAAATCCCAAGATGCTATATCCATAACTATAAAAAAATTTCTTGTCATTCAAGTCCTTGATGCAGTTAAATGGTTCAAAAATCAGAAACTGATATCATTTTATCAGTGGAAATGCCTTTCAGAAAGCTATATCACCATCTAATTTGCTGCTGTACTTTAAAAACTGGGATTTTTTCTATTTGATTTTCACCTGATTGCTTAAATAGGTGTTGCTCCTCTTAATCAAATGTGACTTCCCATTATACTGTGTATATGTTGCTTCATTTATTCATTCATTTAGGTGGATAATCTTATCTGTGCTAAGAAACCATTGGGCTAGTAAAGTTAAAATTGTAAGATACAGAGAGACTTTGTTGATTGGTTTAAGGTGTAAAAGAAAATGAGAATTGATTTCAACCACCTATTTATGAAGGGTAGTAGTCAATATTAATATTAATTTTGCCAGAGAGTTTTGTTATCTAAATCACTTGATCCATGTCAGGAAGATGGCCTTGGAATTGTTCTTTTAAATGAAGGTATAACCTGTTTGATACTTAGAATTTTCTGTGGTGGGATTCTCTCTTTCTCTCTCTCTCTCTCTCTCTCTCTCTCTCTCTCTCTCTCTCTCTATATATATATATATATATATATATATATATATACATATATATATATGTATATATATAATTTGTGAATATGTCCCAAGAGAATAGATTTCCATTATACAAGGATCCTAACAAACTGTACATTTCTATAAGTAAGCAGAAATAATTCAATTTCATTTCCCAGAGAAAGGATAGTGTGTGGAATTACAACATTCCAAAAGCAAATATGTTCTAATGCAAATTATAGTCTAAAAAGTCACAAATTAAAGATTATAAAATTAATTGGAGCAGTTATAATTGAACAGAAGTTTAGAGATACCTTCCCCTCAGCTTCTCTGACATATGGTATGAGCTCTATTCCTTTTTAAGAACACTATTTGCTTCCTGAGCCTCACTTTCCTTTTTTTGTGAAAATAAGACACTAGCACATGAAGTGGACTGTAAGTTTCCTCTTATTTAAATATACTGTAGTTATACTTTAAAACTTTGAGGTTTTTTGAGAATTTTTTAACATATAAATATAGCAGATAAGAGAAATTTAACAAAAAAGTAGTAGTGTTTCCTGGCTAAGGATCTTTTCACTCATTTTTCTAACTGGGCAAACTCATATTCCTGATTCATACCTAGCTTCTAGCCTCTAGTCTGCAATAAAGGACCCAATTTATCTAAATGACTTCTGTTTTCACATGACCAGCCCAATAAATCTCATATCTCTTTAAGAGGACATATTTAGAACTTGACTTTTCTTGGTTCTTTGACTTGATAAGTCTCAGACTGTATCACAGTGAATTCCCACTTACCATGTATGACAGTACTTGAGGGAAGCAAAGATCAAGAGGATAACTAGAGCTTTAAAATACCAATAACAGCTTCCCCTCCCCCCACAATGATTAGAATGCATGTCTGATATGTGTAACCAATGTTTATTGATTGACAGGCTGTTGTCCTCCTATCTCCCCCCAGACTCCAAAAAAAAAAAAAAAAGATGTGATACTGGCTTATCATCAGACCCAAACCTCAAAGTTGATTTTCTTCCCAACCACTGGTGATTACAAGTATTAATCATCAAAGAGAAATATATCAGTGTGCTATCACTTTATACTATTATACTGTTTCATAATCTTTATTACTATAGTGACTAAAGCTAAAGTACCAATTTAAGAAATTTTAAGCACCCAAATAACCAAGTAAATGTCTGCGACTTTCATTAAAAATGACTTAAGGGGGTGGCTAGGTGGCGCAGTAGATAGAGCACTGGCCCTGGAGTCAGGAGTACCTGAGTTCAAATCCAGCCTCAAACACTTAATAGTTACCTAGTTGTGTGGCCTTGGGCAAGCCACTTAACCCCATTGCTTTGCAAAAACCTAAAAAGAAAAACAAAACTTAAATTGTATCCTCAATTTCATAGGCAGATAGTAGTGATATATAGTAACAATGCTTGGTGTTAAATGTAATGAATTTCTCATGAGTCTATATCCAATAAAAGCTTGAATTGTTATTCAACAGTAGCCCCAGCTGGAACCACAACCAATGTCTTGCCTCGGGCAAAACTTGTAGCTACAGGAGGGAAAAAAAATCTGTGTCTGTGTATCTTTAGTGTTCATTTTATTAGCTGAATCTGCCAGTATCAGTTAGTGACAACTGTGAGGAAGTGGTCAAGGTAAAAAGTATTCCAATTGTGGAAAGAAAATATTGAGAAAGCTAAGTATAATATATGAAATAGTCTAGAATCATGATGGATTTTCAGAACTATTTAATATTCTTCATATTTGCTCTTTATCATTAAAGATAGAAAGTAAATTGGACATGGCTATTCATTCAATGGCAGTTTTTTATCCAGAACTGAGAAAGTATAGTTTAAATCTAAAGGAAAATCTCAGCCTATTCCATTTCCTTTCCAATCTGTGTTGGTACCAACAAGGTAGAGAATGACAGTACATATGTTATGACTGTTTGAATTTTAGAAACTCTTTGGTTAAATTCAGTATAATTGGTTCCTGCTCAAGAGAGAGGTTTGCAAGAATCCAGGAAGAGACATGGGAGTAGATAAAGATTGAGTGAAAGAAACACAAAACAGACACTTCTCATAAGAGGAACCATGTTCACTCTGGGGGGAAGTATTAAGAGGGTCCCACATGGATCAGGGCTCAGATCTTGACTGCCTTTTATCTATATAACTGATCCAGACAGAAGGATCAAATTTAATTGGTTACATTTGCAGACCCTGATTGGAGAGCAGAGGACATAAAACCAAAGAATTGCAGAAGGCAGAGATATGCTTTTTTATAGCACAGAAGACCAACACATGGCATTTAATCATTATAAACACATTAAGTTTGGAGATAATTTACATAAAAATGCAGTGTAAGGGATGGGGAGGAGTTTGTCTTGAAAATGTTGAAAGATATAAAGATTTAAAACAGGATGAAAGTTCCATTAGTTAACAAACAAATGTTCTAACAAAAATCCATGCTTTAAATTGCTTTTGACTAATTGTTTTTGGTTTGTTTTACACTAACAAGATATCACTTCTAAGATAACTGAGTGACTGCGGGAATTAGTGATAGGCTTTGGAATCTGTCACATTCATTTACTTTTGAATCTATGTTCAAAATTGAGGTCAAAGTAATGAGCAAAGAATGTGTATACACACACACACATACATATATATGTGTATATGTACGGATATGTATCGAGTGTGAACTGAATAGTCATAATGAGTTCATGAAGTACTCTGTGAATCACTGTTCTAAAATTAGATCTTAAAATTATTTAAAAATCAGAGGTGATTTTTTCATGGTTATTATTATAACACTATACACATATGTACATATATATAAATTTTATATATGTATATTGAGAGAAATATATTGATATCTAAATTCTAGAATGGGCTAGAGCCATTTTCATTGAGATTTCCTAAAACAACTCTTTAAATAACTTTAAAAAATTATTCAAATATAATTCTGCACAAAAATCTAACTTTTCTAGCCTGCAGAGATTGGATTGGAGTGCTTGTAAAAGGAATCTGATTCTGTCATGGAGCCTAGAGATAACAGTCCAGTCAACAGCAATAGCAGCAGCAAGGGTAGCCCCAAGTTTCCACCATATCTGATTAGATATATATTAGATATGAAAATGTGGGGAGGAAAATTATATTTCTAAATGCTAATATTTAAGGAGATAAAGTCATTAATGAACTGGGCATTTGACTACAAATAAAATCTAGAAAAATTAAAAATTTAAAATCTCAAGTTAACAAATTAAAAATTCTGAAAAATCAATGAAAACATTAATAAAGTTTAAAATAATATCTATTAAACCAATAAATCTAGGAACTAGTTTAATGAAAAAATAAAACAGAGAAATCATTGGTTGACTTGATTTATTTAAAGAAGAAAATCAAATTAAATATCTTCAAATGTATTTTTACAGCCAATGAAAATTAAATTAAAAGACTTATCAGCTACTTCTTTGCTATAAATAAATAAAACTGTCATTCTAAATGAAGGGGGATGATTTCTAATAAAAATGCTTTGATCAGATAGAAGAAATAAAATACTTTAATACTTCTATATTAGAAAAAAAATTGAACGAGCTATAGATGAATTCTTTAAGAAAAGAACCTTTAGGATCAGATGAATTTATAAGCAAATTCTACTAACAATTGAAAGACCAATTATTTCCAAAATTATATGGAAATATATATACAAAAATATATCCCACTATATGTATCTATGACATAGCATACTTTGATACTTAAACCAGAAAGAACAAAAAGAAATAAGGAAAACTATAGAATATTTTCCTTAATTAATATTGATATAAGTTAAGTAAAATATTAACAAAGAGACTACAATAATATCATACAATATGAGTAGATGAATGCAGGCTTACTTTAGTACCAGGAAAATTATAAACATGATTGACTATATCAGTAGCAAACTTAATAACAAATAGATATTGATTTATGAAAAGTTTTCAACAAAATATAATCTCAATTCCTATAAAAGCATTAATAAGCATTGAATAAATGAAACTTTCCTTAAAATGATAAAACTACAAGCAAACATCTTAAATAGGGATAAACTAGAAGCCTTCCAAATAAGATAGGGGAAATAAAGTTGTCCATCATCATCATTATTATTAAGTATTGTATTAGAATGTCTAGGTTTGGCATCAAACCAAGAAAAAATTAGTTGAAGTTGGAAGTATAGGCAACAAGAAAACAAAAGCAGTTTGACACATAGTATAATTTTATAATTAAAGAAATCTAAAGAGTCAACTAGTAAGCTAATTGAAACAATTAGCAATCTTAGCAAAATTGCAAGAAATATACAAAAAATAAAAGTATCAGAATTTCTATGTATTACAAATGAAATCCATATTGAGGAGATAGAATGAGAATTATATTTAAAATTAATACAATTTAAAATCCTTGAAAGTTTACCTAGGAACTCTATAAACACAACTGCAAAATATTTCATATACAAATAAGGACAGATCTAAACAAGTCGAAAAATATTAATTGTTTTTGGTTAGAGTGAGTCAAGATAATATAAAAATGACAACACTATCTAAATTATTTTACTTATTCAGTGTCATACCAATCAGATTACCCAATACATAGCTTATTGAGCTAGAAAAATAACAAAATTCATCTGGAAGACGAATAAGTTAAGAATATCAGGGAATCATTAAAAAAGTGAAAGCAGGTAGATTAATAATACTAGATCTAAATCTATATTACATCAAAACAATCTGAAACTGTTACAGATAAGGCACAAAATATTCAGAAGTAAATAACCCTGGGAACCTAGTTTTTGGTAAACTCAAAGCTCCAAGATATTGTGGTTAAAAACTCACTATTTGACAACAACTAGGAAAATTTGTCAGAAACTAGAAATAGAGCATCACCTCACACTGTATGTTAATATAAGTTCAAAATGGTTAATTATTTAGTTATTACATGTAATATAATCAATTTAGGAAAGTATGGGTAAAAATACTTGTTATATCTTTGGATGTGGGAAGAAAAATTCATGACCAAATAAAAAGTAGAGAAAACTCTGAAAAGAAGAAATAAAAAAAATCTGATTACATCAAATTATAAAGTCTTTGCACAAATAAAACCAGTGCATCAAAAATGAGAAGAAAATCAGGGAACTTTGGAGAGGAGATGTTGAGAAATTACAGCAGATTTTTCTGTTAAAGATTCATTTCTGGGGTGGCTAGGTGGTGCAGTGGATAAAGCACCGGCCTTGGAGTCAGGAGTACCTGGGTTCAAATCCGGTCTCAGACACTTCGTAATTACCTAGCTGTGTGGCCTTGGGCAAACCACTTAACCCCATTTGCCTGGCAAAAACCTAGAAAAAAAAAAGATTCATTTCTTAACTAGATAGAGAACTGAGTCAAATTTATAGAAATTAGGAATAATTTTTCACATTGAGAAATAATCAAAGGATATGGACATGGAGCTTTCAGAAGAAATCAAAGCTATCAAATATATAAAAATGTTCTAAATCAATAATAATTAAACAGCTGCAAAATGAAAAATGTCTCTGAGTACTCTCTTACATTCATCAAATTGGTCAAGATGCCAGAAAAAGGAAAATGACAATTGCTAGAGAGATTTGGTTAAATAAGTACACTAATGCACTATTGGTGGAGCTATGAATTAGTCCCATTTTTCTAGAGGACAATTTGGATATATGGCCAAAAAGTTATAAAATTTTGCCTACCTATTTTCCCTAGCAGTACTGTTTCTAGGTCTATATCCCAATAAGATCAAAGAACAAAAGAAAAAGAACACATATACAGAAAAAATATTTATAGCAGCTTTTTATTTGTGGTAGCAGATAATTGAACAAAGTGGATGTTCATCAGTGGAATGGCATATCAAGTTATAACATATGAATGTAATAAAATATTATTTTCCTGGAAGCAATTTTGAAGGGACAGGATTCAGAAAAACCTTGAAAGACTTCTATGAACTGATACATCATGAAATGAGCAGAACCAAGAGAAAAATTTACACAGTAGTAGGTATGGTATAAAGAATACCCACTGTGAAAATCTTAGTAGTTCTGATCAATACAATGATCCAACACAATTCCAAAGGATTAATGTTGTAAAATATATTCACCTCTAGAAAGAGAGCTGATCGACTCAGAATCTAGACTAAGGCATATTTTTATTTGCTTTTCTTTCTGTGACATGATTAATGTGAAAAAGTTTTGCAAGACTTCTTAAGTATAAAAAATATATTTTTTTCTTCTTCAAAGAGTGGGTGATGGAGTGGAGAGACTTTGGATCTGAAAATAAAATAAAATTTTAAAAATATCATTTTTAAACAGAATGGAGTTATCCTAAGTAAATATTAGAAGTTGTAGTTTTGTGCCAGACAACCTAAGGAGTCTTCCCAATATCATCAATATTATATACTCTCTTTAAGGTCTCAAGTACTAAAAGTATAACTGAATTAGGAAGGGAAATATAATTATGTCTATGTTATTCCTTAACTACTGGTTATGTGAGATATCTTCAATGAAAGATGGAGACCATTTCATCATATTCAATCAACAAAAATTTATTAATTATTTGATATTCCCCACAGGTCTATTTTCTATTTTCTCCTCTAACTCTCTCTACCATGCCCCAGGAAATTCTTTCTGGAAGATCCTTTTAACTCTGGAATTCACACCTTGGAAGTACCCTCTATCCCTGGGAGTCATCTCTCTCATTAAAGGTTGGAGGATTCCTCCCAGAACCTTCATTTAAGGAGGGTGTTCAGACCATCAATATTTATTTTCCATCAAGCTGAACTACTTTGAGCTTCTCCTGCACACTGGTCACATTTTCTACTCACTCCTCAACTTTTATGTGCTGTCTGTCCTTTTTAAAACGTAAAACACTTAAAGATATGCATTGTACTTTTCTTGCTTATATTTGTATTGTCAACACCTGGCACATAGTAGGGTTTTAATTAATGCCTATTGGCTAATTGACTATTTGCCAGTTTCTATTTAAAATTTTCTGGACATTGAAATGAACACCCATTTTAAATGGGGATTATTTCATTTGTCAATCCTTAATTTCTTCTCCTGAGCACATAATGAGTATTTGTTATTTGATTACTAATAAAAATGAAATAATTATTGCTTTCAAGGAGAATATATTTTTTTCCTTTTAAAGATTTTATTTATTTTGAGTTTTACCATTTTCCCCCTAATCTTGCTTTCCTCCCACAATCCCCCACAGAAAGCAATTTTCCAGTCTTTCCATTGTTTCCATGGTATGCATTGATCCAAATTGAATGTGATGAGAGAGAAATCATATCCTTAAAGGAAGAAAAATAAAGTATAATAGAAAGCAAGATTACATAATATCAGGGTTTTTTTCCCCCTAAATTAAAAGTAATAGTCCTTGGTCTTTGTTCAAACTCCACAATTCTTTCTCTGGATACAGATGGTATTTTCCATCTCAGAGAGCCCCAAATTGTCTCTGATTGTTGCACTGAGGGAATGAGCAAGTCCATCAAAGTTGACCATCACCCCCATGTTGCTGTTAGGGTGTACAATGTTTTCCTGTTTCTGTTCATCTCACTCAGAATCAGTTCATGCAAATCCCTCCAGGCTTCCCTGAATTCCCATCTCTCCTGGTTTCTAATAGAACAATAGTGTTCCATGACATACATATACCACAGTTTGGTAAGCCACTCCCCAATTTACTTGATTTCCAATTCTTTGCCACCACAAACAAGGCTGCTATGAATATTTTGTAGAAGTGATTTTTTTTACCCTTTTTCATGATCTCTTCAGGGTATAGACCCAGTAATAGTGTTGCTGGATCAAAGGGTATGCACAATTTTGTTGCTCTTTGGGTGTAATTCCAAATTGCTCTCCAGAAAGGTTGGCTGAGTTCACAGGTCCACCAACAATGCATTAGTGTCCCAGATTACCCACATCCCTTCCATCATTGATCATTGTCCTTTCTGGTCATATTGGCCAGTCTGAGAGGTGTGAGGTGGTACCTCAGAGATGCTTTAATTTGCATTTCTCTAATCAGTAATGATTTAGAGCAATTTTTCATATGACTGTGGATCGCTTTGATTAAAGAGCATATATTTTAATAATAAAGATTTTATACAGGTGTAAATATGCATACATGTACATATTTATACACATATTGTTGTTGCTCAGTCATTTCAATTGTGTCCAGCTATTTGTGATATCATTTGGGATTTTCTTGGCAAAAATACTAGCAGTTTGCCATTTCCTTCTCCACCTCATTTTACAGATATGGAAACTAAGGCACATAAAGTTAAATGATTTGTCCAGAACCAATTAACTAGAAATTGTTTGAGGATGGATTTGAATTCAGGTCTTCTTGACTTCAGGCCTGGCACTCTATCTACTGTCCACCTATCTTCTACATAATTATACAAAGTGATCAAAGATGATAATGGGAATGAAGACCCAAGAAAGGCTTTATATAGAAGTTGACACTTAAAGGAAAAAATGAATTCCAAAACGACAAGGTGATGAGGAGTACAAACAGGCATGGGGGCAACAGAACATTGAGTATGTGGGCAAAACACTAGATTCATCACTACACTTGTGTCATAGTTCTCAATCTCAAGGGATAGCATGGGGACAGTAGGCAATTCACATATAATTTCAGATATAATTCAGGCTTCATCTTTGTATTGAATATAGAACTAGTGTTAAAAAACTATGTCTCTAGAGCTATGTGGGAGTTCTCAACTATTAAAAACTGATTATAACTTAGATTCAGAAGACAAGAATTCAAGTCCCAGACCTGCTGTCTACTAGCAGTTTGATCATGTTTTCAGTCGTAAAATAATAATTACCCTTTCTGCCTCACAAGATGATACAAAGAAAATGTTTTTTTGAACTCCAAAAAGCTATAGCAATATAAACTATCATATCGTTCTTGCTATTTCTTATTTATAACACATTTAGAAATAAAATTGTTTAGAACACTTCTAATGATGAAATTTTACCAATGCAGTAATTTAGTGTCTTAGAAACACTGGAACACTGAAAGGATCAATAACTTGCTCACAGTCACAAGGCCAGTGTGAATCTCATACTGGACTGGAAATGAGGTCTTCCTAAATTTGAATCAGAATTTCTAACTACTATGTCAAATTGCTTCTAAAATTAATTTTATTGAATGTTAAAACTTTTAAAATATCTCATTATATTGGTTTGTATACTTCCTTCCCTGAAGCATATTCCATTCTATGCCTTAGGATATGATTTTTATGAATTTCTTATGAGACAGCTAGACCATGTAGAGGATAGAGTGCAGAGCCTACAAGCTGAACTTGAATTAATTATCCAGCCTCTGATACTTCCTGGCTGTGCTACCTTGGACAAGTTTGTCTCTGTTTGTCTCAGTTTCCTCATTTGTAAAATAAAAATATTAATAACACCTACTTCTTGGGGTTCTGAGGATTAATATGATAAAGTACTTAGTATAGTCCTTGCACTTAACAGTTACTATGTCAACATTGTCATTAATATAATTTTTATTATTATTCTGTAATTGAAAAAAACATTCTATATACATAAAATCAACTTTGTAATAAAAATTTCAGACCTTATCTAGAGTGATTTTCAGAAAATAGAAATAGAATCACTGAGTAGTAGATTCTTTGTTCCTTTATGCTCCATGAACAAAATGCCTCCTTTGCTACCATTATACTGTAGGCATTGTCTTCCTCAATTGGAATATAATATAATATAATATAATAATAATATAATATTGGAATATACATTTTCTGTTCAAAATAATTTGGTGTCAAAATCTGCAGGAAAAGGCAGTGATCCTTGCCACTAAACATCTAACAATGAATGATATCTAAAATTGTAATTTTATTTTTCTTTTAGATGACCTATTGACTTTGAAAACTATAAATCATTTCTGGAAGAGCAAAAGGAAAATATGAGGTCATTATCCCACAGTTGAATTCTGGAAATATCTCATAACTTAATTAATTATGGTGCTCACCAGGAAAAAGCTGGCAGAGATAAAGTTCATTATGGTATTTCTTGTTATCAGGTCATTTTTTCTTAATTTTAGGAGAACAAATTGGCAGGAAACCATAACCTACCCCTCAGTTTCTTCTTGCAGAAAAGCAAGACAAATAGCTTGAAAATCCTTGGATGTGCTCATACCTACAATATAGCAACATCTGACAATATGATCAATCTCAGAACAGTTGTTTTGTAGTCACCAATTATTATCAAGTTTTCACATCTATTAACCTTAAATTCTGCATATCAATGATATGTAAATTAGCTGCTGGGAAGTAGTACATTTTGTTCATCTTTACTCTGAGTGAATCTTTTCCTCTATGGATTTTTTTTAAAGTTTCTTACACAGCTGTCCTTGATAATTTAATTTTCTATTAATAACATTGCTCATATGAGAAAGAGAAACCACCTTTATAACCACATCCTGAAATCAAGGTTCAGTGGGAAGAATATGTTCAATTCTACACAATAGCATTTGGAGCTAAACACCACAACATATATGAAATGCATTCTAACAAAAGAAAAACTATAAAATAATAATGAAACACAGGGCTCATCAAAATAAGGCAGATCTATAGAAATATTTTGACTTTCTCAAAACAAGTAGAAAGAAGAATCATTGTTTTAAGAAAATACAACCGACCTGTCAAAATCTACTGGAATAAATACATTTGGGACAAGCATACCTCACTTCTCTAGGAATAGAAAAGGTTGATGCCCAGAATAAATCACTGGGTTTGTCAAATGTAATCAAAAGCATTTTACTCCCAGGCAGAGTCAAAATTCCAAAGATCAAGAATAAGTTCACAAAGTGGTCCTTCTGCATGAACTCAGTCAAGATGTATATCAACAAAGAAGTATTGAACAAATAGCTGTCACAGGATTTATTTTGTTAGGAAAATGGGGGGGAATAGAAGGATTTCTGATGATAATTCAGTATGAAGTCATCAACAACAATAATTGTGGAAGTGTTATTACTACAAGGTATGAATATAATAATAAAGTTATTTTATGCATGAGATTTGTTAAAGAAATAACAAATAAAAAATTTTGAAATCTATCACAGTAGATAAGGAAAAAAAATTAACCCCCCCCACAAATAACAAATATTTCTTTAGACATAATCTCTTAACCAGATTTGTGTATTACAAGTTCATTATATTTAATGGCAGATGACAAATCCTCATATTATAAATAGAAATCTTAAAAAGTACTTGAGAATTCACACTGAACTGTTGTCCACAATGATCCACATATAAAATTGATTCCTAAGAAATTAAGAATGATATTTTGAAAAAGTATTGAATAAATATTTCAAATACTTATAACCTTCAAGCTCTGTGTAATACAAAACATTCAAAAAATCAAATTAAAAAAAATTAATATAAGGCATGTTTCATCTTTGTCTTCTATCTGCTCCTAAAGTTGTATTGTGAATGCTCTTGGTAAGACTTTAGGTGATTTTACTTCTTAAAACATTTATATAAGTCCAAAACTCACATTTATTGACCTGTGCAATAGCATGCAGAATATTTTAATATGATAATATCATTGTAATGACCTCTCTCATTCTTATCTGAATTCTATGGCATTAATAAGTAATAATAAGCTTGAACAGCATTAGCTGTCAAAATGCAAGAGAAGACAGGATGTAACAATATACTACAATGTAGTAAAAGTTCACTAGTCCCATATTGCTTGCAATTTTTCACATGAACTTTCCTTCTGACTAGGGTTATGAATTCTACTTTTGAAGTTCTTACTGGGGTAGAAAACTAGTTGCTAAGTCTCTTTTGGCACATTTTTCATCTGGGGAGGAGTAAGTACTGACAAGAAGGCTTTCTTTCTTTCTTTTTTTTTTGTTAACTTCTACTTTGAGTTCTTTTTGTAGTTAAAAAAAAAAGCTTGAAAAATTCTGTGCATCATTCTGCTTTCTATGAACAGCTGGTTGGAAATGTCTTTTCACATCACTCTTGAAAACCATGCTAGGTTTGTATTTATTCCTCTATTCAGATGGCCATTATACATGTATTGGAAATCTGTGTCTCATGTGGTTACAGCTCTGATTGATTAAAATTGCATTTGTTGGTTTAATGCTGGATCTGAAAATGTTTTGTACTTTTAGTTTGCCCTTACTTCCTTCTTAAGAATTTTTTTTTGTGGCTTTGACAGTGACAGAATGAAAAATGTTTCTAAAATTCCTAACACAGAAGAATAATCAATTTGCAAAGAGACCTGAGTTTTCTCTCTGGAAGGAAAAAGAATACTCCATAATTCAGCCTAGAAAAAATTTACATTATCAAGCTGGCTAAGCAAGAGGTGGTACAGTCTAGATAAATCTGGTTCTTTAAGCATTCTTCAGCTGTTTACCACCATGGATTAGATCTTACTAGATTTTGCTACGGACTTTCCTGTTAATAAAAGCTATAGATATAACAGACGATTAAGAAGTCTGTGCTCTTCTCCTGATTGAATAATTTACACTAACTATGGAATTTCATCTCCTTTCTCTTTTCTGCCTTACCTACTGCTTTCTTTCTTTCTTTTTTTTTTGTTACATAGGAAGAAGGGTGAGTTGTTTTAGGGTTCTGGGTGAATATACAAAGAATAAATATAATGAGAAAAATACAAATTCATGAAACAAATATGAGAGAAAGGGTCCTAGCAGTTGAAGGAATCAGGAAA
Organism: Macrotis lagotis; assembly: GCF_037893015.1. NCBI lineage: Eukaryota > Metazoa > Chordata > Mammalia > Peramelemorphia > Peramelidae > Macrotis > Macrotis lagotis. The sequence goes on from NC_133661.1 coordinate 235,481,496, forward strand.
GATTTCATATAGAATGTGGTACTTGAGTAGCATCTTGATTCTATTAGATTCTATTAGAGAGAGGTAAGGATAAAGTGCATTGCAGGTATTAATTGGATTTTTAATTATGCTAAGCAACTGGTCATCTAGGTTTTTCATGTCTTCTCTCTTTTATTCATCTTCCTTTCTCCCATGTCTTCATTTTCCTTCATTAGGGTGTTCTTCTCCTCTGTATCTTTGTTTAATTATGTTAATTGACAGTACATGTGTTCATTGGCAAAATTCTCTCAAAGCAAGACCAACTATCCAGGGATATTTTTGGGACTCTCAGGTTATCTTTCTTTAATACAATAAACTCTAGATTCCAGTTGTAGAATGTCTATGGATGTTACAAAATTTATACTGGGCATGGCATCAGCAAAACCTCATACAGTATGAACTTAGCATCCATTCTGCTGTTATCCAAAAGTAGATAAATACATGGATGCAGAAATGTGGAGACATATATCCATGTATAAATGCCTACATACAAACATAAAAAGAGTTCACTAATAAGGCATTGGGGAGAGCACTTTCCATGTACTTTGTTGGAGGGTAAGAGATAATTAGGGAAGGCATTCTGGTTAAGTGTCAGTTCAAATTTGGTAGATGGGATATCAGCGGGGCAAATTTATTTCAGTGATCTAAGAAGATCTAAGGGAAAGAACAATAAATGGAGGGAGAAAGATGAGAGCAAAAATTAAGGTGATCAAAGCATTAGCTATATTAATAGCTTTGACTGCAAGTATGTTAAAGTATCAACATTTTATAACTGGAAGAATTGTTTATTCAACTTTATCCACTGTTATTTTACAGGTGAGGAAACTGAAAAACAGAAAGTTAAGAGTCTATTTCAAAGCTTTACAACTAATTAATGAGTATATACCTGGAACTAGATTCCAGGTTGCTAGAATCCTAGTCTGTTGTTTTGTTGAATAACACACATGCACACACACACACACACACACACACACACAGACACAGAACAAAATAAAGCCTTTTCACCCAGGTATGGCAGTTTTGAAGCACTACATAAGCAAAACTGTCAAATGGCTTGCAAAGATTAAGGGAATGCTATGAGGTCGGTAAAGAAAAAAATGACAGGATGGGTCTAAAGCAATCTGATCAGTGAAAATAAGGGGAAACATTCCTAGGACAATTCAGTAGTCTTTCTTCAGTTTTTATTCTCTTTTGGCACAACTTCATTGAAGAAACTGGCATTGCTGTTTCTTTCAGCATATGGCTCTGCATATCTGGAGCCCAGGTGCAAGAATTTGGACTTGATTGTTATTGAATAGTAACAGCTAATTTGCCTAACCTTCCCCCACACCCCAACTCCTCCCAATGGGTGTGGAAAAGGGTGGGGTATAGATGAAGTAGACTTGGGTGGAGAAAATGAGAGAGAAGTCTCCTGGAATGAAAACTTGTTGAATGGGGTGGAAAGTGTGATGGATCAATAGAGACAAAACTTTTTTTAAAAAATTATTTTCCCTAGATATCTTACTGATAAGTTACAATTTCTCCACCCACTCAGTTTCGTTCTATTAGTCTATGTCTGGTACATGCATACTTTTATTTTAGGGAGCTGTCAGTTTGTACTGATTTCATAATCTGTATTGTTTCCAGGGATTAAGCAACAGTGAACCCCAAAGAAAGAAAGACCCAGCACAATGTGTTTAATTACTATCCTCTGAACTCAGATTTTTTTCTCAGTAAGAAGAGACTCATTTGCTGATTGTAGAATGTAGGAGTAGATATTTTTTTTCCACTTCCTGGTAATACCTGTGGGCACTATTTGGTGGGGAGGGAGAGGGAATACAGCATTTAAGTTGTATCCTCGGTTCCTTGCTCAATAAAATTGAACTCTAGTATTTGAGGAGTGGATGGAAGTAAATATGACCCACTAGGGATATACTCTGATCCTTGTGGTTAGAAAAATTCTGGTAAGGATACTGGGACTAGCTTATTAATTTAAGGGTGGTAAGTGTGGGCATGGAGCCCAGTAGAGTCATAAATTTCCCACTTCAACCTCAAGGCAGGCAAAAGGTAGAGAGGCCTCTGTCATGTGTACTATGAATTGACAATTTACCTGGGGAGCAAAGGGATTAAAATGATATGAAAAATTGAAGAAATTTATGTGAGAAGTTCTTTAAGATTGCTTGCAAAAGATCTCTTTCCATTTCTGTAGTTTCACAAATGAAACACATTAGCCTATTTAGACCAATTTAATCTTTATTAACTCTAATCTAATATTGTTATTTAGTGGAGATAAGTCCATGATTGGAAATAACCTGTATTTTCATTGGACAATTCATTTCCAGTTACAGTTTCAGAGCATTGCTTAGGACAGGAAATAGTTTCATTGCCCATAGTCCTATTGCTTATTTGTGTCAGAGGCAATATTTGAACAAAGGATGTCCTAAATTTAAGACCAGAATGATGTCCTCATGTCATGCCAAAACAAAGCAAAATTTGACAATATATTATGATTTACAGTAATTATAGAGGTTTCAGGTCTCACAATTAGTGCTATTTGGGATGGATTTTCTCTATTAATCATAATTCCATTTTTTCATACTTCTTCTTAATAATATAAGAGATCATTTACCCTGCCTTAACACAGGTTTATAGATACTATGAGCTTTGTTTTCTCATTTGACAAATAGGTGCCATGGAACTCTAAAGAAACAAAAAAATTACAAAAATAACAACTTTGGTTAAATGGAATGCAATTAACTAAAGACTTCAATTAAATGGAATTTTTCTTTGTTGTCAACAATAGCAACTAATAAGCAAAACTATGCAATGGATTTTGGGAGAAGCAAAACTAATGAAAAGAAGGAAGAACATGAGAAAGACAACAGAAATTTCAAAAGTAACTAAAAAAGACAAGGTATCAATTCTTGCCTCTGACACAAAATGATTCTGTGACCTCCAACAATTTGCTTAGCTTCTTAGTTCTCTGACACTAATAAGTTATGCAGAAAGTACTGACTTGCAATGGAAAAGAAAGATTCATCATAAGGGAATATCCTAGATCAATAAATTACAAATCTAATTATTTAATTTATCTAGTATTTACATCAGTGGAAAGTAAAGAAAATAGTTTATAAACTACAAAATGATATATAAGTATAAATTTTTCCTATTATTTGAATCTTTCAATGTCATTTTAACTAGAACATAATTTTGATGATGTTCAGTTCAGAACAGAGGTTCTACATACAGTTTATCATCTATGTGTTGAAATGTACTTGTGTATCTTTTGAAGAGAGGGGAAGCTTCTACACTACTTGATTTTAATTAATGCATATTTTTATATTTAAAATGTCTTAGAGTAGTTAATAATGCTATAACTAGGGCTAGAGGGACTGGAGACATTTTTTAATCATATATTGTCATATAGCAATATATAAATATATATGTATATATATGTATGTATGTATGTTTGTATAATAATAACTAGGTGGCTAAGAGGTTAGAGCACTGGGCCTGGAGTGAAGGTCATGGTGTCAGGAGATGATACCATGATAAGTATAAGAATTGGATTTTAGTTAGAGGGGGCTGTACTAAAATCACCAGCCTCACCTTCTCCTCCAGAGCCATCTGGGTCCAGTGACCAGATATGAATCAGGAGGACTGGGCGTGGTCCTGAATGTGAGGCAATCAGTTATGTGACTTGCCCAAGGTCCCATAACTGTATGAAGAGTCTGAGGAGGACTTCTAACTCTCCTCCTCCTGACTTCAAGGCCAGTACTCTATCCAATGAAATAACCTAGCTGAACCAATTGCCTTAATCTACCTAAGAAAGAAATGGCAAAACATTCCAATATCTTTGTCAAGAAAACCCTAAATGATATCACGAAGAGTCCAAAAATTATCCATGTACAAACAAAAAAATTTTAGCATCTAGGTTGTAAGGGTTATTCAAAAGATAGACTACCAAATCATAGGTTACTCTTCACTTTCACTCACCTTAGTTGAAGAATTGCTTTATGCTATTTACCCCAGGCAACAGTTTGCCCCAGGGAAGCAAAAGACCCTATTTATGTTCCTGATTTACAAATCAAAAGCAAACTTTCAGAATATCTTGTCCAACCCCTAGGAGCTAAATGAAACTGAATTGGTTTTTCTTTGATATTCTGTTGTGCTGGTTGCTATGTAGTTTCTCATTATTTTTGGCAAATTTTTCTCTCTTAATTGATAATTAATTCATTCTTTTCAATACTCTGAGAGAGTTAATGGAAGGTCCTTCTGTGGCATGTGTGGGTTTTTTTTTTTGTTATTTTTTCTCCCTACTCTTTAAAATGTTTATGCACATTTAATTCTCACCTAGTATTCATTAATTCAAAGAGAAATTGTAAAGATTGCACAAACAAGTACAAACAAATTAAGATAAATGCCATTCATATTATTCACTTGCTTGTGCACAAGTGTTTCCTGCTGGATTTAAATGAATTGGGAATTTAGGCAAATTGGATATATTCATAAGTCCTTGTCATTTTGTGGGTAAAGAATGGAAACTGCAACTCACCTACTATGGATGAGGGCTTAACTTGTGTTTAGCACACAACAGAGGCTTAATAAATACTAGATGAATTTAAAAGAATCAGATTTTATGAATTCCTGATTTCTTTTTTCAATAGATTCAATAGATTTTAAATTCAATTCAATTGCTTAACAAAAAAAATCAAATCTTCAAATCATTTCATTATACTTTTGGAAAGGATATATTTTCTGTATAAGTGAGAATTTTTATTTTACTCAATAATTAAAAGATCTGATTTTGGACTAAATAAAAACTAAACTAAACTACTGATATAACTTCCTTGTTATCTAACAAATTAAAATATGTTTTTGTTATATTATTTACATTCAGAATATGTAAACTTTTCTTAATCTATCCTTTATGAAGCAGTTGTAGTTAAGGAAATTGAGAAGTTAAAAGATGACAGATGACTTGCCACATTGTACTGAAATGTCTACATCTGGGAAAAATAAGTCTTAGGAGGAGAGTACAAGAAAATAAGAGCAAGTCACAAAGTAAGAACAGAATAACTAGACAGAAGAAGCAGATAATTCATGTATAGTGATCCTGTTCTATTTGGACACATCCCAGGCAGGACAACTGCAGAGATTTTATGTCTACTATTTTTAGGAGAGGAGGCAAGGTATGATAGAGTTTTACTAGTTTTTAAGTTTCAGTTATTGTTTCAATAGTTTCTCAGCTCTGTAGATGCTGAACTACAGAATATCATAAGACCAGGGTTCTAGAGGTGAAAAGTGTGTCAGATGTCATCCACTCAAAACTTTTCATTTTATAGATGATAAACCAGAGAACCAAGAGGAAAAGTAATTTGTCTGAGGTCAAACAGGAAATAAATATCAGAGACAAAATTGAAACTTTTTTTTCTGTTTTAAAACAGGATTGGTACAGTGGTTCTCCTCTATGAGCTACTTGAGGGTACAGACTGTCTTTTGCTTTTTTGTAAGTATCCCTAGCAGTTAGTGCAGTGTCTGACACATAATGGATGCTTAATAAATGCTTATTAATTAATAGATTGATAAGATGGCAAATTTCAACATGGAACTCATAGCTTATAACAACATTGTAAGAAAGGGAGCCATGGATAGTCAGGCATTTAGGAGTAAGAGAAAGTGAACAAGCAAGTTTTCATGAAGCAATGTTCTTAAAGGGGAAAAGGTATGTTGTGACAGGTACTGATTATCTGATATAATTCTCAAAATTTTTATTTAAATGTTATCTTTTCTCAAATTTTCCCCATATTTAGCATTACAAGATTTTCTAAGGCAGATAATTCAACCATACATGTTGTCACCAGCGATTCATACATTCAATTTAGGATTTCAACAAAAATAATAAAATCATTCAATCTACCAACATTTATTAAGTATACTGAGTTAAGCTCTAGGTTTACAAAGAAAACAAAAGGAGAAATGTAATCTTTGAACAAATAGACATTGATGGAAGAAAAAAAAGAAGCTAATTATTAAAGGGAGTTAGAAAGTACATGTTTCTGGGGTAAGCCATATAGATGCCAGGCATAGGATGATGTAGGTAGCGTATCTCTGTAGTGCACTCTAGGGAGTAGTGAGATGTGACCTGTGTTGGATCTTTTCCAATCAGAGGGAGAAAACACAGGGACAAAAGGTACTTTCAAGATCTATATTCCTAAATTGGGGTAAAATTTCAGGATATTGGGGCATAGTAGAGAAAGATCAGATGCCACTAGAAGAATGTAGACTTGATTGGAATGGCTTGGCTACCGAGAAATCATTTATGCTGCATGTTTGTTGTTATTAGTAATATTCCCTAGGGCTAATTTAGGGATACTTGGAGCCCAGAGTCATGGATAATGATCTTTAATGATGTAATAATCCCTGGCTTTGTGCTAATCCTTACTCCTAATCAAGGATATCCCATGGATAGAGCACTGGCCTTGGAGTCAGGAGGATGGGAGTTCGAACCCAGTCTGAGTAACTGTGTGACTTTGGGCAAGTCTATCCTAATTATTCCTGATTCATGTCTGGTCACTGGTCCTAGATGACTCTGGAGGAGAAAGTGAGACTGATGACTTAGCACAGCCCCTTCACTCAAAGCCAATTCATGTGCTTGATATCATGGTCTTCTTTGACAATGAAGGACAAATATCACTCCTAATCAGAACTACAGAGTTGGAAAGAACTTTAGATGTCATTTAATCCAATTCCCATATTTCAAAAGTAAGGAAACTGAGACCAGATAAGGCAGTTTTTGGCATGATCAAGGCTGAACAGAAAATAATAGTCAAAGCTGGGAATTAAATCCAAGTATTCTGTCTTTACCTGCCTTCTATTGTACCACATGGCATATGTTTAAAACAGATCAAATATCATCTTGTGAGATGACCAGTTCTGACTGTCATCACTGAGTACATGATTCTTAACATATTAATTTAGATTTTTGTTATATGTGACTTTGGAAATATTCTTTGGTTGTATCTTGAGGGTATATTTTGTTTGGCAGCTGGGTCAGAGAAAGATGAGTTAATCAGTAATGGTGGCCAATTGAAAGGTTTTAAGTATGATCTGAGGTATGGTATTTACAAGATAGTATTATTGATGATATGCTGAATATTATTTAGGGGAAGGAAACAGAATTTAAAGAGAAATACCATATCATATTTCTAGGGATATTGAAAGGATTAAGGTAAAGTGGAAAAGAGGAGAGTACTTTATTGGACTTAATTGAGAGACTAGAAATTATGGAGAGCACACAGTAAACCATCCTATACCCTTCAGTAACCTGCAAATAAAAGGCATTCAATTACATTTTTAAAAAGGTAAATTTGAAGCCAATAAAAGAAAATATCACTTATAGTCAACCTGTGGCTTACATTCTAAGAGAAGGTCATCAAGTCAAATACTTTGGATGGATTCTTTAAAAGCCTGGCTAATTTTATAGCCAGTAATAACATCTGTAACTATGAAAGCAAAAGTAATTATATGGACCATCAAATCTAATTTTTCATGATATAAGTTGATGGCCTATGGGGGGGTCAAGGGAAAATATTTTAGATGAATATTATGGTATAATAATACCATACAGTATGATATAATTTCTTTTCTTTTATTCTGTATCTTCTTGGTCTCACCTTCTGCAATTCATTGTACAAAGGCTGTACTGTCATCTCAAAAGAGTCCTATTCTACATTTATCTACTTAAATTTTGAGTGGACCTGGAAAAAGTCAAAGAATTAGAGAAATTGGACTTTGAATGAAGGAGTATATGAAAATGAAGTGTGAGAGACAGTAGGTATGGTTTACCATATTGACTTACTCCATAATTTATTGTTAGCCTTGCTAAACATAGTATGGAAGAATGTGGTTCATTTAATATTACCCACTTTCCAAACACTGTCATTTGATAGAACTTGAGCTTGCTTCATGAAAGATAAATCATTTCCTGCTGTGGTTTCTCTTTTTTGCTTGTTGTACTATTTTTAGTCATTTTGGAATAAAGCTTTCACTTTTTTCCCATTGGGGACTTTTACTAACCATTTAAAGAAAACAAAGCATAGTGTCTATTTTTTCTCCTTCCCCACCCTCATTTCCCCCTCAATCTCAGTGTATGTAAAACATATTTTTGCCCAAGTGCATTCTTGAAACTGTTTAGCGTATGAATACAAATCATTCAGATTTAGATCTTGTGCAAACCCTACAACCTGACACTAGTCTTTTTCAAAATTTTCATTGTATACTATGAGGCTTTTCAAAGCTTCTCATAAGATTTTGCTATTTGAATTCCCCCTTGTCACCATATTATACCAAGTTTCAGGGAAAGGGAAAACCATATGACTAGAGAAGACAGCAAATCATATAAAACCTAGAAATTTTAAATAGATTTTCAGGAAAATTTCAATTCTCCAGTAATTGTCATTATATATACATCTATGTGTGTGTGTATATATATATATATACATGTATAATGTATATACTCATACACAGAAATACAGGTATAGACAGATGAGAGACAGGTAGATAGACAAACATTCATATACACATAAATATGAACAGAAGACAACTAGAAAAGCAAGAAAGAAGGTGGTAGGAAGGGAGGGAGGAAGGAAGGATTCGATTAAGTTCTTGGGATACCTCAAGGCAAGTGTCTTAAAATATATTAAGTATATTAAGTATTTCAAGAAACCTCACTAGAGTCAAAAAAGAACAAAAAAGAAGAGGGGAGAATAAAGTCATGAGATAAGAGGGCATAATTTTGAAGTACTGAGAAAGTCAGATCTGGGAGATGAATTAAGACAAACTGTAGTTTGGGGTCCTTCACAAAATGGAGGTTTCAGGAAGAACTTATCAGTGGAAGAAAAACAAAAGTTTTTGCTTGCACAAAGATATTCTAGGGTGAGGAGACTGTAGATATGGTAAGATATTTCAGGGTAAGGAGGCCTCTGTTGATGAAAGGACCTCTAGGATGAGGCAAAAAAAGAGAGGTTTGGAGGGAAAATGGAATACATTCTGGGCTGAATTATCCCACTTGCTATCATGACTAATGAAAAACAGAAGTTGAAAATGGAAGACATTCTGGAAACATCAAAGGAAACTATGGAGGTACTGAAGTAGATAATGAATGGGTGATTCAAAATGTAGACGCCAGAGATAGGAGCTTGTATTATCCATCAGTCTGTTTAGACAAAAATGGAAACTGAGTACAAGACTGTTGGTAAAAGGAATGGCAAATAAGTGTTTAAGGTATATTGTCTATTTTGTTAATTATTGGAGCTATGATGACAAAAAATTCAGTTCAGATGGAAACAGGAGTCACAAAAGAGGATTCAGACTTTTTCATTTGTGTGATAGCAGAGTTCCCAGAAAAGAAATTGGAAATATTGGATTTGCATTGGGTGCAATAAGGAAAGTAAGAATCAGAGGTCTAAAAGGAACTTAGTATTTACATTATACCTAAAGGGAACTTTTTTGAGTACCCCAGTAACTGAAGAAAGTAAGTTATAGAGACCAGGCTCTGTAAAGTTATGTTTTTGTTTCATGTGCTCTTTAACCTTAGGAATACCTTGTTCTGAATTCTGTGTATACTGGTAAGATAATGTTTCACAGAATCTTAGAAAGTTGTTTTACCATTATGTTAAATACGTATTTCTAAAAGTCAATTGGTCTAGCTGACTAATTGAGAGGAATTGAAACTCAGCAGAGGGAAGACAACATTTGGGATTCATGAGTATTGAAAGGACATTCCTCTTCTTCATCCTTCAAATATTTCAAAGCTATTGCTATATTAGAAAGGTAGAAGGGATCAACTAGTAAATACTAGGGACCCAATCACCTAAATTAAAGTCCAGTGCCATCTTGTGGGAAAAAAATTAAAATAAAAAAAGAGCATCACAATCAAAATTAAATATAACTCGTGTCTTAAATTATGTATATAAGTCCATGTGATTTATATATGTATCTGCATATATATGTAAGTATACAAGTATATATATATGCATATATATATATATATCCAAAATCCTCGGAAAATTATGATGAATGACTATTAATAAAGGAGTGATTCTGTTTCTTAGAAATTCCTTGTAATCATTATTTTGCCAGTTCATAAGTTCATATATATATACATATATATATATATATATATATATATATATATATATATATATATATATTTCTGTTTTACTTTTAGTGGGTTCTTTTGAAGCAGTGAGATGAAGTAATTTTATTTAGTAGTCACTGGAATGAGTTTCAAAGGGATAAAATTTTAGCTGTGCCCCAACAATTAATTCTCTATTTGACTCTGAGCAGTTAACTTCATCTTGCTGAACCTCCATTTATTTTTGAAAGGCAAAGAATTTAAACAAGAAAAAGTGATATAGGTATGTAAACATACACACACATACACATAACCATATACATGCATAGCTATGTACTTATATGTATATGTGTTTATCTGCATACATGGGCATATATTTTATCTATATCTATAAATACATAAATAACATATTTATGCTTTCCATACAGATGTACACATATGTGCCACTAGCTATATGACTGTGTACATGTGATATATGCATATACATATATGTATAGAGAGATTGAGATAGAGCCAAACACATATATATGGCAAATTATTACATTATCTTTGCCAATAAAACTCAAATGGTGACTCACAAAATCATGGAGGATGTACTAGAGTGGGAAAAGACTATGTTTACTGTTCAACTAATTTCTTACTCCAAGCACATTTTTCATCAATATTTTTTACACCACTTTACTCAAGGAAGTCATGGTTGTTAACATGCCTCACCCTTCTCTAATCTGATATGCTTTTTTTAGGTTTTTTTTTTTTTTTTGCAAGGCAATAGGGTTAAGTGGCTTGTCCAAGGCCACACAGCTAGGTAACTATTAAGTGTCTGAGGCCGGATTTGAACTCAGGTACTCCTGACTCCAGGGCTGGTGCTCTATCCACTGCACCACCTAGCTGCCCCTTGATATGCTTTTCTAATGTCCTTTGGATCATTGTCAATTTTTATTCTTCTAAAATCATGATGTTTTATTATGTATCCACAGATATTCTACATAAGACTGGTATGAAAGAGTGGTTTTGCAATCAATTCATAAAAAATATTTATTGACTGTTGTCGTGGAAATATCTTTAAAAATATATATAGAAAATAGTTATATAAGCAATAGACATTTATTAAACACCTACTATATGCTGGACATTGTGCTAAGCATTGGGAATAGCAAAAAAGCGACAAAGAATAATTCCTTGCCATCAAAGAGCTTATAATCTAATGAAAGAGATGATACACCAACAAATATACACAACACAATAGATGTCAAGTGGCACAGTAGATAGAATTTTGGACATGGAATCAGAAAGATTCATCTTTATGAGCTCAAGTCTGGTCTTAGACACTTAAATAGCTGTGTAGGAAAATTACTTAATTCTGTTTGCATCTGTTTCCTCATCATTTCCTCTCATCTGTCAAATGAGTTGGAAACAATATATCAAGTCACTCAAATATCTTTGCCAAGAAAACTCCATAAGGAGTCACAAAGAGCTGGATACAACTAAAGCAAATGAACAACAAAGAGAAGACTTCCTAGAGAAGGTAGAATTTTAACTGGAATTTAAAGAAGCCAAAAATTTAAACAGTTAGAAATGAGGAGAATGAACAGTCTAAGCATGGAGCCAGACATAAAAAAATGTTTATAGCCAAAAATGCAGTGTTTTGTCCATAGAACATCTAGGAATGTCAGTATCACTGCATCAAAGAGTGCATGTTGGAGAATAAGTTATAAAATACTAGAAAAATAGAAGCTATGAAGGACTTCAAATGGCAAAAAAAATAATTTTGCATTTGCTCCTGTAGGCAATGCAAGGATCCACTAACTATAATGAAATGTTGATATTCTGGGATCTAAGAAATAAGTTCTTTAGTCAATTATCTGGAGGATGAATTTTCAGTGGATTTTGGAAAGAAAGAGTTAAATGAACTAGGCACATTTTTGGTATATATCCAAAATTATTTCATAAACATGAACAGAAATGTCAATATTTTTGCATCCAAATAGATGGCATCTGAAGTTCTTTCCAATTCTAGGTTTCCAATGACACTAATATAGTAACAAGTCATTCAGATATGGGAATAAACATATGTATTAATTAGTGTATTGCAGACAAATAATATCCTTGAAAAACCATTAAACTGTTGATAATCATGTATAATATTTAAACAGTTGAAGAAGGTAGGCTATATTTATGAATTCTTTGGAGAGGCAGGATAGTTAGAAATAGTCAAAATTTTTACCATCTTTGGGATTATTTCTTTCTTAGATGTCAAATACATGCTTGACATCTCTCCACAAGTAGATAATATTCTCCAAAATTTCAATTTAATTATGGTTTTTCACAAATTAACATGTGATAAAAAGCTCTAGGAGGATTTAATTTGTATTTGATTTATAAAAGTATTACTAAATATTAAGGTAATATAACCAACTTCCTTAGAAATATTTCACAGAACTAGATAATTCTCAGATAAATTGGAAAAATTCGAATCATCTTAAGAAATGTGAGGCAGAAATAATAGACTTTCTATGCATGAATGATTCCTTTTCTGATTACCAATTTTGTGTATCAAATTGCATTTTTCTTCAGCTCTATACATTGAAAAAATTGTAAAAAATAATTATGTTATAAATCCCTTTTAATCTCAAACCATTTTCATAAGATTGAAAACAAATATTTTTTCATGTATTAAAAATTGCATCGTAGCTGTGACTTTTCATCTAAGAATAAGCTGCATGTCCCATCTTGTCATCTGTTTCCAAATATTTGTCTCTTCCTCTTCTCCAAAACCAATATGGCAGATTAAAACTTCCTGTTTTCTGTCTCTCTCTTCCCTCCCTGCTCCCCATCCCCAAGTCTTCTTAGGTTACTTTTTTTTTTTTACTTAATTGTCTCTAGATTTGTTAAAAAGATCATTATTCAGATAGGGAAAAAATATTTTGGGGTATGCCGTAGAATTGTATGGAAACAGCTTATTTTTTTATAAATTGATTCAAAAAAGCATATATTAAACAGCTTTTATGAGTACTATGCTTGGTGTTAAAAATTGTTTTTTTAAATGAAACATTATTTCCCATTAATGATATTTATATTATCTGGGGAATTGTTTTATATACATAGATAAATACACAGCACAATTGATATATGGCGCTTCAAAGAGGTCAAATAGGTTTATCTGAACATTTTTTAAATCTATAGAAAAGGAACATCACAATGAATTAATTGTCCAGTGAATCAGTAAAGTTTCTGCCTGAGCTACCTATGTCATTAGTCTGGACTCTCTGGCACAATCATGGGATAGCCCTTCCTAAGTGATTCATTGTCCCCATCAGAGGTACTGAACCTCTAAACACACCACTTCAAACATGCCTGTAACTTCACATGACATGACAGTCTAGGCATAAGATAAATATATATATATATATATATATATATATATATATATGCAACTCTATCTATATAATAAATATGTATAAATAACAACTGAAGCCTGCAATAGTTCAAGAACCACCAAGTCATACTCATTCATTCATTCATTTATTTTTTTTATCTATATGCACATGTATATTTTTAAGTTATAAAATTTCCTTCCACCCTACCTTCCCACGCCCTCCCCTCAGAGTCAAATAGTCAAGTTAGCATTGTACATACATATTTTTGATAAACATATTTCCAGATTAGTCATTTTTGGTGTGAGAAATTAAGATTAAGGAAAAGAGATACATAAGAGATAATTTTTATTAAGTGTTCATCAGATTTTGAAGGGTTGTGTTTTTTTGTTTTGTTTTTCTTCCCCTGGATTGGAATAACATTGTCCATAGTCAGTCTAATACAATTTTCCTACCTCTCTGAACTGCTGAGAGGAGCTGCTTCCATCAAGGTTGATCATCTTATAATGCTGTTGTTAATGTGAACATTGTTCTCTTGGTTCTACACCCTTTGCTCAGCATCAGATCTTGTAACCTATTTCATGCTTTTCTTGTCTGACCATTTAATGGTTTCTTATAGAATAATAGTAATTCCATAGTATTAATGTAGCATAATTTGCTTAGTCATTCCCCAATTGTTGGGCATCCCCATAATTTCCAATTTTCTGCCACTACAAAAAAGAGCTGCTATGAATATTTTTGAACATGTGAGGCTTTTCCCATTTTTTATGATTCTTCTGGCTATAGACCTAGAATTGGAATTTCTGGGTCAATGGGAATGAACATTTTTATTGCTCTTTGGGCATAGTTCCATGTTGCTCTCCAGAAAGATTGGATTCGTTCACATCTGTACCAGTAATGCAATCTGATAGGTGTGAGGTGACCTCATTGTTGTTTTAATTTGAATTTCTCTAATCAATAATGATCTGGAGCGTTTTTTCACATGATTATGTTTAGCTTTAATTTCTTCATTTAAAAACTGTCTGTTCATATCCTTTGACCACTTGTAACCTTATAAATTTGATGCAACATCATTGAAACTCCCCATTTTATTAATTCTACTGGACTATATTTTATTGATTCATATAAATATGAAAAATATTTTGATTCTTTAATATTATGGAAGTAGGGATCATAATAAGAAGAGATTCTGAGTTCTGAGACTTCTAGCTATTGTGTATTCTTTTGAGATCTTGAGAAATGGGGAAGGTAATGACACATTTCTCTTATAACATTGCTCTGTCTGAATTCTCTTGCCATGATATATGAATCAGAGATGAGATTTCTATCCTAACACATAACATCCTTTCCTTTACTCCTTTCTAAGAATTGTGAATACAGATGATTCTAAAATGTCTTCTTACTATCCCCAAGGATCTAGAGAGAAAGTTGAAGGAGGATAAGATATGTGGAGTCAGATGCTTCCATAAAGGGTGTATTTGATTTCTTTTAACCCTTTAACCTTTATTTTTGTTATTTTGTTATTTTTATTTATTAATTTTATTAATTAATTTTGCTATTTTTATTATTTTTGTTAATTTCAACAATATATGTGATTAGGATATATAAATCTGCACAGTATTTCCTAACCTTTTGAGATGATATGGAAACTAATAAAGTATAATGTGATTGAATGTTTTATTCAAAAGGAACAGAATATTTATAACAGCTGATTTTTACATGACATTCTAAGGTTTTTAAGCTGTTTTCCATTGACTCTAACAATAATACAGTTCTACACAGCATTAAAATATTATTATTTTATAAAGGGAGAAATTGAAATTCAGACATCTTGACTTATTATTATGACTTATTATTATTTTCATAACTTTTAGATATTAAAGACAATATTTTAATACAGTTTCCTTTAGACCAGTGTTGTTTCTATTAAATCTAATTTCTCCATGGATTTCATGAATAAGGTAGTAGAATGTCCTTGTCTATTAAAAATTCTAGTCCTTCAAGTAAAATAGAACAGGTTAGTACAGGTGACAGTACCTTCATATCAATGGCAGGAAAAATGAGTAATGTCATATTTTGTAGACTTCCTGGACAAAGGGAAGAAGGGAACATTGGGATCCAAAAGTATACAATAAAGTCAAAGGGGAAAAATATGAGATTTCAAGTGTCTGCACATATTTTTGGAGTTTTATGCTAAAGTAGACTTAAGAAAAAACAATTCTTTGGTGATAATTTCATTTTTCAGGAGGTGTAAGTTAGTAGGAAGGCAATTGATGTCTCAAGTCCTCACTTGAGAGAAATCAGGAGGAACTTATTGCTTAAGTAGAAATCATGTAAGGCTGACTGATAATACAAAGAAAGAAATGTCTGGCATATTCTGATATATACTTATGAATTTAAGAGAATAAATTTTAATGAGTTTAGATAAAAATATAGGTTCAATCTCACTGCTTATGATTCTACAGAGATATTCAGCAAGTAGATGAAGTTTTTTCAAGGACAAAATTCTAATAATACAAAAACTGAATCATAGAAAAGACTTAACAGAAGCTCAAGTGACTGATTAGAAAATTCAAATTAAAAATTTATTAGGGCTAACACATGATAATGGATATTTAAAAAAACATGGTTCTAAAAGAATATCAGAAATGCTAAAACTCAGATAGTGTGTTCATCACAAGTCTCAAGCTAAGGGAAAAAGGTAGAATAATTTCTGTTGACTATTATTGAAAGTAAGGGATAGATGGAATATTGAAAGCAGATGATGAAGAGGAGACTATTACTTAACTCCTATTATATCTCTGTTTCCTTTGGGATTTATTCTGAAGAAATTGTGATAGAAATGGACTTGGAAAAACACACACACCCCCGACAGTGATGTCTAAGAGTTGAGCTACTCCCTGGAAAGAGATCCTCCATCCAACTGCAAAGAGTCATGTTGAGAATTCAAGGTAAAATTGAAGGACGGGGCAGGGGGGAAGAAACATTCTACAGATAGAAAGATAGTCACATAAGGTTAGGAGTAGGTTGAAGGAATGTGACCTCTGGCAACAAAGAAAAGAAGAGACTGAATTCAAGTAAACCTTAGCCCTAGAAATCAAGAATTGGAATGCTAACAGTGCTCAATGAGGAAAAACAGCTTTCCAGTCCTGAAATCAAGTATAATTGTGAGTTCTTTGGCCACATGTTCTCTATATCTGTCCCAAAATTATTTTTTCTAAAAATGCCTGTTCATTATTCACATGAACATAATGTATGTTTTGGGAAAAGGGTGCCACAAGTGGCACAAGTATATTTTGCATCGAATATTCTTACTATGTCATCCTTTTAAAAGACTTTACTAAGATCTCATTGAATCTATTGACTATTGATGGGAAACATCAAGGTCTGTACTGTCCACTGTACTCACCTGCTCTATCTTACCTAAAGGACTATAATTTTTAATATACAAGGATATTCCACTACCTCATTCATGAAATCCATAGGGAAACTGGATTTAATAGAAACAACACTGGTCTAAAGGAAGCTATATAAAAATTATGAAAACAATAATAAATCAAGATATCTGAATTTCAATTTCTCTACTTTATAGAAATGAAGATATATTTTGCAGCTTATATTCTTATCATGTCATACTTTTAAAAGACTTTACTAAGATCTCATTGTATCTACTGACTATTGATGGGAAACACACTGATGAGGTTTTATGAGCTTGTTATACAGCATCACTGCATAGATCTTATAACCCTGCAAGAATAGCTGCCATTTGTGGATTAAATTTACAACTGTAAATATGAGTATAAATTGGAGGAGCAGGAATGGGTGAGAATAGGGGAGTGATCCAGATTATTATTATACCTATCTTACAGTTGCAAAAACTAAAGCTTTGAGTGGTTATCTAAATTGTCAAATGACACTAATAATTAATATTAATATCTAACTTTTATATAGCTTTTGTTTTATTCTAGGCATTGTGCTTTACAATTATTATCTCATTTGATCCTCAAAACAACCCTGGGTATTTGGCACTATTATTATTCCCATTTTACAGATTAGGAAAGAGGGAGATAGGGGTTGTGACTTGCCTAGCACACGGCTAGTATGTGAGACCAAATCTGAACTGAAGTCTTTCTGGTTTCAGGGAAAGCACTCTATTCTGTGCATACTGAACTGCTACTGACTTGTAAGATGGAATTTGAATTCAAGTCACTGTTGACTCCAAGCCTTATACTTTGTTCTGATAAAAGAATGAAAGCTGATTAAACTCCTAGAGCAAGTGATATAATTTTTTGAATTTATTTTGGGCATTTAGGCAGTAAGCATTTATTAAGTTAAGTCTATGTGCAAATCACTGTGCTAAACAAGGAATGTAAAGAAAGCTAAAAGACAGTATGAACTGTCAAGATGCTCTCAGTGGGAGACAATATTCAACAACTGCACAGAGAAGCTATAGACAAGAGAAAATGGAAATTGAAAACTGAGCCTTTCTTTTTAACTGAGACTTTAGATAACCTCTAAACTCTTGAACTGAGTCTTATTTTTGTTCTGTATGAACACAAAGTTCCAAGAAATACATAAATGGAACCATTTGATTTTTTTTATAATTTTGGTGGCATGTTTCTGTTGTATAGGGAGAATAATATAGTGGATGGAAAATTGTCCTTGAAGAAAGGAAGTGCCTGATATTGAGAGATTAGTTGATTTGTTCAGAATCACAAAAACAATGAATCAGAAATGGGATTATAACCAAAGTCTTCTTGTCTTTAGTGCTAATTCTCTATCTCTAAATTATCCCTGATATCTAAACTATTGAAATAGCATTCCCTAAACTATAAAAATAGGCCACTAAAAAATAACCCAACTCATTTATTCCTAGGTCCTTTGGGTGAAATTTATGTATACATGTGGATACATACATATGCATATGTATATATCTATTTTATTACATGTACACAAATGCATATATTCTATATTCCTATATATGTATATCATGTGTTACAACTATATGTACTGTGTTACAGATTTATTATTTATTTTTGATTATATAAGCTCAAAATGGCACCCCCCAAAAAGATATCACTTCTATGAAAGAATAAATGACAATAAGATCCTTCACGTACTCTAAGCTCCTGCTTAATCAGACTGATCATTTTTATGTAAACACCAAGTACATTTTGCTTCCTTCATGTTATATCTGGAATATCTTATATATCATTCAAAATCCAGTACAGCTGCCATCTCCTCTACTAAGTCTTGTCTTATTTTTTTGATATTCTTTCAGAAATTATGTTCTTATAACACTGTGCTTCTCTTCTTGTTGAAACAGGAATCATCTAATTATATCATGTTCTGGTTTGTAATTAAATTATTGGTTTTTGTGTTCTACTTTTTCTACTAAAACATAACCTTTCTGAAGGTAGATGCTATGCTCAATTTATTTTATGAATCCTCCCTATCATGTGCTTTTAATATAGGGAGGAATACCATAAATATAACTAGATTATTCATTTTCATCATTATTTATTCATCAAAATCCTAGGATCCTCTAGGTAGAATTGTTTGATTTCTGAGCAGTGATAACAAATATGAGAAACTAAATAATAAATGCCTGCAGGTTCATTGTAATGGGATAACTTTTCCAGTCACTACTCATATTGAAAAGTAGCAAGAAAATAGAAAAATATAGAGATGTTTTGCCAAGATCATTTGCATAAGCAATTACATTTTAAGAAGTAATAAATAATATATATTATCTTTTCTTGTTTCCTTCAATTGCATTACTTTGATATTTGGGTGTATTCACAGTAGTTTCTATATTATAGAATATTACCTCATCTTTGCACTCATTTAAACTTCAAATTGGAAGTTAAAATATTCTTTGAATGATATCTAAATATATATATGTATATACATATACATATATATACATATACATATATATATATATATATATATTTATATATATATATATATATATATATATATATATATATATATATAGTGTGTGATAAAAGAACAAAATTATATAGAATATTTGGCACTGTAGTGTATATAAAAAAAGGGAATTTAACTAGCCTAGGTTCAAATTCTGATTCTAACACTTACATGGATAAGTCTCTTTTTCAGTCCATTCTTTCAACTTCTTCAGTTGTGAAAGTAGGTAAGAGCATATATTTGTCAAGGTTTCTAGCACATTCCAACCATTACATTCAAAGGTTTTTCTGACCAATCCCAGTAGGTTTATATTAACCATTTGTTTGGATAAAGACTTTGAACATTCATGTTAAAACCCACAAATCATCTAGAATGGATCATTTCTACTCAGTAATGCTTGACCAATCAATTTCATAGATAACCTAGATAATCACTGATGCCAGATAATTCTGATGGGAATTTGGAAAGGGGAAGTTGGTGCCAAAGATAAGTTAAAGTCAGGGAGAAGTAGTATGGGAATAATATTGCAAAGTTTTAAAAAATAGTTTTGAAGAAGTGTTGAAAGAAGAAAAATTCATCAAAATATGTATTTTAGTCAGTTTTGTAAAGGGTTCAAAACGTAATCAGGAAAGAAAAAAAGATATGTTATTTTGATTTTTTAAATAAATTATCACAACAATGTGAATATCAATGAAAAGAATACTGTTATAAAAAGATGAGAAACTGAAAGATTTTCACCAAATTTCAGTTAGTTTCAATGGCATTTAACTTCCTTTGGTAAGGAATTCTCAAAACATATATTCAAAGAAAATAAAGTTATGACAATGTTAAATGTAGATTAAACATTTAATCTTTTGAGCACAGCTTAAAGAGTTATAAAACTTGTTGAAATATTGCCTGTTTTAAAATGAAGAATTGGCCATAACAATACTATAATGGAATTTTTGGCAAATATTGGTGATCTCAGGCAAAATGCATCTGGGAAATAGATTCATGAAGCAAAATCATTCTGAAGTCAACCAAATACATAAGCAAGACTGATTCACTAATTCTACTATCCAAGGTAAGTCAATTGGAAATACAAGTAAACAACCTGAATAAAATATAAAACCCCTTATCCTTTACTAATTCATTCTAATTCATACGAGGATATTGTAAGGCAGGATTTTATTTTATTTTGTTTGACTGAAATTTCAGGCAAAAGGTATGAAAATGAGATTTTTATCAGATAAAAATACAGTATTTGGTGATCAGGCCTATAATATGAAATTCTTCATATGCTCTTCAATTCAGTGGTTTCATAGGACATAAAATAGAATCAAGAGCTTAGACAAATGGAAAGTATCACCATAGTATTTTGATCTAAGTGTTCATTTATATTTCAGATAAAGAATAAAAAAAGAAAACATGTCCACTCTTGTTAATTTGCAAAAAAATTTTGAATTTATCATATATATATATATGTCTATATCTATCTATCTATCTATCTATCTGTAATTTGGTCATAGATAGTGAACTAGGAAAAACTACAAAATTCAGAGTAGTTGCAAACTGAATAACAAAGTAATATAATGCAAAGATAACTCACTGAATATGAAGTTAGAAGGCCTGGGTTTTAATCTAATTTATGCTATTTATTATGTGTATTTCCAGGAGCCAGTCACAACTTTCACCTAGCTTCCCTGAGTTTCAGTTTCCTCATATTTAAAATGAGAGTAGTATTAGATGTTTTCTGAGTTCCCTTCCAGCTGAATATCTATGATGTTCTGAGTATCAATACAGGAAATACATAGACTGAAGATATGATTTTCAGAGGTAAAAACAATATGACCTTTCCATTAAGTTACAAATCAGTGTTTTTATAAACCTTGAATTTCAATAAGAGATGTGAAGGATTATTATTAACTTGTTCTCATCTTTATTATGGTTTAGATATGAATGGTCCTGGGAAAAGTCCCTATTTTATTATCCATAGAAGCATATAAATACATGCATGTATTGGAGGTGCACAACTCAGTAAAATGACTGCTTTTTATAGTAAAGTATTAGGGTATAAACTTATTCTTTGTAGACTCTCTGAAGGCATCATCAGTTTCTTTATAGTAGCAGTGAGGAAAAACAGGGATGATATGTACTTCATCCTGTCCCCTCATGATTTTGATATTCTTTTCTAGGTCTCTGTACTTTTAGTTTTCTTTCCCTGCCATGTAGCTTGAAGTTAATGGCATGTATTGAATTCAAGTTTTTGTGAGTAAGTGATGTGTCCTAGCTGTGGGATAGCAGTTCTCTTTGTGAAAATGAACTAATTTCATTATAATTTAATGGTGGAGTCCTCAAGGATATTTTTGTGGCATGAGGACTTGTCATTTGTTATTACATTTTGTTTTCAGACTGTCACCATTATTCATCATTTTATTGGTTAGAGAACTCAGCAGCATGAGAGGAGGTAGTTATGACCAATGCAGAGGAAAGATCACATTACTGTGTAGATTTTGAGATGTCCCCAAATTCAGAATCACAGAATATGGTCATTCAGTCCAGAAGTGTTAGAAACTATCCACCTTCTACAATCCCAAGAACTATCTGAACCAGATTTTAAAATAATATAGAAATATATATTAAAATAAATAAATTTACAATAAAAGACATACAATATATTTTTTTAAACCAAGCGAATTTACAACCTTTAGGGATCATAAAGTTCAACTCCCTTATTTTGTAAATGAAGAATAAAAGTTCAGAAAGGTAAAATGAAGATCATGGAGCTAGTTAAGTAACATGTCCAATATGCAAACCCAAGTCTTTTGATTCTAAATTCAGTGTTATTTCCCCCCCGCCCAGTAGGAGAGGGGGCCTTGAAGAAAGAATTGAGTATGGAAGTCATTTGGTCAAGTGGTTCAATTCTGTTACCTCTTGGAATAAATCAACTCAGTCCTAGGAAATTATTCAGGGTTAAATATACTTCAACTGAGGTTTGCAACAAATTGCCTCAAATCAAGAGCTAAGTGATGCGTGAAATAGAACAGAATAATATCAAGGCCTCTGTAATATTCATGCTGTATCTCTAATACAGGAGACAATATCATGGATTACGAGTGTTTTGAGTTCTGAGTTCATTAAATAGGGCAAATCTAATGTATAAGATGAAGTAACAGGATGATAGATATACTATATGGAATAGGATATAACATATCCTAATGGTTACAGATAGAATAAGAAATTAGGTAAAAACATTAAGAAATGGAAAAGAGGAGAAAAACAGAAAATCATGGGGTAAGGAAGCATAGCTTTTCAACAAAAGTTCCTTCTGAGGCCTTATAGCAAATAGCATTCAGCACTTCAAATGACATTTTTTTAAAGTGCATTTCTGTATTATTTCATTTGAACCTCTCCATAGTCAATCTTAAGGAGGAAATAGCTTTGCTATCAATTTATACCTGGAGAGGTCAGGCTACTGAAAAAGAAGTTATTGGCATGGTCAGGATTATAACCTATAATATCTGTTATGTTAGACATTTTGGTCATGCCTATTCCATTGAATTATGCTCCCTATTTCACCTTATCCCAATACAAATGTTTTGACACAATAAATCCTTTACATTTCATCAGGGAACAAATGTGGAAACCTTTTTCACAGGCAAATTGGAAGTACTTGCTTTTTTTTTTAAAGAAGACATAGAAGAGGGGCGGCTAGGTGGTGTAGTGGATAAAGCACCGGCCTTGGAGTCAGGAGTGCCTGGGTTCAAATCTGGTCTCAGACACTTAATAATTACCTAGCTGTGTGGCCTTGGGCAAGCCACTTAACCCCATTTGTCTTACCAAAAAAAAACCTAAAAAAAAAGAAGACATAGAGGGAAAAAATAAAATTCCATTGTTGGAGATAATTAAAAATTCAGGACCTTGGAGACATTTGACTTCAGTTGCATGTAGACTCTACTTTTAATTGAGATGAACAAGTGTGAGAACCTGGCAAGTTTTCTTTAATGCACATTATGACACTACTTGGATAATCATGATTACAGAAGCAATATATATAAAGCTCAACACAGAAGAAAGTTTCAAAAATGTGACTTGTTTAATTTTGAGCAGCTTTATTAAAAGGAAATGATCTTAGAAAAACACTTTTAGTAAATATTTATGTAAAACACTCATACTTGTATATTGCTCTTAGTTTGTTTTGTTATGAGTTGGTGTTTCTTTTCCCCTACTAAGAAAAGGAAAATATATTAACTCAGAGACAATAATAAAGACATTATGAGGTCAGATAGGCTCTAAGGTATATCTTTAGGCCACCCACAGCCATGGGTTTCTTGGAAAGTGTGCTGGACCAGAGAGTAAGTGAATGTCTCATAGAACCCTTATTTTCTACTCTGCTAGTTCCTCAGCTTCTACAGTACTATTTCTTTTTTTTATTTTTTTAAATTTACTTATTAATGGAGAAAGAAACTCTTTTAATGGGGAGAATAAAGTTGAAACAATTTTCTTCTTTCAGCTACTAGTTCTGAACTTTGGGGAAACTGACAGGTATACAGTCCTTTTTGCCTTAAGTTTATTTCCTTTCCTAGTTCCATGTTAATTGTTCTTTCTTTTTTATTTCACCTTGAGTTGTTTCTTCTAAGAAACTTTGTAATGTTGGTTGGTAAGTGGGAGAGTACTGGTCTCCTTTGTCATCTCCTAATACCTTCAATTCTACCCTGTTGATACATAATTACTTTAAGCATTTATAGAAAGCAGTGTGCTTCAGTAGAGAGAGCACTGGACCTAGCATAAGGAAAATTTGAGTTCAAATCTTGCCTCAGCCATTGTGTGACTTAACTGCATGATCCTGATGAAGCCACCAAACTTCTGTTTGTCTTAATTTGCTGGAGAAAGTAATGACACAAAATTCCAATCTTGCCAAGACCATCCCTATGGACAGTTGTTGTCTTGATATTATGCCCATGGGATCATGAAGAATTGAATATTACTGAATGACTGAAAAACAAATATAGACAGCCAGGTAGCATGGTTATGATAGTGCTGAACTTCAGGAAGATCTGAGTTCAAATTCTACTTCAACTACCAGTAGAGATAATAGCAATTCTTCTCTCAAAAGAATGTTGAGAGGATCAAATCAGATAACATGTAGAACACTTTGTGCATGGTGAGTGTGTTTATATGTGTATCTACTAGCTATTATATTTGAAAAGTGCACTGAAGTTAAAAATGCTATAGATTTTCTAAAATTCTTTTATTTGCTCTTAGGCTTATGTATTTAAGGTATCTTGGAGCATATAGCCAATATAACCAATTAGTTAAAATAATTAATCACTGAAGTATATTTAAATATGTGCTATTAGAAGTTACAAATAAGTAAAATAATTGTAATTAATTCCAGTCTTATGCAGTGGGGATTCCAGTAATATGACACTTCAAGAGATTCATTATTTACATTTAATGGGACCTATATCTGTTAAGTATTAGCATTTAATCCTTATAATGAGACAATGAGTTACACCATACTTCAGGGAGTCTAAAGAAGTTGGCTGGCTCAGCAAAGTTTAGAAAAAAAATTGTTTAGGCAAGGAATTCCCAGCATTATCTTAAGGAAGAATTGTATATATTTTTAAAAATCCCTTAATAAAGAATATATTCTTTTATAGGAATAATAGTACAAATTGTAGATCTGCACTGGCTGCTCCTGACCTTGAGAATCTCATCTAGGTGTTCAAAACACAGATAATTCAGAATAAAATGGTGAAATTCAATAACAAGAAATGTAAATTTTTTGACTTCTTTGAAAATAAACAAGCAAAAAGCCCTCTAACCATATAAATATAGGACATGTGATATACAACAAGAATCAATATGGAAAAAAAGACATGGGGTTGGGAATCAGTTTGATTCCCAAACTCAATATGAGACAAATGTGTCATGTAACTGTTAAAACAACCAGTGTCATCTAAGGATGTATTAAGTGTAGGATGCTGTCTAGAATAATGCAAATGGAAGACCAATGATTCTCCTTCCTGATCAAATCACATACAAAATATAATATTTAGTTATGGGTAACTCATTTCATATGGAATTATGACAAACATGTATATTCAGAGAAAGACAACCAGAGTGATGAGAGATTGTGAAACCAAATTATGTAAGGGTTGAAGAACTGGGACTTCTTCAAATGGATAAAGAAAAGCTTTAAAATATTTCATCAAATATTTGAAGAGCAATATATTTTAATTTATTTCAAGTAACTAATTATTACACTGGATATGAACGGCAAAACACTAAGCAAGCATAAAATATTTTAAACACCTTAAAGATAGGGACTATCTAGGCACAGATCTTGTGATAAATTCCAGTCTTATTAACTATTTTTTATATAATTGTAAATGGCTAAATTTTCACTTCAAGATTTCAGGATTTAAACTTATTTTATAATAATATTCCCATGAACCCTTCAATGTCTTAGTAGAACATCTTCATAAACTATTGTGTTTACAAGCATGTTCTAGTACTGAACATCTCATAACTTATGTAAGCCATTCCTCCAAAAAATAGACATGTAAGACATCATTTCAACAATATTTAAATCCTTTCAGGATTAGTAAACTGGAATCCAGAGGAAATTAATCAGAAGCATGAAGTTCTTGGAATCCATATTATAGGAGAATTGATTGAAGGACTTCACCCAGAGACAAAAAATTATTGCGATACTAGATTTTTTTTTCCTTTTTCTTTTTGACCTTAAAGAGAAGAAACATGAGCAAAGTGAAGAATTTGAAAAGAGGCAGTTAGGTATGATGTAAGGAAGCAAGCAGCAACAATACAAAAAAGCAAGCATTACAAATTATAACTATCTAAAAGCAGAATGGGCTACCCTGGATGGTTGCAATGTATTCTCCCTAAATGGAGTCTTCAAGTGGTCAGAATATAAGTAGTCGCTTATTTGATTTTTTGTGATTGGTACTACTTCTGCTACTACTGCTGCTGCTGCTGCTTTGCCTATTCTACTGCTAATTCTACCATTACTACTAATACTAATTACATTGCATTAGGTCTGTTTTGAAAATTAAATCCAACTTCTCTAAGATGGTCTTTTATCTCTAAGTTCTCATTCCCATGATAATGATAATAGCAGAGTATCCATATATTTAGGGAACTCACTATCTTTAAAATATTTTTATGCTAGCAAACTCCCCCCACAGATATAGTTTCTTGGATTATTTATGGTTAACCAATTTTTGGAGCAACTGATGTTACTACTGCTTTCCATTTCTATGATCAAAGAACCAGGAAGAGTGTATATGACACAAAAGGTCATATATCCTGGGCAAAATATGAAGGAAGTAAATTTTGATTTTTGAATTCTCTGTTGTTTCCTGATTCTTATTCTTCCTCAGGTGTCAATCCTGTGTCCTGTTTCTATATTGTTTTCTTCACAAGGCTTGAACATGAAAAGAGACACCATAGTATATAGGAAAAAGTGTGAACTCCCAAAACAGGAACAATATCAGACCTCAGCCCTGGTACTTAATAACTGCTTGAAACCAAAGATATCTTTTCACTGTTGTAAATATTTGTATCTTCATCTGTAAAATCTTGATAACAATATTTATATTATTTTACACAATGAATTTTTGTGCATTTCAAAGGAGATCATATATGTAAAGTGATTCAGAAACTTTAAGTACCATATAATTATCAGTTATTAGCATAATAACATTGTGATTCCTATTTAGACTGTTAAAGTTTAATGCATTATCTCTCATGAAGTGCCAAATTTTATTCCTAAAGAAAACTGGAAAAAAAACCCTTTTAACCTCACCTCCTGCTTTCTAAAATGAATATATAGTTTGGAATTTCAGGCTGTATGGTAGATGTTTGGGGAGCTGTTTAAGAGTTACAATAAAAACAACAAAACAATTAGTTTTATATAATGCTTAAATTTTATGATATACTTTTAATACATACTCATTTGAGCCTCACCATATATTTGGAAACTGTTCCTATTATTATACCTTTTTTACAGATGAGGAAACTGAGACAGATTGAGATCACGTGATTTGTCCATGGTGTTCCACATAGTGAAACTAAGATGCTGTTTTTGAATTCAGGTCTTAACTTCCTGTTTTCATTCTCTATCCAATATGATACCTGGTTGCCTATCTATCTCTAATAGACATATAAGAGCAGAGATAATAGTGGTAGACCTTTCTCCCCTTACACAAGACCATAGGTATGCAAAGTAAAGCGACATTTGAGTCATTGCTGTAGTTGAGCAAATCACTACATCTCTAACTGCCTCAATTTCCTGATCTGTAAAGTGGTGATATAACAATACATTTCCATAAAACTAATTCTATGTATATGATCATCCTGTTTTCATATATGACAAAATTATTCTAAACAATTGCTAGATATCTTCTGAAGAAGAAAATTTATAATGTTTGCAAAGTCATAAAATAGTACACATTTTCTAATACATAGAAAAAAAGGTGATGTCTACTATTAATCAATTCTGTTGCAATTACATTGCTTATCATTATTTTTGACTTCTAATATATGAAATTCATTAGCCAATTTGCAAATCTTGTAATAAATTTGGAATTACCTCAACAGCCCTTTTGAGTTTTAACAACCTGCCAGGCCATTACAAAATCTTGGTCAACAATGAAGTATCCAGTAAATATACTCAGCATACAAATACTCTAGTAACTTCTAAAAATGCTAGAAAGGACATGGAAATTTCAACCTATTCACTTTCTTTTAAGTTAAAGAATATGCCAAGAGCTTGGAGAAGCAGGTTATCCAACCTCACCAGAGTAAACTGCTTTGTGGTACCTTCTGTCTGCAGAGAAACTCAGTGGGGCCCAATTAAGAGCATATTGCTCTATTACATATTACTCTCCATCAGATATCCTATGTCCAGTCAACTAGCCCTTCTTATTCTTTCTCCCATCTCTGAAATTTCACATTGGCTATTCCCCTAAGTCTTTCCTTCAGTGCCTCTTCTAGCCTCATTTCAGATAAACATTCAACAAGATAAATTTCTTGATCTCTCCAAGTTTTAATGCTTTTCCCCCATTACATTGTTTTAATGTGTATATATCTATATTAATGTGGATACATGTCCATATGTGTATATTTGTATACATGTATATGCATGTGTAAATATATGTGAATTATCCACTATATATATTTCACATAATATGTACATAAATATGTTCACCATTAAAAGTGGAGGGTAAGGTCTTGAATACAATCTGTATCTCTCAGAAACTCTACCCTAGGGGGCAGCTAGGTGGTGCAGTGGATAGAGCATAGAACCTGGAGTCAGGAAAACCTGAGTTCAAATGTGACTGAAGATACTTAATAATTGCCTAGCTGTGTGACCTTGGGCAAGTAACAATCCCATTGCCATAGATAATTTTTATTTTAAAAAGAAACTATTCTGTTAAGACAGTGGTGAACTCTATTGATACATTTGGAAGCAAATTATAAACGTTACTGGCAAATTCTTTGTAAGATTAAGTTAAATTGGAGTTTCCTTTCCCCAGGGATTTACACTTATAGAATAGAGGGGGATACATTTATGCTTCTTGATACATCTTTTCAATAAATAGTGTTTTGTACAAACTAATCAGCTAAATAATACTAAGACTCTAACCAATAGTATTGATGTTACTGAGGCAACATAAACTGTCATAGGTTGGATGATGCTGAGGAGATAACTGCTTATTGTTTTCTGGAGACACAAAATCTCAAGTCAAAAGATAAGAAGCATCACCCCTTCAGGAATATCCCTAAATGTAGCTTTCTTGTGTTAGGGTTCCTTATTCAGTGGGAGTCAGGAAATGGATTTGCAGAATTTATGTAAAGACTGCTTGTATCTTACAGATACTCAATGAAAGAGGTGCCTGAGAAAAATATTTCATTTTATAAAAAAAATGAGACAGATTGGTTATGTGGTTTACCCAGGTTCAAACAGCTAATAAGTGTTGGAGGGAGGATTTGAAGTGAGGTTGTCTTTAGTTTAATTCTCAACATTCTATCAGCTACTTCACATTTGGCACCAGGATACTTGTTTTGTGGTATACAAAGGAGTATAAATAATGACCCTCAAGGTACTTAAGTCTGTAGCCTAGGAAACAAAATTTATATTCTCTTGAAAAGTTCAATGTTACATTTCAATATGGCCAGATGAATGGTATAGATAATAAATGCTATAGAAGTTGAAAGGAAAAAGAAATAACAGTGGATAAGAAGGTCAAAAAAATTCAGCCATGGCCAGGTTATATAAGGTCTTTAGAGCCTGTTTTAAGACTTTCAACTTTATCCTGGAGGCAGTCAGAAAGCACTGGGGTGTTTTGAGGAAAGGGATGACATGATGAAAGCCGTGCCTTTGGAGGATTAATCTGTCAGTGTTGTTCAGGGTGCTTTGGATAGCTGTAGAGACAAGGTTGGGAGACCAATTAGGAGGCTATTATAGTAATTCATATGTGAAGTAGTCTAGGTTTGAACTAAATGGTTAGCAGTGAGAATGGAGAGGAAGGGATTGATGCCAAGAATTTTCTCTTTGACAGCAAATGATAATCATTTTCTATTTTAATGCTTAAAACTGGGATAAAAAAAGGAATCTGTTTCCTAAACAGTAGATGAGACTGGGTGAAAGCAGATTTAATGTTCCTTGTTTCTTTCAGAAATTTGACATTCCCTTAGAATGTATATATTATGTGAGTACAGCAATATAAAGCAGGACTGCAGTTGGAGCTAGAATAGATATGAAGAAAATAGAAATTCTTTAAAGAGATTACCATTGTGTAGTAAAATAAGATTTAGATAGATAAGTAAATAGATAAATGGATGGATCAATAGATAAATAAATAGATGCATAGATTCACATATGTGCACACACACATATATGAATACGTGTAAAAGAATGTGTTTGTAAAACAAGTACAAAACTTAAAAATGTCAGATAGTTCATTTTAGTCTATGTCATTGTCCAAAATAGGTATGAGTTCTTTTTCTGACATTAACTAGGGCAACTCCATTTGACTTCAGTTTCCTTATATGTAAAATGAGGCAATTTGATAAAAATGATTGGTTAAGTTCTTTCTCAGTTTTGAAATTCTATAATTTAATAATATAAAATTAATAGACAAACAGATAGATGATAGAAATAACAACATAACTAGATAGTTAGACAAGCAGATAAACAGACAGTAATAGAACATAGCATAGAGTAGTAGATAGGAAGTTCGCATTGCTATTAGGGAAGTTTGGACTCCATGCCATTGTGTCACTACAGGCGAGTCATAATCTCTCACATTATATGTTATGGAGAAAATGTGAATCTGTATTTGTAGAGGATTCCTCCCCAAATAAAAAAATCAAAATTTTGGTTCTCTTAAATCCTGTCCCCCCAAAAAATAGGGTTTTGAAAACAAGCAAAATGTTTTTTGTTTTTTTTTTTATCTCATTGGATTCTTAGAATAACTTTATGGAGAAAAGACTTCAAGTCCTATCCTTTATCCTATGTCCTATTTTTCAGTCAAGAAAACTGAGACTGAGATTAAGTGACTTGCATATGGACTTAAAGATAGTTAGCATCTAAGGTAGGATCCAAATCTAGATCCTTTTTATTCTTAGTCAAAAACTCATCCACTTAACTAGGTAGGGAACCAAATAGAAATAGTACAAGAGTGCAAAACAAAGAAATAATGAGAGTGAAGCAAAGCTAATGAATACACTTGATAAATCCCTTTGGGTGCTTGCCATTGAAATGGTCATCAAGGGACAACTAGGTGGCACAGGTGGGTAGAGCACCAACTCTGGATTCAAGAAGACCTGAATTCAAATCTGACCTAAGACACCTACTTGTCTGTGTGACCTTGGGCATGTCACTTGAATGCCAAAGCCTTAAGTAAATAAAAAATTAAAAAATTAAAAATGGTCATTATACTACAAACTCAGGAATGGTTCAAGATTCTAGGCATCTGAGTAGGTAGAGACTGATTTCTGATTACCTTATATCATAATTCACAGTGGAAAAGGACTATAGAACCAAGGACTATAATACCAACAAAAATTTATTTAATACTAATTTTGTGTAAAGAATAAAAGGTACCCTATTATAGTGAATAGAAAATTGGCTTTAGAACAATAATAACTGAGTTCAAGACCTGATTAATACATACCAACATGTGTGAACCTGGACAAGAAACTTAATCACCACAGACCTAGACAATTCTTTAAGATTGCAAACTGTCAAAAAAAAGTGATTACTTGATAAATGAAATTTCTTTACCTGGTAGTTTCTTTATACCAATGAAATTATATATATATATATATATATATATATATATATATATACTCCTATCCCTATCTCTACTCTATTAGATGCAAAGTTAAAATAAAAGAATCAAAAAAAGAAAATAATTCCTTTTCTCATTACACTTACATTCTTGGAATTTGCAAATTTTCTCTTTTCTCAGCTTCTGGGAAAACATTAGATTTTCTCTTATCTATGAACATTCATCATCTAACATGTATGACATCAATAACAAATAACTCGTAATTTCATAGAGCTATAAGATTTACAAAGCACTTTATATATAATCTCCTTTGATTAAAAAATGTTAAGCCCACATATTTCTACATACTTTTGTCATGTTTTAAATATGTTCTTCAAAATAAATAACTTTAATCACTGTCTCTTCATGTGCTTCATGTCGCACTGTACATTGGTTGTTATTGTTGTGCTTTTTCTTTTCTGGTGATTACTGGATTCAAAAAAAACAAAAGAAAAACAAAAACTACTGTAAATGCTTTGATTTGTGCTCCACAATGATGTCTTTTTTGTCTCTATGCTATGTCCTTGTGTATCACAATCCTGGAAGCAATGTCATTGTCTAGAGGGGAAATTATTTATGTGCCAGGCTATGATATTATAATCCACTATGGCAAGTCCTTTTCTGGTTACAGGATGGAGCTGATAACTTCATATTTGAATTGGTAAATAACAAGGAAGCTCTGGCAACACAATGAAGACAAATCTTGGCAGAAGTAGGGTCCTGGCATTGAACATGGCAAATTGAAGAGAAATACTTCAAGTACTTCAATTTTTTTAACTGTTCTGGAGAAAACTCAGATTGGTAATCAGGCCAGGACCCTGCCAATGTTTTTTCCTATCCAATTAAAAAGGAATCTAAGATATCAGACTGTTTCTGAATGGAGATTGGAATACCTATAGAACCTACATCAAGGAGGTAGGATCAAATGAGTAAGATAATTTAAAAGCCTTATACAAGTACATAAAGTCCCTATAATTGCTTTAATCACTATTAATAATACAAATATCAATAATAATAATCACACCTTATTTATATATTGTTACAAAGTATTTTCTTCCCATTCCTTAAACGTAGTAGTGTATGTGATTATATCGATTTATATGTTTAAAGTAAATCATTTACCCCAAATTATCTAGTTAGGAAAAGAGCATGTCCTTCTAAAAAAAAAATTACAAGTGAACAATAGAAAAAATGATCTGTACATGTGCCACATCTTCTGTCTTCCTTATTAGAATGTAAACTTCTCGAGGTAGGGGTCTGTGAATTTTTTTCCCTCTTTGAATCCATAGTATATTACAGGATGCTTTGTTCAAAATGATAAAAAACACATTGGCCTTGGAGTCAGGAGGAGCTGAGTTAATGTCCAGACTCACATACTCGATACTTACTAACTGTGTGATGCTGGGCAGGTCATTTAACTCTGATGGTCTTATGAAAAACAAAATAGGTTATTTAATTTAATTTAAAGATCAATATGAATTTTGGTCTAGCAACCTAATTTCAGTCTTTTTTCCTTTAAAAACAAATTGTAATATAGTTGAGAAAAGTCTCCCACTCATAATTCATTCATGGACCACTTATAAAATTATCACTTATGCCAACTGGAGGGGGATTTGTTCAGATGACTAAATCCTTTCTTCATTTTAAGAATTCATTTGACTCAGTTGCTATCAGAATTTTGGTTTCTTTTTTTGGGGGTTGTTTTGGTTTGATTTTTGGTTGATTTGATTTTGTGTATATGTATGTTTGTTTTATCCAGGATATATCAACCAGATGAATGAAAGCTTTATATGTTGGAATATCCTATGTACTCTAACTAATATTTTCAGTTTTGGTTAACATTGTCATCCCTTAAATATTCTCCATTCCAGCTAGCTCTTCAGACCTCTCTTCCAACTCTAATCATGTTGCATTTTTCTACTTCTGTATCTTTGCTTACATTTCTTTTTCATTCCTCTAACATCTCTCTCCTTTTGCCATCCCTTGGGAGGTTCTATTAGAGGTTTCATCAATCAA
Organism: Macrotis lagotis; assembly: GCF_037893015.1. Taxonomy (NCBI): domain Eukaryota; kingdom Metazoa; phylum Chordata; class Mammalia; order Peramelemorphia; family Peramelidae; genus Macrotis; species Macrotis lagotis. The sequence goes on from NC_133661.1 coordinate 235,515,296, forward strand.
GGTCCAATTTACCTGCAAGTTACTCTTTAAAATATTTTGTGATCACAACCCTCAGCTGAAATTTATCTTTTTATTGAGTTTACTCTTTACAGAAGAGTGTAGTTCAAGGAATATTGATGTAAAATCAGTACTTCTAACTCTTACAGGCAATATTAGTTTGAGTAAATTATTCTGTCTCAATTTCCTTAACTGTAAAATTAGTAAAATTATATTCACTGACCTCAAGGACTTTGCAGAGAAAGAAATGTTTAAAATGTGAACTAGTTTTATAATTATGTCCTCAAATCATCCAATAATTCTTGAATATCTATTATGCGATATTGTTTGTGCTAAGTTCTGGGGTTTTATTTATAATTTAAGACTCAGAGAGTGAGTGAGCTCTGGACCTATGAAGTCATCAGTATGAGAAACTCTGAATAAGGAAATCTCTCCATTGATATATATCAAGTTCTGTAAATTTTGAAGATTTACCTATGGACTTGTCTTCTATTCAGTATAATATACTGGTGATGGGGATACACTGATGAATATCATCTCTGTAATTAAGGTGCTTACAATATAATAAAATTAGGTCTTATTTATCACATATAAATTATAAGCCCCTTTGAAGCTGTTTCTAGTTATATTTACATCACTTATATCACCTAGAACAGCACATTTTACATATATGTGTGCATGTGCATGTGTATTTGTATGTGTTGAATGAAGAGAAAAATGAATACAGGAAGAAAGTATTTCTTTTGTGAAATGGAATTTTCTTCATGTAAAAGGGGAATCACTTGTCCAGAAAATAATGTATTATTTTCAAAAACCTTATTACTTCAGTGTACTCTAATACTGTCTTGGTCAAATTTCCTCAAAATTTGAATCAAATTTTTTCTTTAAAACTTGAAAGTTAGAAAATATTTTGTGGTGTAAAGTTAATTTGTTTTATCCCCATTAAGATCACTTATATCACTAACCAGAATAATGCCAACCATGATAAATTCCAAGTGAAAAAAAGTGTTTTTTAAAGAAATGGAAATGGAAAATACCGACTCAAAACTCTCTTATAATGTGGTAAAATTAATGAGATACATAGTACAGTGAAGCATAATTATACCTCAGCGATGCCAGATGTCCATGTGAAAAGTGCTTATGCATAATGAAGGCAAATTCACACTTTTCTCAGTATTTAAAGTATTTTTCACATAAAATTTGAGAACATGACTAGAAGAGCCAACAGCTTAATGCACTCAAGATTTGGTATGATTCTATCATAACAATAGCTAGCTTGTTTATGAAACTTTGTGTCTTCTAAAGAATTTTCTGAGTTCATAATTTCATTTGATACAATATCCCTATAGGGTGGGTACAATTATCCGCATTTTACATTTACATTGAGCAACAACAGAGGACAATGTTTTACATAGAATCATATAAATAGTTATATCTGAGATAGAATTTGAATATAGATTTTCATGATAACAAGTCCAGAAAACTGTCAGACACCAATGACACATTTTTTGGGGGAATTCTTTAACTTGAAAATTTCTCATTTTCATTCATAGTCCACTCATTTAAATATAATGCGACTTATAGCCTAGGGTTTTCATAGACCCAATCTGTGACTGTTACATTCAACACAAAGCAAATTCCCTTTGAATAAAAATAAAGGAATATTTCTGAATGTTGAGTTTAAGGCCAAATGGCCTTTTTACTCAATACTATTTTTAAAAACGACCCAGAACAGTGACTGATCCTAAATATTTGTTAAAGGAGCAAACAAACACTAATTTAAACATTTATGAGAGTTTGAGATGTATTAGACTAGAGTAGACTAGACTAGACTAGATAGGCTAAGCTAGACTGAACTAGTGGAGACAAAATACTCATATATTTACTTCAAATAATTTTGTTGACTTCTGGCCAAGATACACGTAGAGAAGACAGGCACAGTTCTAAAGTCTCCTGATCTCTTCCCCATCTATCACATGAAACAAACCTCTTAAGAGAAATCCGAAGCAGGAAACCCAGAAAGAAAAGCCAGGACAGGAAAATCTACCTCAGGATTTGTCTCCCACAGCAGCCTTGGCTGAGTACCAGCAGGTAAGTCCGAGCTCCCAGGGAAGATCAGTCAGACCAACAGCTGAATCGGAACCGGGAGTCTGAGGGCCTGAGAGCCGGACCTGCTGGATCAGCAGTGGGGCTGGATGAAGGGGGCTTGGGTCCACCAGGAAGCAGAGGCACTGGTGTTGGGGCTGTCCCCCTGGAGCCTGGGGAAGGGGCTGGGGGAGAGGTCTGGTGCAGGAAAGCTGCGGACACCATCCCTGGGCTCCTCGGGTCTGAGAAACTCTGAGCCCACGCCTCCATTGCACTGAGGCCTCCTCCCAAACAAATGCAAATTACTTCGGCCTCAGGCCCAGGTGTGTGAGCAAAAGAACCAGCCCAGCTGAGGAATCACCTCAGGCCAGGGTAAATCCCACCATTGAGTGAAGGCAAAAGAATTCAATAGCTCCAATTCCCTCCCTCAAGCAAAGGGAGAAAGCCTTGCAACCAAGGTCACAGACACCCCAGAGAGGGCAACCAGCACCTCCTACTGGCCATCCAGAGCAACTGTACTCAGTAAAGCCTTTAGAGATCCCAAGCCCAGGTAAACCAGCCCCACCCAACTCAAGGTCTTAGCATAATGAAGAAGGGTCAGAGGAAAGGTGGATCCATAGAAAAATTCCTGGAAGGGAATGACCCCAACCCAGAGAGACCTGGAACATCTGAGGAGAATACAATCTGGTCTCCAGCACAGAAAGAATTCCTTGAAGAAATAAGGAAGGAGTTTAAAAATCAACTGGAAAATTTTGGGGGGATAATTAATACCTTGCAACAAGAAAACAAAACCTTAGTAGAATTAGACAAACACAAAATGAGAGTAAATCTCTCAGATCATCAATTGGACAATTACAAAATGAGAATAATTCTCTCAGATCCTCAAATGAGCAAATGCAAAAAGAAATTAATTCTCTCAAAACATCAATTGGTCAAATGGAAAGCTCTTTCAAAAGTAGGATTGACCAATTGGAAAAGGTTAATGAAGAAAACTCCTCCCCCCAAAAAATAATGTAGTCTACAGAAACTAATGACTCCATGAGACAGCAAGAGTCAAACAAAATCGAAAAATAGAGAAAATAGAAGCAAATGTGAAATACCTCTCAACAAAACCACTGACCTCGAGAATAGATCAAGGAGGGGAAACCTGAAAATTATAGGACTTCCTGAAAACATTGAAGAGAATAAAAGCCTGGACTTAATATTACAGGATCTAGTGATGGAAAACTGCCCTGACATCATCGAATCGGAGGGTGAAGTAGTTATTGAAAGAATACATCGATCCCCACCAGAAAAAGATCCTAAAATGAAAACACCAAGGAATGTTGTGGCCAAACTCCAGAACTATCAGATAAAAGAGAAAATACTACAAGCAGCCAGAAAGAAACAATTTAAATATCAAGGAGCCACAGTAAGGATCACGCAGGACCTGGCTGCATCAACTTTAAGGGATCGAAGGGCCTGGAATGAGATATTTTGAAGAGCACGGGAGCTTGGAATGCAGCCAAGAATCTACTTTCCTGCAAAGCTGAGCCTTCTCTTCCCGGGAAAAAGATGGACATTTAACGAAATGGAAGAATTCCAAAAATTTCTGATGAAAAGAGCAGAGCTAAACAGAAAATTTGGATATCAAACAGGAGGTTCAAGAGACACATGAAAAGGTTAAAAAAAGGGGGGGGGGGGTCGGTAAAGGAAAAAAATGCAATCCAGCAAGTTGAAACTGGCTATCCCAACATGGGGGGGGGGGGGGGCGTAGAGACTCTCATAAATCCTGAGAAATGTAACTCTAACAGAGAGAATATACCTAGCCAGAAATGAAGGACATCCATGACCTATCCATGAGACTGATATCTAATGGGATGTAAATGGCTTTAACTTCACTGGGGAGAAAGACTCTAATAACTCTCAGGAATTTTGACTCTATTCAACAGAATATACCGAACTAGAAGGGACAGACACTCAGAATTTTCTATGACTTAGATAGAATGATCTAAAAAAAATACACTACCTCCCTAAAGAGGGGGACAGGAGAGAGACGGGAGGAGGGAGGGGATTGAAGGGGACAAATCTCATTACACAAAGAGGTACAAAAAACCTATGGTAATAGATGGGAAGAAGGGTGTAGAGGAGAAACACCTGAATCTTCTTCTCATCAGACTTGGCTTAAAGTCAACCTACACATACTCAGTTAACTTAAAAAATATCTAACCTTTCAAAAAGTAAAAGGGGAAAAGGGGAGGGGGGACAGAGAAAGGGAAGGGGAGTGGAGGAAATAAGGGGAAATAACAAAAGGAAGGGAAGGGAAAAGGGAAAAAGGGAAAGGGGAAAGAAAGGGGAGGGTGTGATATAGGAGGGCAAACACACTGAAGGGGGTGGTATTCAAAAACAAAATACTGGGGAATATGGATAAAGGGCAGGGGGAAGGGGGAAAATACAAACAGAGGGAAGATAGCACAGAGGGCAATAAAGAATTAGTAATCATAACCTTGAATGTGAATGGGATGAACTCTCCCTTAAAACTTAAGCAAATAGCAGAGTGGATTAAAAACAGGAATCTTACAATATGCTGCTTACAAGAAACTCATTTGAAGGAGAGAGATACATATAGAGTAAAGGTAAAAGGTTGGAGCAAAATGTATTTTGCTTCAGCTGAAGTAAAAAAAGGAGGGATAGCAATCCTTATCTCAGACAAAGCAGCAGCAAAAATAGAGTTAAAAGAGATAAGGAAGGAAACTTTATCCTCCTAAAAGGTACCATAGACAATAAAGTCATTTCAATATTGAATATATATGCACCTAGTAGGACAGCACCCAAATTCTTAGAGGAGAAGCTGAAAGAATTACGGGAAGACATAGACAGCAAAACTCTACTAGTAGGAGACATCAACCTCCCGCTATCAGATCTTGATAAATCAAATCATAAAACAAACAACAAAGAAATTAGGGAGGTAAATAGATTGTTAGAAAAATTAGATATGGTAGTCTTATGGAGGAAACTGAATGGGGATAGGAAGGAATATACCTTTTTCTCTGCAGTACATGGAACTTATACAAAAATTGATCATGTACTGGGGCATAAAAACCTAATTATCAACTGCAGAAAGGCAGAAATAGTGAATATATCTTTCTCAGATCACAATGCAATAAAAGTCATATGCAATACTGGGCCAAGGAGATATAGACCCAGAGCAAATTGGAAACTGAATAACCTCATCTTAAAAAATGAGTGGACCAAAAAACAAATTATAGAAAGAATTAACCATTTTATCCTAGATAATGATAATAATGAAACAACATACCAAAACCTATGGGATTCATTCAAAGCAACTCTCAGGGGATATATTATACCTCTAAATGCTTATATGAATAAATTGGAGAAAGAGGAAATCAATGAACTAAATATGAAACTAAAAAAATTAGAAAAAGAACAAATCAAAAATCCCCAATCAAATACCAAATTAGAAATTTTAAAAATTAAAGGAGAAATTAATAAAATTGAAAGCAAAAAAACTATTGAATTAATAAATAAAACCAAAAGTTGATATTATGAAAAAACCAATAAAATTGATAAACATCTGGTTAATTTGATTAAAAAAAAGAAAGAAAACCAAATTGCTAGTAGTATAAATGAAAAAGGTGAACTCACCACTAATGAGGAGGAAATTAAAGTAATAATTTGAAATTATTTTGCCCAACTTTATGCCAATAAATTTGATAATCTAAGTGAAATGGATGAATATTTACAAAAATATAAGTTGCCCAGGTTAAATGAAGAAGAGATTAAATACCTGAACAACCCTATCTCAGAAAAAGAAATTCAACAAGCCATTAGTGAACTCCCTAAAAAAAATCTCCAGGGCCTGATAGATTCACAAGTGAATTTTACCAAACATTTAAGGAACAATTGGTTCCAATCCTATATAAAGTCTTTGGAAAAATAGGGAAAGATGAAACTCTGCCTAACTCTTTCTAATGAAACCAATATGGTACTGTTACCTAAACCAGGAAGAGTTAAAACAGAGAAAGAAAATTATAGACCTATTTCCCTGATGAATATAGATGCAAAAATCCTAAATAAAATCTTAGCAAAATGACTACAACAAGTCATCACTAGGATAATCCATTATGATCAAGTAGGATTTATTCCAGGAATGCAGGGTTGGTTCAATATTAGGAAAACTGTTAGTATACTCAATTATATCAACAACAAACCTATCAGAAATCATATGATCATATCAATAGATGTTGAAAATGCTTTTGACAAAATACAGCATCCATTCGTATTAAAAACACTAGAGAGTGTAGGAATAAATGGACTGTTCCTTAAAATAATTAGCAGTATCTATCTGAAACCATCAACAAGCATTATACTCAATGGGGAGAGGCTAGAGGCATTCCCAATAAGATCAGGGGTTAAACAAGGGTGCCCTTTATCACCACTACTATTCAATATTGTATTAGAAATGTTAGCATCAGCAATTAGAGAAGAAAAAGGAAATTAAAGCAATTAGAATTAGGAAGGAAGAGACAAAACTCTCACTCTTCGCAGATGACATGATGGTCTACCTAGAGAATCCCAAGAAATCATCTAAAAAACTACTGGAAACAATTAGCAATTTTAGCAAAGTTGTAAGTTATAAAATAAACCCCCATAAATCCTCAACCTTCCTATATATGACTAGCAAGAAACAGCAGGAAGAGCTAGAAAGAGAAATTCCATTCAAAGTAACCTCAGACAGTGTAAAATACTTGGGAGTCTATTTGCCAAGACAGACTCAGAATCTTTTTGAAAACAATTATAAAACACTTCTCACACAAATTAAATCAGATTTAAATAACTGGGCAAATATCAACTGCTCATGGATAGGTAGAGCTAATATATTAAAATGACAATTCTACCAGAACTAAACTGTCTGTTTAGTGCCCTACCAATCAAAATTCCAAAAAATTACTTTAATGAGCTAGAAAAAATTGTAAGTAAATTCATATGGAGAAGTAAAAAGTCAAGAATTCCCAGGAGCCTAATGAAAAAAAAATGCAAAAGAAGGTGGCTTAGCACTACCTGATCTAAAATTATATTATAAAGCATCAGTCATCAAAACTGTTTGGTATTGGCTAAGAAATAGAGTGCTGGACCAGGGGAATAGACTAGGTGTAAAAGCAGAAGAGGATTATAGTAATCTGCTGTTTGATAAACCCAAAGAGTCAGGCCACTGGGATAAAAACTCCCTCTTTGATAAAAACTGCTGGGATAATTGGAAGTAAGTATGGAAGAAACTTAGATTAGACCAACACCTCACACCCTTTACCAAGATAAGATCTAAATGGTTACAGGACATAGACATAAAAAACAATACTATAAGCAAATTAGAAGATCAAGGACTAGTCTACCTGTCAGATCTATGGAAAGGGGAACAGTTTATGACTAAGGAAGAGTTGGAGAACATCACTAAAAACCAATTAGATGATTTCGATTACATTACATTAAAAAGTTTTTGCACAGATAAAACCAATGTAATAAAGATCAAAAGAAATGTAGTAAATTGGGAAACAATCTTTACAACTAATGATTCTGACAAAGAACTCATTTTCTAAGATATACAGAGAACTGAGTCATATTTTTAAAATAAAAAGCCATTCCCCAATTGACAAATAGTCAAAGGATATGCAAAGGCAATTTACAGATGAGGACATCAAAGCAATCCATAGCCATATGAAAAAATGCTCTAAATCATTAATTATTAGAGAAATGCAAATTAAAGCTTTCCTGAGGTACCACCTCACACCTCTCAGATTGGCCAGTATGACCAGGAAGGCTAATGATCATTGTTGGAAGGGATGTGGGAAATCTGGGACACTATTACACTGTTGGTGGAGCTGTGAACTCATCCAGCCCTTCTGGAGAGCTGTTTGGAACTATGCCCAAAGGGCAACAAAAATGTGCATACCCTTTGACCCAGCAATACCACTACTGGGTCTATACCCTGAAGAGATGAGGAAAAAGGGTAAAAACATTACTTGTACAAAAATATTTATAGCAGCCCTGTTTGTGGTGGCAAAGAATTGGAAATCCAGTAAATGTCCTTCAATTGGGGAATGGTTTAGCAAACTGTGGTATATGTATGTCATGGAACACTATTGTTCTATTAGAAACCAGGAGGGACGGGATTTCAGGGAAACCTGGAGGTATTTGCATGAACTGATGCTGAGTAAGATGAGCAGAACCAGAAAAACACTGTACACCCTAACAGCAACATGGGAGTGATGTTCAACCTTGAAGGACTTGCTCATTCCATCAGCGCAACAATTGGGAACAATTTTTGGCTGTCTGCAAAGGAGAGTACCATCTGTATCCAGATAAGGAGCTGTGGAGTTTGAACAAAGTACAAAGACTATTACCTTTAGTTCGGGAAAAAAAAACCCAGATGTCTTATGGTTTGATCTGGTTACCTCTGAGAATTCTGTTCTCTTTAAGTATATGATTTCTCTGTCATCACACCCAATTTGGATCGAGGTACAACATGGAAACAAAGTAAAGACTGACAGAGTTCTATCTGTGGGGTGGGGGGTAGGGGTAGGGAAGCAAGATTGGGGGAAAACTGTAAAATTCAAATAATATCTTTAATAAAAATTAAAAAAATAATTTTGTTAAATCCCACATATTTTTATTTATTTCTTGTTTTTTAGTTTTAGGGGATAAATCTGGATGTAATGGAGGATCATTCTAGCTTTATAACTTTATGATTCTATGAGTAGAGTTGTTTAGAGATAATGGTGTTTGTTTATTTCTTAAAATAAGGAGATAGGCACAGAAAGAATACTAGGAAGTTATTTCTACATACTTATCAAATTGGAAACATTAATGATAGGTAGGAGAGAACACAATAGCTGTCTTCAAGTATTTAAAGTGCTCTTCTGTTGAAGCAGAATTAGACTTATTTTGTTTAGTTCTAGAGGACAATAACAATAGGGAGCAATAACAGACAGATTTTGACAGTATAAGAAAAGAGGTAAATTGACATAAAACTTTCATTTTTATGCTTTTAGAATTATGATTCTTTAAGGTGCTAAATAGACAATTGTAAGAGATATTGCATTGCAGATTCCTACTAATCTTTGAAACAAACTGGACCCCTATAGTTTCTTAAAAGTTGTATATTCAGTTTTCTATCAATTTCTCTAATGTTAGAGGATCAATTTTCCTTTCTTTCTTTCTTTCTTTCTTTCTTTCTTTCTTTCTTTCTTTCTTTCGCTAAAACATTGACACACTGTATATATAGAAATTTCACGTTGTGTTAGAAAAGTCAATACATGGGAAACTTTCATAAAATGTTTTTGGAAAAATAAAATATCAATTAAAAAAAGAAAAGTGACTAGACTTTCCAGTGATTACAATACAGGATATCTATCCCAAGGCAATCAAATATGGATAAAAGGATTCAATACATCCAAAAATATTCAAATAATTAGGAACAATTTAGAGTTTGTTGAATGGGAAATGAAAAAAATTTTGGCATATGAATTAAATAAAATAGGAAATAATAAATGTGAGTAATTCAGAAAAGTCAGAGAAATCAGGTCCTTCTGGTTATAAATTCCCCAAAACTGTAGTGACAACACTAATAAAAATATCTCCTATGGAGTTTCTCAGTTTAGTGATACTTTTGAGGTCTTTTATAAGCTATGGTCTAGTCCTTCTAAAAACCAATACTACCATTTCACATTTATCATAATCCTGTATCTAAAATGAAAACTATTTTTTTGGAATTTTACCATCCAACTCTAAGAGCACAGAAAGAAAGATGAGAAGAAAAAAAAGATCAAGGTGGGTGGGGGAGGTTTTTGAACAAATGTTGGACAAGAATATTTAAAAAATAATTGGATTTTTGCTTTAGGTTGGGCTCTGCTATGATTCACTAAGTTTTGAAAATTATGATTTTCTGTCCATTTGTGTGCATTTGTTATCCCACATGTGAATGTAAATATTTTCCAAAAGCACCTGAGTAAAAACAAACTCAACTTTAACAAGACAATGAAATTCAGCTTCATTTCTGAAAAAATAATATTTTAGTCAGGTTTTTATTTTACATGAATTCCATTACTGTACTCCACTTTTCATCTAAACCTATATTTACTTAGCTGGCTACAGTTTAAGCCCATTTCTTCTTTTTTTGGCCAGAATGAAGATGCAGAACAGCTGACCACATACCTCTACATAATAACTCTTATTACATAAATGCAGCAGAATTGGGTCTGTATTCAGTTTCAACTGACTATGTCTTTCCCACAGAAAGAGGCTTATTTGCATGAAAAAGAGAGTCTTAGCTACATTCTTATTTTTTCCAACCTAATTTGTTCACATATATGGAGTAAAGCCTGAGGAAAATTAACAAGTGAAACTCTCATTATTTGTATCACTTGGAAAATGAAATATTTAGCAAGCTGCTTTTGATTTGGGGAGATTAAAGATATCCTTTTAAAAAAAGTGCTTTAAAGATTTTAAAAACACTTTCTAAATGCTTATTATGATTATTCTAATTATTATTATTCCTCTGTAAGCATTCATTTTTTTAAAAAAATCTACATATCAACCATCTATGCACTATAGATTAACATCCTTAATTATTTTTAAGCCAGGTAGCTCATTTTGGGAGCTGTAATATGTTTTGTGTGTTAAAAACTAGTGGATTAATTTTTATTTGTTCAAGACTGGGAATAAAGTTACATGCAATGTATCTTGTCAATTTGCACTTGGGGCTTGTACACATCAGTTGTGGGTTATCAAGCAGGTTTACGAAGAGTTGCATATCAAAAAGGTTTTATCCAATATTACCTTATAAAGCTGATAGGCATGGATGGTTGAGTACAGACAGGAGACACTTTTTTAAAAAATAAATTTATCCCACATTTGATTAATTTGTAAGGAAGGAAATCAATTGTGGAGTGCGGTCTGGGGGAAGCTGACAGACAAAAACGGGCATGTGTTAAATGAAGTGTCTGCTTCTCTGCTGTGGTTGGACTAGCAAGCAGTTGTTATTACAAAGGATTAAGTGCTTTCCTTCTGTTCATCTTGGCTGTTAAGCTAAGCAGCATCCATAAACACTGGTTTTCAAGGGTCACCATGCTAGACAAATCTGAACTGTCATTATTAAGTGAGATAAATAGAGGAGGTATGATTACTGTCCTCAAATCTTTAAGTGGATGCCATAAAGAGAATAGGGACTGATTATTATTATCAAACAAAGTGGTTAAAATATTAAACCTGTAGTCAGGATTTTTAGATTAAATATTGTGAGGTAAAAACTATAATTATCCCATCAAAAACCTGGAATTACTTTTTTATGGAGTTATTCAAATTTAAGACTAGAACTTTGCTTACCAGTTTGGATTAGCTATAATTGTTACTGTGTTTGTTGAGATCAAAGAATGATAGAATTCAGAGATTTATACTTAGCCAGAATTTTTCTTTAATAGATTTAATGGCTTTATGTTTTTATAATATAAATACATTTCAATATGGTCCAGTCTTTGTAAACTATCTTAAAGAAAATAAAAAATAAAAAACTTTACCTAGTCAAATTTATCTGGTACCATAAGTGACATTCTATATTAATGGTCTTGATCAAAAAGAAATCTGTTTTATCATCTTTCTCTATGGTCTTTGTGATTAAACTGAGTTCAGTCATCTTTGTGTTTTTTCCTAACCTATCTTAGAATATTTAAGTATTAACAATTTAAGACTCTGAAGTCTACCTATTTAAACACAAAACTGATTTGCAAACACACATTGGGAAAATAATAATAAGAAACCTGAAGAATATTGGGTAGAATTGACTTAGTAAGTTATATCATGTCACTGGGCGTGTTTAATGAGACCAAAAAAATGGCAACATCACTTGATAGGATTACATATGTGTAAGTCTGCCTTGACCCCTGTTACCAAAATATCCTTGCATATGCATTTAATTGGAAAATTTTATGGAAGACATAATTTCTTTTGATATTTATTAATAAATAATATAATAGATTGTTTTAGAGTTGGCACTGGCTTCTAATCTTGAATTTGGCACTTGTTATATGAACTAGATAACTCATTTAATCTCTTTAAAATTTAATTTCTTCACTGACAAACTAGGAATGATAGTATTTATAGTAGCTGAATCCCAGGTTTGTTATGAGCCTCTGTTGAGATTGTACAATAGTGAAATTTTAAGCACTATATCTAATAGATAACAATTATATTATTATTTTAAGATACTGTGGTGATATTCATGGGACTGATATTTAGATTATTATGGGGTGTTCATAAAGGGAGGAAGAGTTGTACACCTGAGGTTATGGAGGCCTACAATTTCATATATTATCTTATAGCCATTATGGACATCAGGAATTTTGTTATTTTCCCCTTTGCTACATTGCAACTTAGAAAGCAGGCTGAGTATCAGGAAGTAAGAGGCTTAGATGGATAGGGAATATTTGGAATGGAGAGTTTGAGACAGACTGATTGTGGGAGATTGGAATTAATCAACTATCAAAGCAAGGACTTGGTGAATGAAATTGGGGAAAGGGAGCTAGGGCTAAGCTAGTTTGGTACCTGAAAACTGGACACTGATCAAGGGCTTTATGACAATTAGTAATGGAACATAAATTTGGAACATAAATTCTTTCATATCTATACATGTATGTATCTATACATTAATATAAACATTTGTATAGATAAAAATAATACTTGTTTAATTAATGAGTATCTGCTTTCTTTCCCTTTGAATGATCTTGAGGTACAAATATATATAAATAACAATTAACAAGCTAACATTTAAACAGTAGACCACAGCACTAGTGCTTTTAAAATTGGACACAGAAATTCATAATTAAAAGCACAAAGCACTGTTAAGCAATTGATATATATATGTGTGTGTGTGTGTGTGTGTGTGTGTGTGTGTGTGTGTGTGTGTATTACAGTGTTCTAGACCCCAGACAATATACAATGATGTGCAAGTAAAAGAAACCCAAGATCTGATATCAATAAATTAACTTCACTAAATGAAAGGTAAAAATGGCAAATGATGGGGATATTAAATTCCACTTATTCTACAGTGTACATCAAACTTTCATTTCATCCAAAATTCCTTCCTTTTTCTGGGGTTAGGGACAGTGTGAAGGAAAAACTGAGAGAAAAGAGCAAGAAGAGATTAATCCTATTAACATTCCTCTACTGATTTGGATTAATATGAAGGGTAACCTTGTATATGTTCTTGAAATAGTTCAAAAACTTCACAATCTTGTCCTGCATTCAAGAATACTTGAACAGAAATATGAGTGATATCATAGGTGTAGTTCTGTAGAGGTATGTGGTGGTCCCATCTTCTTTACCTATAAAGCGACTGAAAACAAGACAGGACTTGTCTAAGGTAACCCAGCCAGTATCAGAATTGATATTTTATTCCATTTTTTATTCTTCCAGATATGGAACTCCTTCCACTAAACTAGCTCTCATGAATTTCTAGGCATGTAAACTACTCTTATAGGATTATAATTTGAGATAACCTTAAATGATAATATTTGAGGCCTTATAGGTATTATATAGTTCAGATTAATCATAAATACACATATATCATATATGTGTGCAGTATTATATATAAAATTAGGTCTAAAATTTAATAGAGTATAGGAAACCTTTAAATTATTATATTTGAGATAGAAATATATTATATATCTTTAATCTAATTATTTATATTTATATATAATGTCTCATATAGACATACATATATGCAATTTTCAATCTAGCTAAGCTTATTTACAACATATATTAGATATAGAGATTGAATCACCTAATGCTGTCAATTTATGGGACAATTATGTTAAAAAGGAAACATATTATAAAGTTTCATAAAGTTATGCAAGCATGAATTAATCAAAATATGATAATTAAGCTTTAGAAATTCATCACAATGTTTATTAACTACTCTAATAAATAAATTGTCTGCCTTCTACACCACCTTCTACAGTCAAGGAGGGTACCTAGAATGGACTTATGTGACTGAGCTTATTGGAAAATTGTTCCTGGGCAGCAGCTCCAGTTGTAATATCAAATCACCAATTACACATTCAAACCTCTGTCAATAATATCACTTAATCACACACTGGAATATTAAATTAAATCCAAATGATAGACTAATCATTTGAATTGATTACAATAAGTACAATAGCTGGTTACTTAAAATTGATTAGCAAGGTTTCAAGTTCAGTGTAGAAAATTGCCAAGTTAATCCTAATACTCTTCTTATTTATTCTCCAATTATGTCAAAATGGTTCGCAACTAAACTTTGATAGATTGATATTGACCTGAAAGAGAGGTTGAACTTCCTAAGGAATACAAAGATAGGGAATAGCATGATTTCTCAGAATTATTATGGACTGCTAAGTCAAACTATTATTTACTCAATTGGCCAAGATCTTATTTTATTAGTTTGCTAGATTTCTCCTGAATTAGCAAGTATATGTATAAAACTTTTCCACATATACCCTTGGTCCTACCTATTCTTTCTCTTGTTTACATTTTTCCCATTAACTTGTACTTTTATTTTCTCAAATGACTGAGACATGAAAATCTCTAGCATTTTACTTTAGCCATCACTATGGCACTAATCTGGGAAAGTTTCATAGTACTATATGTACATATATATATATATATATATGTATATATATATATATATATATATATATATATATATACAGACACACACACACACACACACACACACACACACACACACACATATATATATATATATATATATATATTAACATTTGCTCTTGGGAATGTTGGAGACTAAAGACTAAAATGTGAATATGAGAAAATGAACAATTTCTCACAATTCCTATACATATTACTTGATAAAAGCTTCTTGGTTTTTTTTGGCTGATTGAAGTTTGTAAATGTTATTATATGAATTATATTATATTAATGTTATTATAACATACTTATGTATTTTTTATTAATTTGATGAGTATTTCCTTTGAGGGCACATGAGCATCACTAATCAAAGTTGATTTAAGTTGGAAATATGGCAGAAGTACAGACTTCAGAAGTTTATGGAAAGGTGCATGAGAATAATAGCAAATTAAGAGAAGAAAAAGATCATGTTTAGAATGGGAAAGGATCCTAATGATCATTGAGGAAATAATTCAATTAAATAAACAATAAATATCCATTATGTAGTGTATAACACTATGTTACACACCAGGAATATCAAGACAAAGGTTAAAAAAAATTCCTCCTTGAAAGTGATTACCTTTTATAAGAAAGTGAGGGAAATAACATCAATGAATTAAAATATATAAAATATTTGCAAAAATACTTTTTATAAAGATGAAGGCACTAGTATCTTAATGAATATGGATTGGGAGAGATCTCATGTGGAAGGTGATATTTGAGATGAACTTTGAAGGAAAATAGGAATTCAAAAAGATTGAGGTGAAGGGGGAATGCATGGTAGAGAACTTCTTTAAAGGCATTTGAATATAGTACCTTTGAATAATAAAGAGGATGAAGGCTAATTTTACTTTACTTTACAGCAGAGATGTCAAACATGTTGCCTGCAGTTTCCACAAGGTTCATAATTCCCCCTGAGTATGACTCAAACTAGATAAAAATGCATGGAAAATATTTAACAAAATAAATAAAACTACAATAAGACCTAGATAATGCTGCATTTTAAAACTAAGTCAAAATAGGACCACAGGGATATTTATGTACTGCTTAGAAACCCTTCATTTCTATTTGAGTTTGATACCATTGTTTTGAGGTGAATAAAAAGGAGAATAATAAATATATTATTGGGGGTGGTTTTAGATACATTGTAAAGGGCTTTAAATTCCAGAGGACCTTGCAATTAACCCTAGAAATAAAAGGAAACTATTAAGAGTGTACTGAACAAGAAAGTAATAAAATTAGATTTGTTCTCTAAAAATAAAATATCTTTTTGACAGCTATGTGAGATGAATAGGAGGTAGTCAGAGACATCAATGATAGATCTATTGCAATTTCATAGTAAAAAAGGTGAGGAAAGCCTAAATTATTGTCATGGTCATTTAGGTAAAAAGGAGTTTGATGCAGAAGATATTATGGATTAAAAACTTATAAGATCTGATGAGTGATTTGATATATAAATATATATATACATATATATATTGAGAATGACACTGATATTGCACATCTGAATGACAAGAAAAATGTTGATTCTTTAAACAACAAGAATGTTTGGAAGAATGGTATATTTAAAGCAAAATGTTAAAAACAATTTTCTTGGAAAATGTTGAAGCCTTCAGAATAGTTTGAAAAGTCCAAAAGAGAGTTTGTGATAATGAATTGAAGTTCATTAGAAAGACTAACATTGTATATATAGATCTGAGAATCAAATGAATAGAAATTAATCATGAAATCCATGATGAAGTCAACAGGAGTTGACAGAAGAGAAAAGGGCATGTGAAAATCATTGTTTCACTCATATACATGGGTCATGTTATGGATGATGATTTTTATCAATATGGATTGATTAGAAGCTGTAAAACTGGTGAAAGGAGAATTAAGAGAAAGTAGTGTCATTTAAATGCAAAAGGAATATTGTATCCAGAAGAGGGTTGGTGATTATATAAAATTGTGCTGAGAGGTCAAAAAGAATAAGCATTGAGAAAAGATCATTCAATCAATCAGAAAAGTTTCAATTACAAACCTGGGAGAGACAGTTTCAGTTGAGTGAAGAGACTGGAATTCAGATTGCAAAGTGTTGATAAGTGAGAAGAGAGGCAGTGGAATCAAAGGGATTGATCAACTTTTTAATTTAAACAAAAAGTAGGAAAGGTAGAAGGTGATTATTTAAAAGCATGGTAACTCCTAGTGAGGAGGGAAACCAAGATATATTTATAGCCTTTAGAAAGATGCTAATAGAAATGAAAATAGTGTAGATCAGAATGAAAGAGAGAGAAGAAGGAAGGGGAGGAAGGACGAATGGAGGGGGAAGAGGAAAGGATGGCAGGATAATGAAAACAAAAAAAAATGGAAGGCTGATAAATGATAGATAGATATGGATTTGATGGTATATTATATTGGAGTGAATTTTAAAGAAGGAAAGTATACTGAATGATGGAAGCACATGGGAAGTTGGTATCCTCCAAGGATACGCTGGGACTTTTTTCCTTTTCCCTTTATATTATCTAATTTTGTGATCTTACAGGATTCCAAGAATTCAACTATTATTTTCAGGCATATTATTCTTGGTTCTATTTATCTAACCTTAAATTCTCTGCTGACCTCCATTCTCACATTTCCAACTATTAGATATTTCAAACTGGATATGTCATATATCTTATACTCCATCTGTTGAAAGCTGAATTCATTATCTTTTTCCCCAAAACTCTCCTCTCTTCCTAAGTTTCCATTTCTGTCAAGGGTATCAGTATCTTAGTCACTCAGGTTGCCTAGGAATCATGCTTGATTCTTCACTGTCTCTTACCTTCTCCTATCTCACATCCAGTGAATTGTAAAGTCCTATTCTTTTCCCATATGTTATATCTTTTGTGAATACCCCATTCTCTATTATAATATTTCCACTATATTGGTGCAGGTCTTTTCATCATTTCATGTTGGGACTATTGCAATTGCCTGACTGTTAGTCTCTATGTCTGAAGTCTCTCCTCATTCCAATACATATACATACCACTCAGCTGTCAATATAGTCTTCCCAATACCCAAGTTTGACCATGACATTCTTACTTATTCAATTCCGGTGGCTCCTTGTTATCTCTAGGATCAAATCTAAAATTTTCTCTTACCTTTTAAAGATCTCCATAATTTGATTCTTCTTAGTTTTTTATCTTCTCACAAATTTTTATTCATCCCCATATACTCCATTCTAATGACCCTGGTCTCTGACATTCTGTCATTGACTGTGTATCATACTTGTAACCCCTTCCCTTCTCATCTCCATCTTCTAACTTCCCTGATTCCCTACAAGTCTCAGTAAAATTTCTGCCTTCAACAAGAAGTCTTCCTTGATCCATTGTAATCTGTTTGCATGTTATTTGCCCTATCAGACTATAAGTAACTTGAGTACAACACTCAATTTGAGTAGTACTTGACATAGTTGGAGCTTAATAAATATTTATATAACAACTAACTGAGCAACTAGTGGAGAATTTGGAAATACTCTATAATCACACCCAGGACAAGTGTTTCATGAAAGAAAGGCAAGAGATTCACTATCTTCGGAGGAAGAAAGAAAGTTTAAAATTAGATTTTCTTGAGTTCTAGAAAATTCAAAAGGTGTGAAGAAATCAAAGGAAGCCTGTTTATTGTAGTATTATAATTTCAAAGTGCATACTGGAAGAGAGAGACAGATGCATATAAGAATGAGAAATGGCTAGTAAGGCATCTCTTTTCACAGAGAATGATAGAATAAAAGTGGAAGTAGTATGGTGCCTCACAGGATGAAAAGACCAAAAAGAATATCATTTTTTGTTGGCAATTCTACTGATAATAGAAGTTGAGTAGAAAATTCTTTGACTGAACTTGATGTCTCAGCTCAATCTAACCTTGTGGTATCTAAAGATTTGAACCTACTTCTTAGTTTATAGAGGTCATGGTGTCTGGCCAATTTCCTTTCTCTTACAGA
Organism: Macrotis lagotis; assembly: GCF_037893015.1. NCBI lineage: Eukaryota > Metazoa > Chordata > Mammalia > Peramelemorphia > Peramelidae > Macrotis > Macrotis lagotis. The sequence goes on from NC_133661.1 coordinate 235,534,050, forward strand.
TAAGGAAATTACAGTAAAGAAAAATGAACAACCCTGGAAAATATAGGTATGATTTGAATCTAGGTGCTTTGTCTAAAATGTTAGGTTTTTGCTTTTGTTTTTCAGTGTTATATGGATGTTCATCTGCTGAAAGAATGTGCTATTTTCTTCTAAGATGATAACCACATACATGACCAGACCAGAAAGATAAGAGAGAATTAATTAACATTGTATATTGGAACAGTGAAGTATATTAGAATCCAGGAATGTCAAATTTAAATACAAATCAGGGGAAGAGGTTTGGGGGGGGAAGCATTGATTCATATATATATACATATATGTAGTCATTTGGACTGCATATTAATTTAGTTTGGGTTTTTTTTCCCTTTTCATATATATATACATATATGTAGTCATTTGGACTGCATATTAATTTAGTTTGGGTTTTTTTTCCCTTTTCTGTTTTTTGCAAGGCATGATTCTATTTTCATATCTGAATATTGTATTTTTAAAAATAGAAATAAAATAAAAGGAGGAATGTGGATCAAACTAGACAAAAACTAGTGACAGTTATAGTGAAGTCTTCAAAATAGGACAGGTGGGAAAAATCCAGGTGTTTGAAGTTTGATTCCTCTAATTTTCTATCTGAGGTGCCCTTTTCTCATGTAAACCCAAATGATCATAGTATGGACCTTTACTTAGTACCATAATAGTCCTTCTCTGTTTTCTCTAAGATCTCACATGGCAGGGTGTTATTTGCAATTCTGTAAACCCATTGTGTGCTCAATAAACACTGGCAAAAATGAAGAACTGATTGTAAGACCTACTTTGTACACTCTCACAAATCATCCTCTATTCATCTAAACTTTAATTTTAGGATGTGTGTGACAATTTTAAAGCTTACCTTAAATTGACTTCAGGTACTGTATGAATTGTTAATATGCAAAGAATAGAGACCAGCTGTGTATCATTATCCCTCAGGCTAAAACAAAAATAAATGGACTCAAGTTGCAATTAAAAGGATTTAGATTAGAAAAAAATGTGATTATAATGCTTACAAGTACCTGAAATAGTTCACTAATGGGACAATGGAATTTAGGGCATCTGAAACAACAATAATGAATATTAAATTCAATATGAATTTGATCATAACTAACAAATCCACAAAACAGAAGTATGGGTAAGGTTTTCCTCTGGAGTTTTTCCTCATTTAGTCTTTATTATTTTGGACAGAAATTTCTAAGAACGTTTTTCTTCTTTCTCTCTCTCTCTCAATCTCTCTCTCTCTCTCTCTCTCTCTCTCTCTCTCCTCTGTCTGTCTTTCTTTCTCTCTTTCTTTTCTTTCTTTTTTCTTTCTACCTCTCTATCTCTGTCTGTCTGCATGTATCTCTCTCTCCCAACCTTCCTTTCTTTTTGTTTTCAGTTGTATCATTAGAACAAGTATTTTTATTACTTGCTAGCTTTTTGATTGCTTACTTGCTCTTTGTCAAGAATTATTCCAGTGATGTGCTAGAAGAGGAAAGGCAATGATGAAGGTGGTATGATGCCTTTGCCAGTTTCAGAATGTACTCAATAGTAATTCAAATATTTGTCAACATGGTCAATATGTCACTATATCAAATATTTGAATATTTGAAGAAGTTGAAGGGATAAATATCTGAAGAAGATAATATGAAGAACAATGTATGATAGAGGTCAAGAAAGAAATGACAAAAGGCAAGTCAATTAGTCAGAGGAGGTCAAAAATTTAGGGACATCAACAGTGGAATAGTGACTTTCAAGGAACTTAGCAATAATTGGACAATTCTTTGAGTCATTTTCCTGCATTAATTGTTTCTGGTTTTTAGTATCTGCCCTGTGTCTAAGTCCATATGAAGCTGATTCACCAAAGAATATCAACCAGTACTATAATCCCTTACTGTCAGAGTTGATTAGATTCATGTCTGAATGCTTTACTATCAGTTTTGGCAAGAGAAAGTTGGAGAGAATTGTGGATATGAAGAATAATCTGTTCTTCAAAAGCCACATTCTGATAGATACTCAAATTCTATGAATGGACAGGTTTCAAAAGATGAAAACCAAGTTATCAACAACCATGTGAAAAAAAATGTTCCAAAGTACTCATAATTAAATCAGCTTTGAGATTCCTCATTTTCATGACTGGAAAAGATAACTAAAATACACAAATGAACAAAAAATACCTGACAATTGTTGGAGAGGCCATAAGAAAACAAGAACATTAATGACAACATAGCTCTACTCCAGTATTTTCTTAGATTCTGTTGCTATATCTCAGTATATATGATGTCTTTTTTATAATAGAAGTGATCCTCAATGAGATTAGTCTTCCCCCATTTACATTATTTCAAAACCTCTCCACACCTTTATCTATCCCCTCCTCCTTTACTCTTGTCTCTAGGGAATAGATGGCCTTTCTCTTGGATGAAATAAACTCTTCCTCAGAGCCCCCTTTGCCTTTCTCTTTTGTCTCTTTTAGAAGCTTGCCCCATTAATTATTTTCTCCCTCTTCTTCTGTCTCTCTCTCTCTCTCTCTCTCTCTCTCTCTCTCTCTCTCTCTATATATATATATATATATATATATATATATATATATATATATATATATACACTGCGTGAAGATATATGAAGTTTCTTTTTTCCAATTCTAAAATAACCTCATTTGACCCTGTCATTCATTCAAGATCTTGTCCTATATATCTTATTTCATGTGCTGTTAAATTTCTTTAGAGAATCAAGCAAATAAAATTCATCAGGCATTTATAATGCACCAGGTAATGTATTATATACTATAGATGCAGTTTTTTAAAATGGCTACTTGTCTCTAAGAGTTTATATTCTAATGAGGGAGATAACATGTATCTAAATAAATATTTACCAAATACATATAAAACAAATATAAGGAGTCTTTAAAAAGACAACCAACAGTTGAAGGAACATGGGGGTGACAAAAACCTTTTGAAGATGACTCCATTTGAATTGGATCTTGAAGAAAGCTAGGAATGAATGAAAGAACATTTGAGATTTAAGGGATGATCAGTGCAAAGGCAGAGATCAATGGAGCAATGTGTTTGTATGAAATGAATCTTATATATCAACTGGTTCAACCCTTTCATTTTGAATATCACCATAAAGATGATGAAAACTGACATTTACATAGAGAATTAGCTGTGCAAAGCTCTTTACATAATCAGTCAAATAAACAATCAACACATTTACTGAGCCTACTAAAAGATAGGAACTATGTCAGGCACTGGAGAATACAAAGACAAAACTGTCATAGTCTATGCCCTTGAAGAGTTAACCTTTTCTACAGCTATGAGAAACAGCACAAAGATCTATATACAAAAGACATACAACACAATTTAGGGGGAGACTGTCAAATTAAAGGATGAGGAAAGATTTCATACAGATGGTAGAAATCTACAATTTTCCAAGCACCATGCTAAGCACTTTACAAATATTATCTCATTTGATCCTTCAACAACTTTGTAGATAGGTGTTATTATTATTGTCCTTATTTTATAGTTCAGGAAACTTTTTAGGCCAAGTGACTTGTCTGGGATCTTACAGCTAGCTAAATGTCTGAATCACATTTGAACTCGGAATTACCTGACACAAGGTCCAGGATTCTATTCATGTTACAACCCAGTTTTGTCAAAAAATGGAGATGGAAACAGAGTGCTTATATAAGGGGGGATAAAAGACTACTTTGATCATCACATGAATAGAGTAGAATTTTGTTTGTTTGTTTTTTAATTGGATGGAAATGACGTGTGAGCTAAGTTGTAAAGAAGTTTAAGAAGTTTAAATGCATGTATATGTGTTTGTATATGTACAGGTATAGAGATAGAAAGATAGATAGATAAATAGATGATAGAATTTCTGAAAGGTATCTGGGGTTCATTAGGATTTATAAAGTAGGGAAATGAGATGGTCAGTCCTATACTTTTATGTTATCTTTTTAAAAAAAATTAAAGCAGGGCGGCTAGGTGGCGCAGTGGCTAGAGCACCAGGCCTGGAGTCAGGAGGACCTGAGTTCAAATCTGTCCTCAGACACTTAATAATTACCTAGCTGTGTGGCCTTGAGCAAGCCAATTAACCCTATTTGTCTTGCAAATACCTAAAAATAAAATTTAAGGCAATGAGGTTAAGTGACTTGCCCAAGGTCATATTGCTAGGCAATTATTAAGTGTCTGAGGTCAAATTTGAACTCAGGTCCTCCTGACTCCAGGGCTGATGCTGTAATCATTGCACCACCTAGCTGCCCCATCAGTCCTATATTTCACACTTTGAAGTGTATAGGATGGATTAGAGAAGGAAGCAAATTAAGAAAAGGAGACCAATTACCTAGAAGAGTCTATTTCAACATTCCAGGGGAGAGAGAGAGAGAGAGAAATGATGATGAAGATCTAAACTGACTTATGGTGATTATGAACCTTGAGAAAAGAGGGATGAATTTGAGAGATACTGTAAAAAATGAAATTATTTCAAAAAATACTTGATAAGGTATGTGTGGATTAAAGAAAGTTGCTAAGTTAAGGTCATCAACAAAGTTGAGTCTGGGTGACTAGGAGAATAGTGATACCCTTTAAAGAAACAGAGAATTTGAAAAGATGTGCTGTATTTAGGGAATAATAATATGATATCTACTTTTGACATGTTGAATTTGAGATGTCTATGCTATATTTAGTTCAATATGTACAATAAGCAGTTGGTCAGTTGGTTATATAGGAACAGAGATCAAGAAATAGGTTAGGATTGTGGATGCATATGAGTGTGACAAAGTGATAAAGTCTTCATAAGTTTTGCTGCATACATAACAAAACATAATGTGTGTAAATATACATTTACATCCTTTATGTGTGTATGAGAAGTATGACTAGAGATGATAATTAAACCTATGTCAACTGATAGTAAAGAGAAAGGAAGAGAAAGAAGAGAAGAGGGTCAGGATAAGTATGTATTGCTATCACCATGAATATTTCGATGTCTTATCTTCCCACCTCCCCCCCACCTCGAAGTTTGTAGATAGTCAAAAGAGGGATTTGATTTGAGGACTTCTAAATATAAATTTTATATGATTTAAATTATCTGTAAGATATGACTTCATATGCCATCACTTGTGAGAATAACAGAATGGGAAGGAAGCAGCTGGCCTATAAATGAATCAAGCATAGAAACTTGATGTCAGTAGCATATATTCTAATCCTTTAAAATAATTCACCTTTCACATTAAGGAGTGAAAATACAAAAGTTTGGCTCTACCCTATTCAAACTGTCCCTTTATAGCACTTATAATTATGTCAATTCTTTTCTTTCCACAATTATATATATATATATATATATATATATATACATATATAATATATATATTAGATGTATATATTCAATGTAGATATGCTTAGAAGTTCTATGGTACATTTGTAAAATGACATAGGTTAAAAATTGTATAGAATGAAAAAGTGATGGAGGAACAGAGAGGATTGTGACAGGTACTGGTGGAGGGATAACTCACTTTGTTGACTGCAGAACCAGCTCTGAATGCTTCTACCCCATAGACATTGGGTTAGTCATCAAAAAAGGTTGTCATCTTAAATTTTAGGGCACTGGAGAAAATTAGAAAGAAGGGTCCTCCCAGTGAGACTTGGTATGATAAGGGAGATATTGTCTTTGTCAAAACTGTTATCTGTAATGGACTCTTAGTATCTTTCTGTTCAAAAAATTTCACACTTTTTCTTGGACATAATATCCTTCACATTGTTACTCAAATTCTCAAAAAAATTTTTTTTCTAAATGTCTAAGGGGAAGGATTACAAATAGATTTTTGAGGCAATGACACAATAGCTCTAAAACTCAATAGAGGAACACTTCAGTAGGGAGCATGGAAATAGCATTGATTTTATGTCATTCATTTTCATAAATAAAATGGAGTTCTTTACAAATTGTGAAGAAATATGAATGTTTTAAATTAAACACTTGAATTTAAAATTCTTAAGCAAAAACAGAGCTCTTTGATAATAAGATCAAATAAAAGCTTGCACTAGTACATACATTCAACTTCTATGGGCATGATTTGATCCCCACACTTTTTACATTAAGGTATACTATGCCCCTTGGGAAAACTCAGACATGATAAAGACATTGTTTATCTTGTGACCCAAGATGATGTTAAGGCCCAAGAAATAACATTTTCTTTAATTTACAGAAAAATGATTCCTGCTCCTTCTTAAAACATAGTTATGCTGGGTTATGAAGTAAATAAAACATGAAGATAGTTTGAAGCGAATTCCATCTCCTGGTATTTACCATTTAAATTATAATGGTTTGCAAGAAGCCACATTAGAAATTCATATCTGATATAGAAGTTAAATGAAAAGCAATGATTGGAAATAGATTGTAAAACAAGTCAGTCGGACTTTTTTTCTTTTACATAATTTTAAAAGTATTGAAATGGGTTATTGAAATAATAGTAAACAGGCTAAAGAACCTTGATGGTGGTACTGCCAATCCCATCCAATCATTTTGATTAACTTCAATTAATAGCAATAGCAGGGCTTCTTAACCCATCATCAATGAACTTTTTAAAAATTCAATAACTATATTTCAATATTAATTTTTAAATATCATTCTCATATCAATCTGATAAAGTCTTCATAAGTTTTATCAGACTGATACAGGAGTCACATACATATACATGCACAAATGCCACAAATGCCACAAATGCACAAACACACACACACACACACACCACACACACACACACACACACACACACACACACACACACACACACACAAGCTGGTAAAGAATCAGTAATCAAGAAGACCTGAGTTCAAATCCAGCCTTGGACACTTAAGAATTGTCTAGCTGTGTGACCTTGGGCAACTCACTTAACCCCATTGCTTTAAATATATAAAAAATTTTTTTAAATAATCAATAAGGTATAATAGATAGAATGCTGATCTTGGAATCAGAAAAAACACTAGGTTCATATGCCTTCTCTGGTACTTACTAGTTGTGGAGATGATCTGAAAGTCATTTAATCCTTTTGTACCTCAGATATTTCCCAGGGTCACACTTATATCATATATAGATATTATGATCCATATCCATTCATATATAAAACTTTTAATTTCTCTTAACCCCATTTTTCTCATCTGGAAAATATCTCAATAAGAATTGTAATACCTGCCATAGAATTATTATCAGGCAACAATGAGCCTTTGAGATTTTTCGGTCTCTCTCTACCTCTCTGCCTCTCTGCCTCTCTGTCTCTCTGTCTCTGTCTCTCTCTGTCTCTCTCTGTCTCTCTCTGTCTCTCTCTCTCTCTCTATATATATATATATATATATGTGTGTGTGTGTGTGTGTGTGTGTGTGTGTGTGTGTGTATGCATATATAATGTTTTTTGATATAATGGGTGTTATAAATGGAAAGTGCTATTTTATTCTAGGTTGGGAAGTTTTTTTAAACTATTTCTTAAAAGCTGAATGATGTAGTGAGAATAATATTTGACTTGGGTTCAAATTCACAACTGCAAGGCTTAACAATGAATGTGCTTGTAGACAAATCATTTATCCTCTCTGTACTTCTATTTACTCAGATACTATGGAAAGTAAAATAGTATTTATTAAGTTCTTTCCATGTTCTAGGAACTATGTCAAGTACTGAGAATGTCAACAAAGATTAATAAAATCCTTGACCTTGTGGAGTACTCATTGTTATAAGTGACACTATTTGAAAGTTAATATGTACATTTGAAATATATGTTGTAAATTAAAAATAATCTCAGTGAGAAGGTACAATCAAAATTGAAAGGAGGAGAGTGGATTATAAATCTTGATTATATGTATGAATTTAAATATTATTTCTAATATGTATATAAATATATATATATATATATAAACACAATTATGTCTTGTAAATGTCTATAGTATCTCTATAATTCCTTCCTTTGTTCCTTAGTTCTTATTTTCCTTCTTTCCTTCCTTGGTTCTTTCCTTTCTTCTTTTCTTCCTTTTTTTAAAAGATCCGGTATGTCCAATCTACAAGCCTGTTGCAGCCACTCATCTTGCATTTGTTGTTGTACTATTGAATTACATTTTTTTCATGAATAGTGTTTAATTCTGTTGGGGGGGGGTTGTTGTTGTTGTTGTTGTTGTTTGCAAAGCAATGGAGTTAAGTGGCTTACCCAAGGCCACACAGCTAGGTAATTATTAAGTGTCTGAGGCTGGATTTGAACCCAGGTACTCCTGACTCCAGGGCTGGTGCTCTATCCACGGTGCCATCTAGCCGCCCTGCCTGTTTAATTCTTTATGCAGCCCTTAAGGGGTTTTTGTTGAGTGATGTGGCCCAGAAGGGCTAAAAAAATGGAAGCTCTTGATTAGATAATATACATATAGGCATGGATATGTATCCGAATACAGATATTTTATATATAAATATTTTATATATATATATATTATATATATTATATATGTTTATTTATGTACATATGCATACTATTTGTATATAAATGCATACATACACACATATATTTAAAATTACAAGAGCCAATTGGCAAAAGACCTAGAAAGTTGTCCCTGATTAAGAAAAACCTATGTATAACACCTGACTCAAACTATTCTTTCTTTGTGATCCTAAGCAAGTTATTTAATTTCTCTGTGACTGAGAGAGAATAAATTTCAACATAGCTGCCAATTTCTCTAGTAGGATGTATCCTCATGAGATATTTCTTATATTAATAAAATTATGAGAACATTTCTTAATTTATTTCTTTTCCTTCCTTCCTTCCTTTTTTCCTTTATTCCTTTCCTACTCCTTCCTTTTTTTTTGTCTTTAGACATATTTATTTATGAAACCTTTATAAATATGTCCCAATTAATGTAAATAACAATATTGTGAGGTGGTCATATATTTTTGAATTCTTCCTAATTCAAAGTTATCATTCTGTAATATATGATAATTGGTTACAACCTAATAAAATATGTATTGTGAATTCAAATAAGGGATGAATCAATAGAATTTATTATTTGCAATAATTGAATACTGGAATTATTTGTACTGATTTTGTTACAAAAAAAAATTCTTCATGATCCTCTATGGTTTCCTCTGAATTCCCAATTCAATTTTCACTCTATTTGAAGTCAGAGACTCCCTATCCACTCTAGCCCTCACCTCTAACTCTTCATACATCACTACTGAATATATTTCCAGAACTGCAAAGTTCAAGATGATGGAGTAATGAAAAGATTCAGCTGAACATTACCAAATTCCTACCAAACAACTTTAAAAAATGTTTCCAAACAAATTCTAAAGTAATTTGTAAAAGGACGGAGTAAAATAATTTTTCAACCCAAGATAACTTAGAAAGATCACAGGAAAGTTCTGTCTTACTGTGGGAAGAGTCTAGAACAGATAGCCTCCTGACAAACCAGTCCAGGCCTAGGAAAGCAACTGAATCAGTAAGAGCAGTTTCTAGAGTACTCAGCCCAGACAATAAGGGGAATGAACAACTACTCAGAAAAAAAAAAGATTTCAGGGTTCATTTTGCTGGCACATTGTACATGACTTTATCACATTGCCCATGTGGGGATTTGATTTGCAACTCTGGTTGCAATCCCAGGGCAAGGAGGAGCACCAGCACATTAGATCTCATTACAGTGGAGGAGCAGGAATTCTAATGGCAACTTCAGGATGAGAAAGAATGCTTTTATTTGGTATGGATTAGTGCACAGGTCAGGAGAGCAGTGAACACACCTCTCCTTCAATCATACTACCATGGAAGAACTAAAAATTTTCAGTTCTTTAGAATTAGTTCTGAAACAATAGCACCAAAAAACCCTCCCAAATGCAAACAAACAACAACAATAGCTTGGCACAGTTATCCTCCAATACAGAAGAAGATGCTTCATCATAAGAGAATGGTGAGCAACACGAGTAACAAAGCATTTTCTCCTGTGAGGCAGCATTGTGACTAATACAAGTTCTAGCAAGTGCAATAAATCCGAAGAAGCATGGAGAGATGAAACATTATTTTCTCTTCAAAATTCATTGAATAAGAGGTTTGCAAGTTTTTGAAAAAAATCCAAATTTGGTGGCAGCTACTTGGCACAGTAGACAGAATACCTCCTGGCATCAGGAGGACTTAAGTTCAAATCCTTCCTCAGACACTTACTATATGTGTTATTCTGGCCAAGTCACTTAATCTGAATTGCCACTCCCTCAAAACAATAAATAAGTAAAAATTATTAGAATTGGGCAAATGGAAGATAATTATTCTATGAGGCATCAAGAAACAACAAAACAAAAAAGAATTAAACAATAGAGGAAAGGGTGGTATGTCTTATCAGAATTATTTTGTTTTATTGCATTCTTGACATTCCCAAGAAAAGATGCTAAATTTTTAGAGATTGGGTTTCATTATTTAACTTCTTTTATATATTCCACAGTTCCTAGTAAAGTCCCAGGCAAATAGTAGCATCTTAATGCTTGTTGACTAAATAATAGATATTAAATCATTCCAGTGATTGAAGGGATATTTAAGAAATGGATTGATAACTGCATAATATACTTTTAAGAGTTCAAAGTGATAGTCTGTCTCCTGAAGATCAAACATAGCTGTAACTGAAAAATTATGTAATAATTTTCTTCCTTCTTCAGTCCAGAAGTTTATATATTACAAGCAATTATTTAATCCATATCATAATTCCTTGTGTTTTTCTGAAATTATTTAGCTAAATTATTTACAGCAAATTTAGCTAAATTCTGCTAAATTAGCACAACAAAAAAATCCACCAAAAAGACATCAAGGTTCAACTTCTATTCAACCTCACCTACAATAATGGACTTGAAAAAAATTGTTTGATAGTTTTCCTGGAAATATAAAGACTTTTAATTTTCTTTCCCCTCCCCCAACTACTATTAAATAGCTCATGGAGAATAAAATCGAGGAAAAATCAACTTTTTCAATTAATGATGGATGGAGATTGTTTCCTTTCTATTAGGAAAATTTTGATTGACAGAAATAGTTTCATAGCCTCACCACTCTGAAATTTTCATTCAAGGAAAATGTTCATCGAAACAGCTGAGAAGAAAAGAAGTGAAATTGCAGTCCGATAGAAAAGGTTAAGAAGAGATCTATGATGTCAATTGCAACCAGATGAGTTCAACTACTTGCCAGGGAAGTGGTATCTGTTTGTGTGTGTGTGTGTGTGTGTGTGTGTGTGTGTGTGTGTGTGTGTGTGTCTGTGTGTGTGTGTGTGTGTGTGTGTGTGTGTGTGTGTGTTGTTTTGTTTTGGTTTTCTTTTTAGAGTAAAGCAGTGACAGTTGAACTCCAGTTTTATGTGGCTGTTAACACATGGTAAAATAACATGACTCACCCTGTCTTCTTTATGAAATTGAGCATGGTTTACCACAGCAGAGTTGGTTTTAGTAAATTAGACCAAGTAACTTTCAACTATATTCTTAACACATACCAACCTATCATTAGAACAAAGTAGAACTGGAATGTTGTTTATGCAAGGAGGTTTCTCCAAATTTAAGTAGAACATATCTTTTGAGTTGTATTTGAAGTAAACCAGACTGTGCCAGAAGAAATATGGCTATATAGAACAATCAACCCATCTGTTACTTGGAAATATTCAAGCAACTGAAACATGAATTTTCAACAGAAAGGCAAGTGTCCCATTTTAGTGTTTGCTTAACTGAATGACAGAAAATCTCTGTGTTCTTTCTATTTGGGAATTTGTTGGGTGTATTTTTTTTCTTTACTTTCAAGAACTCTTGTGAATATGAAGTGGAATACAGTCAGAGAGAATCCTTCCCTCTTGCCTCCCCAACTCCAACTCACGCAGTTGCAAAGGTAAGCAATGTCATAATTGCTATCACTTTGTTTTACACAGAATCTATTCTTCTGGTCTTTTCCAAGGATTCTAGAGCATGCATGGCAAATGTAATTTGTGATATTGGAATTAGTCATGGAATTATACACTTAGTTATGAAGGGTCTCTAAAAATATCACATTTTCTATACTATTCATTTTATAGATGAAAAACTGATACACAGTTGTTTTTTTAATTATGTCCAACTCTTTCTGGCCCCCAATTTTTGGCAAGGATACTGGTATGGTTTGTCATTTCCTTTTCCATTGGATTAAGGCAAATAGGTTAAGTGACTTGCCCAGGGTCACACGGTAAGTGTCTGAGGCCAGATTTGACCAAAGAGGAGTCTTAATGAATCAAGATCCAGCACTATGTCCACAGTGTCATTTAGCTACCCTGTGTGAATTAAAATATTGATTCATATATTTATTCACTTTCTGAACCTGTGAAATAGTCTTTGAGCTTCACTTTTCTCATCTTATAAAGGGCTAGGATTCAACTTCTAAAGTTACCCTCAGATATAAACCTACAATTGTTTGAAATACCAGTCTTTTCTCAATAAGGGTTGGAAGAATTTCTCTTGTAGTTGTGACTAGGGTTTTAGAAAGCTAACATCAAGAAAACTACTTGTTTTCTCCCACTTACAGGTTAATTTTTAGTCAGAAAGATGAGCCTCAGCATAATGAAGGATTATTTATTGTTTATGATAAAATTATTTTGATAAGCAAGTAGTTGTTAATTTTTCAGTGTTAGTACTCAATATCAAATGAGAGATTCCCATATGTGAATAACATTCATTAGCTTTATCCTCAGGTATGAGTTACACCAAAATAAATAAACAATATTTCCTGAGTAATTTTCTCTTTTACACATCTGTGATAGTCTCAAAATTTCCCCTGAAATGAGTGAATTCTGAGTGAATTTAATATTTTTTTTTATAATTTAATTTTTGTCACCTGGATTCTGAATTTTCCCTTATATCTTCATCCCAAAGATATTCCCTATAATGAAGAACTTTTTTTTAAAAATAGGAACAGAAAAGAAAATCCTCAAAATCACCAATATATAAAACAAGAAATTTTACATCATTTGCAATGTTCCACACTCTGAATAGCCCTCTAAGATGAAAGAGTAGTAGGATATATTTTCTCCTAATACTTCTTTTGGATCAATATTATTTCATCATAATTTTACAATATTTACCTTCAATTATTTTGCTATAATTCTCTTCATTTTCATTGTTGTAGTTATTTTGTATATTATTTTTGCATTTTTGGTTTTATTTCAGTTTTCTTCAGTTCATATGATGCCCCTAGCTCTATCTTTTTATAAATACCAATATTCTTTCAATGATGATATATGCTGTGAGTCATGAAATGTCAAAGTCACTGAGATTTTTGATTTGGGAAACTTTCAAAATTCAATATTAAATGCATAATGGGCTTGAGAGCAGCCTTCAAGTCACTGAGGAATAATATGATAACTATAAGAAATGATATTAAGATATTCATGCATATGTACTCCAGGATTCAAATTTGGTGTACTGTATAAAAATCTCTTCTACTTGGAGAGAATTAGTAACCTATATTGCATGCCTACATGAGGAATAGAGTTGACCAAAGAACTTGGGAGGATAGAGCTCCTTTTTACTTCTTTCCGTGAGTATACAAAAACAAACAAACAAACAAAAAGGCAAACAAGAATGGAATAGTTAAGTGGTTCAATGGATAGAGTACTAGCCCTAGACCCAGGAGGACTTGAGTTCAAATCTGAGCTCAGACACTTACTAACAGTGTGACCCAGGGCAAGGCATTTAATCCTACCCCAATGACAAAACCCAGTGAGTTGAGGAAGGAGGCAGGACAGAGAGAAAGAGGGAGAGAGATAGAAAGAGAAAGAGAGACAAAGTCAGACAGAGACAAAGGGAGAGACAGAGAGAGAGAGAGAGACTTAAACAGTTGCAGATAGATGTAAGAGGGAGTATCTTAGAATGTCCTTGATTTCCATTTTCCCCCCGTAGAGACTTTAAAAAATTTCCTCTCTGGTTAGAGACTCTCTTTCGGGAAAGATGAGATATCTCACTCCTAAATAGGACAACTCATTTACAACATTGTATACTGTCTATCATTGAAAGAGTTATTCTAGCAAAAGAGGAGAGCAGAATTGCCAACCTAGTGGCCTCTTCTTGTGCTTTTCTCTAGTTAGTGAATAAGTCTCCCTAGGAAAAGGATGGGAGAGATTCCATACCTCTCAATGAACCACATATGGAGAACCCTTGTGAATATCCATATACCCTAAATGGACACATATACACATTACTTAGAAAAGGAATGGAAGAATGGGCCATTGATATGTCAAGAACAAGGGATAAAAGATGAACAGTTTGACTATTCCATAGGTGACTGCTTAATATGAAGAAAATTTGAGGATGCACCTCAGTGGGTTAATGTGAGTACAGGGACATAAGTGCTACACAGTGATAGGTTATGACTTTCATCAAAGGAGGAAAATCCAATGTAATGACAGTGAATGATAATATGAACATTGTATTATGTTTTCTGTTTCAAATCTCATCCTTATTATTCTCAAATGTAGAGCTAAAATCATATCACATTTCTTTTCTATTATCTATGGTTTATGAGTAAAATCTATTGAACACTTCTGAATAAAGCTTTCAGTTTCTTCAATCATTAAGTTTTATATATATGCATGATGACAGTCAGGGGAGTAAAATTTGTTAGATATAAAAACAAATTTTGATTTTCCTCAGTTATAAGGGAATATATACTTAATAGAGAAATTTTATTTTAAACAGTCACATCAATCCCTTTTCTGCAACTAACTTTTATTAGACTGGCATATGGTATTATTGATCAAGATTTTAAAATTATTTTATTCCATTGTTCACTTTTTTAGGTGGCTTTATAAAAAAATAGAATACTCACAGGAGGAGGAGAATTTTAAGCAACTAGATGTTATTGCGAATGGAAAAATTAAGCTTAAATAATAAAACTTTAACAATAGTAAAACAGTTTTCTAGATAAATAAATTCTTGACGAATACAGAATAGCCAGTATTCCTAACTCCCTTTTTTCCTGATTAACTTCAACTAAATAATCAAGCTATGTTTACTTATTTTGCATAAAATATTACCCTTACTTCACTGTCCACATACTCTGAGAAATATTTTGTGAAAATTATCAATATCGAGGAATCATGCAAAATTTTCAATATGAGTCTTTTAACCTATCTCCTTTTTTCTCGCTCCCTCAAATAACCTACAATAAAGGAAACTTATAACTGGAAGGAACCTTTGTAATCAATTATTGTAACTCATTTTAACTTATATGGATGCTAAAGTCAATAACTTATCAGATCATATAGCTAGTTAAAGGCAAATCAGCTCTAGAATCCAGAGTTTCTGATGTTCCATTGATCTTATTTTCAATATTTTATATTGCTTCTCAAAAATAAGGTTTTGGTCAGGCCTCCCCTTTTTTTCTTCTCTCCTGCTTTTCATTGGAATCATATTAATATGCTGACAATTTGTTTTTTCTTTAGTAGAATGATTGATTCTACCTTTTAAATATTATTGGAGTATGTTTCATTAATATCAATATGAATAAGATTAAAAGAGATAATAAGTAGAGAAAAATAAAAGTAGAAAGGATTATAGAAAGAGAACTGACAATATCTAGAATTGGAGGGTAGAATAAAAGAGACCCTATTAATAGGAATGAAGTAGGAACTGGAAATGGTAACTATTAACTTGTCATAAACAAATGGGGGGAAGATGAGGAAATCAATAAGCGATTTGCATAGAAGAGATTTGTGGTCATTTCTCCAATCCATTTGCCAATTTCATTATCTAAAAACAACCATGCATACCTCCAAATATTGTGAAATTCACTGCAGTAATTTATTAGACTATGTATCTTAAAGTTCTATTATAAGAAAGTAGCAGTTGTACATTACCTTAAATGTTTATTTATTGTTTTTGTGTGACAAGAGAAACTCTGACGCTGAAACATCCTAGTTACTTGAAAATTTTCTGGAGAAATTATGCTGGATCACTTTAGAAATAGGCTAGAGTCTTTTCAAAAACCATATGATAATGAATGTCTGAATGAAAGAATGAACAATTGCTAAGTATTTATAATATGCAAAGTGCTGCACTAAACACTGAGTATACAAATAGAAAAAAAATGAGTTAGTCCATGCTCTCATGGGACTCACAATTTAATAAGGGATGATAAAAATATGTAGAAAGTTCATGAAAATATCAGTGAAAATATCCCTTGGCCCTTAAATAGTAATGCAAAATTTTTGTCATTTCCATTGGACAAAAAAAAATTACACAATAACAAAGATTTTGGTAATGAAAATTTTCTTTTCTAGGACTTCAGTAACTGTGCTGCAGAGGAAATGGGGTGGGGGGTTATAGCAACTGCTCCATTGGAAAATGACTATATGGTTCTGGATGGAATCTGTGCTAGTGGTCTGACATGGATTGGATGTGAAGAAGAAGCTATTTCCAGGAGTCTTGGGAGTGCAGAGTTCTATTGTTTCCACTGATGTCTAAGGAGAGGTTCAAAAATACAGTTACTACTGATAGAATGTGATGTTGATACTCTAAGCATTAACAGGGCATTCCTGAACACAAAGGCTGGAAATGACCTAATTAAGAAAAAAAGTAGGTCAAACCAGGAATCTAGATCTTAGTTAAACTAAAGCCCTCACTTATGTAGCTATTGCATTATGTAGCTAAATGCATTCTAATTGCCTCCACTACAAGTCTATAGAATAACCAACACTGACTTCTATCAAATCCTTTTCTGACCCTTTTAACCATTCAACACATGTGAATTCTTCTTGTTTTAGCATTTTAGAAAATTGAAAATGCTAAATACATGCATATGGAGCATGGGAATAATGAAGTATTTTTTGTTTGTTTTTAGTAGAACAGCAATTGTTTTCTTTGTTTTTAGTACAACAGTAATTGTTTTATAAACTATGTTCTAAAATTGCATTGAAGTCCACACCTGTTACTCTTTAAACCTTTCTTGTAATATACCAGTTATCAACACTTATAAAAGCAGGGAACACCATGTCACTGCATTCAAATGTTGCAGAAAAACCATCTCCTTATGGTTGTACTATAGCAATAGCCTGCTGCTGGTTTTCCTGACTCAAGTCTCTCCATTCTCTTGTCCTTCCTCCATTCAGTTGCCAAAGTGATTTCCTAAAACACAGGACTTACCTTTTGCACTCCTCACCTCTACCTAATAAATTAGGTGGCACCCTGTCACCTCCAAGAACAAATAAAAAATCTTCTTTTGCCTTCAAGCTCTTCATGAAGTATCTTTCATGTTTCATTAATATCAATATGACTATATATGAAAAGAAGAAATAAGCATAAAATAATAAAAAAAGAAAAAACAAAAGATTATGGAAAGAAAATGAAGAGAACATCTAGACTAGTAGAATACTGGTAGGGACAAAGAAAGGATTAGAAATATTGGTTAATAACTTTTTAAAAATAAATAGAGGGTGAGCAAATCAATGATTTGAATAGAAAAGATGCACACACATCCTATCTTTCCAGTCTTCTTAAACCTTAGATCCAACCACATACTCTTTGATCCAAGGAATACGACTAGTTTGTACTTCCCTGAAAATGACATTCCATTCCTTTACACCAGGAATTTCTCTAGCTCCCTTTCATTCATGGAATATTCTTACTTATTTATTCCTCTTGGTTTCCTTTACTTCTTTCAAATCCTGCTAAAATAAAGATTTCTTTCCTACTCCCTCTTAATTCTCTCCTTTGAAAAATTCCTTTTTATATTATATATGATTTTTAAAATTTTATATATTGGTATATTGTCTCCTTCATTAAATTGGAAGCTCCTCTAGGGAAAGGATTGTCTTCTACCTTTCTTTATCCAAGGAAGGGAGTTTAACACAATGTCTGGAATTTAATAAATCCTTAATTAATGTTTAATGACTGATTAGATCCATTATTTAAAGTAATTTTTATAAATATAATGTGTAAGTTAGGAATTGCTTTGAATTATCGTAAGACCAATTTTATGACTTGTCAACAGAATTATACATATAAATCTGGAATGTTCCTTTGGGCTGTTTAATACTGATAAAAAAGTTAAGCAAACTCACTTTCCTTATTCACCTACCTCACTTTGTGTCAGTCAGGATTTGAGTTCATCTGCTGTGAGCTCCCTCTTCTCTTCCCCTCCTTATATTATTAAGATGTTTTCTGAGGGCAGCTAGGCGGCACAGTGGATAAAGCACCAGCCCTGGAGTCAGGAGTACCTGGGTTCAAATTTGGTCTCAGACACTTAATAATTACCTAGCTGTGTGGCCTTGGGTAAGCCACTTAACTCCATTTGCCTTGAAAAAAACCTAAAAAAAAGTTTTCTGCCACTATCTCATCCTTCAGACATCTCCTCTGAAGGAGGTGGTCTTATTCCTTCCAAGGCAATTTGCTCTAAAGCACAAATGATATCCTTCTAAATACTATCTCCTCCAGTAGATTGCCACTTTCATCATTCCCACTTTAATACTTATCTTCAAACTCTTCCAGTCTCATGACTCCTTCCCTACTTTCTAAAAACATACCCATGTCCTTCAAGCTAAAATAAACTTATTCCTAACCATTGCCCTTTATCTTTTCTCTTCTTTGTGACTGTGAAAGGGTCAATTACAGTAAATGTTTTCAGTTTCTGTCTTTTCATTCTATCTTCCTAAAAACCTTCTTTCTTTTCATTCTATCTTTCTAATACCTTCCAGTCCCTATTGTTGTACCAAATCTGCACTCTCCCAAATCATCAAAGATCTCTGGTCAAATCCAATGACCTTTTCTAAATGCTTATTTTTTTTTATCTCAGCCTTTGACACTCTTCTTGATTTTTAGATTTTCAGGATTCCATTCCCTCCTGGCTATCTTCCTATCAGATCACTCTCCCTACTCAGTCTCCTTTGTAACAGCCTCATCCAGATTATATTCTCTAACTTCAGGTTTCCCACAGGGTTGTCTCCTGAGCTCTCTTCTCCCTCAATAATATTTCAGAGTGATTTTCCTAAAGTACATTCTGACCATGCTATCCCCCCACCCCCACCACCTCCCCAATCAATAAATTTAAGTGGCTCTCTATCTATTATCTCCAAGATCAAATATCATATACTCTTCTAGACTTTAGAGGAAAAATAAACAAAAAAGGACAAGAAAAATCATAACTTAGCCCTCTTACACCTTACCTCTTCAAAGAATAAACAATTCTCTTCCTGTTGTTCCAAGAATAAGATGGTTCACCTTTCAGTACTTGCTATTCCCCATGCCTATTATGTTTTCCTCTTCATCTCTGTTAACTGATGTCCCTGGCTTCCTTTAAGTCATAAATAGTATCTTTTCCTTCTACAATAAACCTTTCCCATCCCTTCTTAATTCTAATACCTTTCATCTGTTAAGTATATATATATATATATGTATATACATATATATATATATATATATACATATTAATATTAGTTCCTTGAGTGAAGGACTGTCTTTTGCCTCATTTGTATGTCCAATGCTTAGCATAATGCATGCTTAATTTGAAAAGACCAGGGTCATCCATTATATTTTGGACAATCACCAGTCATCTTGACTTCTTGTTCTATTCCTGAACTTTGATGAGTCTGGACTCTGTAGAGTGAGACTGATGATTTTGTTCAATTTTGTCTCATTTAAATCCCATTCAGCAAGACCTCACAATCTCATTGATGCTCTTCAAAAACCAAGGATGATCAACACCAATAATGCCTGACACTTAGCAAGTGCTTAATACATGTTTATTAACTGACTGACTGTTAATTCTAGTCCCAAGTTCAACATACTTTTCATGATTTAGCACTGCTCACTTGGAGCATAGCATTTCCTGAAGCATCTAGGAAATCGAATAAAATGATATCTATTTTAGTTGTTCATGATGATTATGTTTTTATTAATGTTGTTTAAACCACTATTTATCTAAATTCTGATAGAGTAAGATTGACTTTTCAAGTTCTTTTTTTTTAGTGGCAAAGAACTGAAAATTGAGGGGAGGTCTATCAATTGGGGAATAGTGATATATGTATATGATGGAACATTATTGTTCTACAAGAAATCATGAGAGACAGAATTATTTCTGGAAAGTCAGGAAAGACTTTCATGAATTGATGCTGAGTGAAATGAGCAGAACCAGAAGAACATTGTGCACACTAACAACATGGGGTGGCAATCAACCATGATGGACTTGCAATACAATAAACAAAGCTAATTCCAGAGAAGGAACTGTGATGTTTAAATGAAGACTACAATTTATTATCTCAAATTTTTAAAACTTGTCTTCTGCATTGTGTATTATGTAATTTTCTTCTCTCTAATGTATCCTTTTTTCCCTTTGGATATGATTCTTCTTTCACAACATGTTCAATTTCAATCTATGTTTAGTATGGTTACAAATGTAAAGCCTATATCAAATTGTTTTCTGTTGGGGGCATTTGGTAAGGAAGGGAAGGAGGGAGAAACACTGTAAAACTCAAAGCCATGCAAAATAAATAATTGGTTAACAACTACTATTGTATATAGTTAGTTGGAAAAGGAAAAAAAATATTTAAAAAAAAGATTAACTTTGCAAGATGTATAATGTCCCATATTATGAACTTGAACAATAGTCTTAACAGCAAAAATGGATCAAGTGAAGGTGAAATATCATTGTTAGACTAATGTGAAAATATTTTATGATTTTTCATCTGTTAATACAGTAACTTGAAGTTTAGAAAACAGTTAAAATCTTCCACAGGGATTCAAAATTTAAATTTTAAAATTTTAAAAATTTGCCAGTATACTCTTATTTAAAAAAATAAATAAATAATTACCTTGGTCAGTCTCTTAAATGCATATCACAAATTTTGTTTTCTTAGTGGATTATAATCTTCATATTATCTCCAATGCTTTGGAATTTTAGAATAATTATTAAATCTCTTTGACAAAAAGAGGAGCAGAAATGGAGTGGGGGTAATTAGGGGATTCATCTAAGGACACACACACAGTTAATTAATCCCTGAACTGCTAATTAGAACTCAGGTCTCCTCAAAGTCCAGCCTCCAACCTCATATCATAGGTTGTGGTTCAGTCAATCATTACTTTTAGCTATCCTGTATCTCACAAGTGACTCTATTGCCATAAGTAACATTTTACCTAAATTTAACTGCCTGTAAAAATCACACAGATTGTTGAACATTTGACAATCATTTCATAACTTATTCAAAAAGGGCACATGACATCCCTGCTAGATAACTGTCCACATTAAAAAAAATCTTTTCTTACAAGAGGCATCTTTGTTGAACATCTGAATGACCCAGTTGTGCTTGTGCAGGAATCCATCTATCCTGAGACTGACACCTCCATGCTAAGCAGCATGGAAAAAATGGCATATACATTCAAAAAGCTTATATCTTCTTTGTTTCTTCTTTCCTTCAAAAAAATCCAAGCTTTAATTTCAAGATTCATCAATTTCATGCCTATTATCAACACTAAATTGAAGAATAAAAGATCAGGATATTAGCCATGTAATCAAATGGTATATTTGCAACATCTCATGCTTGCTTTTTTGGGAGAACTATTGAATGTATTATCATCTTCTTTGGGCAATTTGTTCTAACTTGCATCATGGAAAGTTTCTCATCCATTTACATATTAAACTTTAAAAGTACATTAACCAAAAAAAAAAAGTACATTGACCTTAAAAATGGATCCTGGCAGGGGGCGGCTAGGTGGTGTAGTGGATAAAACACTGGCCCTGGAGTCAGGAGTACCTGGGTTCAAATCCAGTCTCAGACACTTAATAATTACATAGCTGTGTGGCCTTAGGCAAGCCACTTAACCCCGTTTGCCTTGCAAAAACCTTAAAAAATGATCCTGGCAAGGAAATTCCGAAATGCAATGGTGAAAGGAGGAGAGAATGACTTATCCCCTTGCTTCATAGTGATGGAAGATATGCAACTTGGGAAAAGACAGATTTTGATAACACCTCAAACTTGGAATGTTTCCATCTAGCTGTGGCACCTTTTAAACTAACTTCCCTGAATATTCCTAGTGAGACATTCCAAAGTCCAGGGCATATGTGCAATTAAATGAAGGTCTTATTGCTGATTGAAAAACATTCCTAGAAGAGAAGAACATTCTTTCCTATACCCTTCTTTACATTTTCATTTGCACATAAAAGTGCCAGTGGGTATTTTCTTTCTTCTTCTTCTTCTTCTTCTTCTTCTTCTTCTTCTTCTTCTTCTTCTTCTTCTTCTTCTCTTTCTTCTTCTTCTTCTTCTTCTTCTTCTTCTTCTTCTTCTCTCTCTCTCTCTCTCTCACACACACACACACACACACACATATCTGTTTCTAGATTTAGTTGACATTTGAGTTTTCTCTTCTTAGGCACACACTAGAGATACTATTCTAATGTTATTACCCTAGGCCATTTTCCCTTCAATAATTTCACAATAACCCTTTTGATACAGTGGCCAAAGGCATTCTCTCACCCTACTCCCACTGAAACCATTCAAGATCTAGGGAAAAGGTTGCTTCTTTCTTGAAAGCTTTACTGTCATCAGGGGATCTCTTTTTCCTCTAAACTTCCACAGTTTGTATTCTCTATTAAGATTCATACAACACTTATCATGCTTTTATTGATACATATATGTGGTCATACTTCATCTCATCAGAGAGAATTGTAAGTTCTCAGAGGACTCTAGATTTTATACTTATGAACTGTAAAGTGCAGTCAGGAAGACTCAAATTCCACTTTTGTCTCTGTCATTTGCTAGTTATATGACTTAAACAAATCACTGAATGTCTCAGAGCCTTAGTTTCCTAATTGAGCGATAATATCTTTGATCTCCCTAACAATGCTGCCTTGAGAGTCCAGTGAGATAATGTATATAAAGGTTTTACAACTATAAATAGATAAATAAAGAAATTTATATTTATTCTTGTTTATTGACTATTAGGGTTTACAAATTATATATTCACCCACATACAGATAAATATAGGCACATACACATCTATATTTTGATCACATACAATATATATAAATGTATATATGTGTATGAATACACGTGCACCAAATATGACTATATACATATATACCTGCACATACCTAGACAAATGCAAATAAATATACAGAAACATATATGTATCATGTGCATGTACACACATGAACGAAAACACCCATACACACATGTATGCATGTGTACATGCATGCAGGACAGGAAGGTGATTCAGTGGATAGAACATGAAGTCTGAAATCAGGAAGATTTATCACGTAGTCTTGTTTGCCTGAGTTTCTTTGATCTGGTGATGGAAATGGCGAATCATTTCCGTATCTTTACCAAGAAAATACCAAATGGAGTCAAAAAGTTGGACATGACTAAAAAATGACTGAATAATAAAAAAAATTTACATGAATACATAATCATTTTTTGTATACATATCTGCATATATTATATAATGAGATAACACTGAGCTATATATGTTCATGCATATACATAAACACACATACACACCCACATATTCAAAATACTCACATTCCATAAGCAGTACCATCCATAATAGACAAAGGGTTGTTGGATTTAGGAGTCAGTAAGTTGTAGCAGTAGCTTCCTCATTTGCTAAATAAGGAGCATGAAGTGTCTGATAATCTCCCTCAAAGGGAGATATTTACAGGAATAAGTAAGAAGTTAGAAGAAGCTACTAAAGAGATCATATTTCTAATGAAAGCTCATATGATTCTTAATGATTTTTTTTTACTATGGCATTCAACTTTTCACCAGACCTTACCAAGCAACATACCATTCCTCTTCCATATTTTGATTTTACCAACTGTATTACAGCCTTATATTTCTGCCATTTCTCACTGGTAGAAAAATTGTCATTTTCTGTCTGGGACAAAAACCTTAATTATAATCACATTGTTATTGCATTCGACACCCCATATACATTATCCACACATGCTGTATGGTGCAATCTCATATCAAACCTGATACTGCAGAACCAATGTTTCCCTGTGGACTAAAGATATCAGTCATTCTGGTTTTCATTTCCAGAACTGCATTTTGGGAAGATAGGCTAAAGTTCTACTACAAAAGTATTCTGCAACCCTCCAGGGAAGGTTATGAGCAATATATATGAAACCTAGCCATGTAGCTTGTTTAGATTTCACTTGACATTATTTTTTTATTCAGTGAAACATTAAAAAAAAGAAAACTTTTTTCAACAGTTTGTAATGATGGCAGAAAAAAAAGATATTTCTTTATCAAGAAGCTATTTTTAACAGTCCAAAGTTAACGTTTTTGTCATATATTTCACTGTATATATGCTCATCAAATGATTATTTATAGAATAATAGAAAATTGATAGCAGAGATCATGAGTTCAATATAACATAACTGATATTGACTGATATTGCATTCTGTAAGTCTTATATACTTGCTACCACTATCTTAGTAGGTAAAATGCTATTTATCATGTGCTTCAGTACAATCCTACTTAGACAAAGAGGCAGAGATAGAGAGAGACAGAGACAGAGAGAGACAGTCTGAGACAGAGACAGATAGAAACAGATAGAGAGACAGAGAAAGATAGATAGAGTTTGAGAAACATGGGTGGCAAATTTGCAATTAATCTATTGAAAAGTATTAATTAAAATGTGTAATATATGGAAGGCAAAATTTATGTGTTGAGGACCTTAAAAATGAACAATTAAAGAAAATAGCTCCTGATTTTAAAAGGCTTATTACAGTCTATTGGGGAAAACAGGTATAAGTAAATACAATATAAACATACAACATATGCACATATATTTGAATGTTTGTACATATAAACACATCATTACATGTATACAGTAAACACACGTACAATTTCTGAATAGGGTAGTGATGAATATAAATATCAGTGTGACTAAAATCTGTATCAATATAGGAAAGTTATTTATGAAAAGTACTTCATTTAGAAATGTTGCTGCAGTTGTTAAAATGGAATTCAAAAAAACAAGATAAGATATGTTTTTTAAATTGAATTGTTTTTAGAAATATTTAAATAGCTTTCCCAGACTCACACAGCCAGTACAAACATCAAGACACGAACAAAATCTCTCTGATGTCCAGACTTTCTCATACTAAAAATTCTCCAGGTACCACTCTAATCCAGAACAGGATCCAGTATTAATTAGGACAGCAGATTTTCTCCCTGAGATATCTTTATTAATACAATCAGAAAGGTAAAAATGGAAAAAAATGGGCATACAAAGAGAGTTTATGATAGATAAAAAGATACATAACCAAATAGATGACAAATGATTAAGCAGATGGAAAGAAGGAAGGCAGGAAGTCAAAGAGAGAGGAAGTTAGAGAGGGAGAGAGGAAAAGAAGGAGAAAGTAAGGAAAGAAAAGGGGGAAGAAGGAAGAGGGGGAGAGAAAAAGGGGGAAAAAAGGAAAGAAAGAATAAGAGAGGAAAGATAAATGGATAGATATATGATAGGAAGAGATATAGGCAGACAGATATAGATAGATAGATAGATAGATAGATAGATAGATAGATAGATAGATAGATAGATAGATAGATATAGATAGACAGATAGATAGATAGATAGATAGATAGATAGATATAGATAGATAGATAGACAGATAGATAGATAGACAGATAGATAGATAGATAGATAGATAGAGATAGACAGAAAAGATAGGTAGAAACAGTTACTAAAGATCTTTGTTAGCAGGGACAATGATTGATTTCTATCTCCTCCAGGTCCTAATGCAATGTTTTGCATAAAATTAGCATTTAATAAATGTTATTAATGAATGAAAATATATTGATATTTTGTCTATAGATGTAGTTTTGTTTTACTATATTAGCCATGTTGGTCAATTAAGTCTATACTAAAGAAAACAAAAACTGCCACATTTTCATTCAACAAAACAAAACAAAAAAGTGCAGTTATTTAATAGACTGGATGACCTGTGACAATTTAAAATCATTCATCTAAAACTATTAATAATTTCAGATATTTCGTTCATCTGAATGTATACACACAGTATATTTAGACTATAATATATGTATATAAGCATAATGGTAATATATGGGTATAGTTATATATCAGAGGGTATTTTAAATTTGCTTAGCTGGATAAGAGTAATTTTAAAAGATAATGAACAGGGGGCAGGTAGGTGGCACAGTGGATAAAGCACAGGCCCTGGAGTCAGGAGTACCTGGGTTCAAATCTGGTCTCAGACACTTAATAATTACCTAACTGTGTGGCCTTGGGCAAGCCATTTAACCCCATTTGCCTTGCCAAAAATCTAAAAAAACATATGATGAACAAAGGGTCAGAATGTTTAAGAATGGTTACTTAGAGTTAGACTTTGAAATTATAATCAATGAGTTTGTTTATTGGGCATCATGTATAAAATGAGTTAATATGTAAAAAAAAAAGAAAAAATACAGGCCTCTTGGAGTAATTGCAGTATAATTACTATTACTATTATAAGATGTCACATACTTGGAATTACTGGCAATTTAAACTTATATTTACAGGCATGAAAGAAGGAATTCATTATATTGGTAGGTAACATTTTCTTAATAAGTTGAAGTCTTCCCAGTGAGTAATTAGGAAAATCAAACTGATATGTATCCTTATATTCAAAAGTTACATCTTTTGCTCCTTTTCCTTAAGTATATATCAGGCCTGTTTCTTATGAAGCAAACCCATTAACAAAGTCATAATTCCTTTGAGGGAAGACCATTTCATGTATCTCCTAATATAGTTGTTACAATATTAGAGTTGAAATAGTTGTTTAGTAAATATATCGATGAGTTGAGCCTCATGTATATGCCTTGATGGATAAATTAAATAAATACTGATCTATTCATATCCTGACTCTCCAATATGCCTGGAATGTTCTTCTTCTTTACCCTGCCCCTGAGAATTCCTGGTAGTATTTCTTTCAGCAGAAAAAGGTTTCTTGATCTCCCTCCACTACTAGAACTTTCTCTTTTTTTCTCCCTTTTTCATTTTTTCCAAATACATTCAAAAAAGAGTTTCCAACATTCATCTTATTATAAACTTTTGAGTTCCATGTTTTTCTACCACCTATACTTCCATATCCCATGGTAGAGAGCAATCTGATATAGGAGGTTATTAGGGACAATTGTGTGTGGGAGCACTGTAAACTATCATCACCTAGTGTCCTTGAGTACCAGAGCCTTATTTTACTAAGTACCAGAGGAGTGGGAATGGATTAAGGGACTGGGAAGGATATTTAAGCACTGGTATTTGGTTCAATAAATGGAGACCTTAAAGTACTTGGGTACCTTGGAGTACTTTTCATCCTTGTCTTCCTTGTCTGCCCATCTAATGCTCACCTGGGAAAGATAAGGGAGTCGAGAAAGGGACTCAACATATGACATCCAACCAAGGACTCAACAGGTTGTTCATACACAATGTTGTTTAACCTATTTCCTCATTAGGTGTGTTGTGAAAGAAGAATTAGAATAAAGGGGTAAAGATCATAAGAGAGTGTAAAAACATATAAAAGCAGTTTTTAAAAGTGAATATAGTATGCTTTGTTGTGCATTCAGACTCCATAGATTTTCCCCCCCTCTGGATGTGGATAGCATTTTCCATAACAAGTTTCTCAGGATTGTCCTTGATCATTGAATTGTTGAGAGGAGTTGTGTTCTTCATAGTTAATCATCTCACAACATTACTGTTAATGTGCACAGTGTTCTACTAGTTTTACTCATTTCATTTAGCATCAGGTTCATGTAGGTCATTAAAATATTTTACAAAGTCCACCTACTCATTATTTCTTACAGAAACATTAGTTGTGAAAATTGCTCCCTAATTCTGCATTCCTTCTAGTCTCAGTGCATTGGTTTTATTTGAGCAAAACTTGTTTCTTTCCCTACATTCTATCTTCCCCCATTCTTCCTCCTTTCCTCTTATTCCTCCTCACCAATGTTTTGCTTTTGACTAATACTTGCCTCACACTGTGCTTTTGCCTGTTCTCTCCTACTTCCCTGTAGACTTAGATAAATTGGTAATTCCAAATGGGAATGTATATCATTCCCTCTTTGAGCTGAATCTTTTGAGAGTGAGATTTACTCAGTGTTTATACTCTCCCTACTTTCCTTTGGCTATAATTAGTCCATTATGCCCCTTCATGTGGTGTTAATTATTTCCTAATTTCTCCACCTTCTTCTCCCAGTATAATCCTTTTTTCAAGTCTTAATTATTTTATGCTTACACCCTCTATCAAAGTATACTCCTATCAACCTGCCCAATAGAAGTACAGTTCTCAAGAGCCATAAACAAAATCACATCATAATCAATTTATATTCACACTCTCTGTCTTAGTACCTTCCCTCCATTTTTTCCATTAGAAATATACATATTCTTTGTCTAGATTCCTTTCAATTTTCCTAAAAGAAATGCAATTTTCAATAGTTACAGGGACTTCTGCCCAAGATGGTGAAAGAAGAGAGGCACAGTTCTAAGGTCTCCTGATCTTTCCCCATGTATCATGAAATAAAGCTTTTAACAGAAATCTGACCCAGAAAACCCAGAAAGAAAAGCCAGGAAATAACAAAAGGAAGGGAAGGGAAAAGGAAAAAAGGGAAAGGGGAAAGAAAGGGGAGGGGTGATATAGGAGGGCAAACACATGGAAGGGGGTGGTATTCAGAAACAAAATACTGGGGAATATGGATAAAGGGGGGAAAGGGGGAAATACAAACAGAGGGAAGATAGCATGGAGGGCAATAAAGAATTAGTAATCATAACGTTGAATGTGAATGGGATGAACTTTCCCTTAAAATGTAAGCAAATAGCAGGGTGCATTAAAAATCAGAATCCTACAATATGCTGTTTATAAGAAACTCATCTGAAGCAGAGAGATACATATAGATTAAAGGTAAAAGGTTGGAGCAAAATATATTTTGCATCAGCTGAAGTAAAAAAAAGCACTGGTAGCAATCCTTATCTCAGACAAAGCAGCAGCAAAAAAAAGATAGCATTAAAAGATGATAAGGAAGGAAACTTTATCCTCCTAAAAGGTACCATAGACAATAAAGTCCTTTCAATATTGAACATATATGCACCCAGTGGGATAGCATCCAAATTCTTAGAGGAGAAGCTGACAGAACTACAGGAAGACATAGACAGCAAAACTGTACTAGTGGGAGACCTCAACATCCTACTCTCAGATCTATATAAATTGAATCATAAAATAAAAAATAAAGAAGTTAAGGAGGTAAATAGATTGTTAGAAAAATTAGATATGGTAGACTTATTGAGGAACCTGAATGGGGATAGAAAGGAATATACCTTTTTCTCTGTACTATATGGAACTTATACAAAAATTGACCATGTACTAGGACATAAAAACCTAATGATCAACTGCAGAAAGGCAGAAATGGTGAATACATCTTTCTCAGATCACAATGCAATAAAAGTCATATGCAATATTGGACAAAGGAGATATAGACCCAGAACCAACTGGAAACTGAATAAGCTCATTTTAAAAAATGAGCGGACCAAAAAAGCAAATTATAGAAAGAATTAACCATTTTATCTTAGATAATGATAACAATGAAAAAAATACCAAAACCTATGAGATTCTTTCAAAGTGAGTCTCAGGGGATATATTATAACTTTAAATGCTTACATGAATAAATTGGAGAAAGAGGCAATCAATGAACTGAATATGCAACTAAAAAATTAGAGAAAGAACAAATCAAAAATCCCCAATTAAATGCCAAATTAGAAATTCTAAAAATTAAAGGAGAAATGAATAAAATCGAAAGCAAAAATATTATTGAATTAAAAATGAAACCAAAAGTTGGTATTATGAAAAAACCAATAAAATTGATAAACCTCTGGTCAATTTGATGGAAAAAAGGAGAAAGAAGAAACCCAAATTGCTAGTATCATAAATGAAAAATGTGAACTCACCCCCAATGAGTAAGAAATTAAAGTAATAATTCAAAATTAATTTGCCCAACTCTAGGAAAATAAATTTGATAATTTAAGTGAAATGGATGAATATTTACAAAAATATAAGTTGCCCAGGTTAATGAAGAAGACATTAAATACCTAAACAACCCTATCTCAGAAAAAGAAATTCAACAAGCCATTATTGAACTCCCTAAGAAAAAAGCTCCAGGGCCTGATGGATTCTACCAAACATTTAAGGAACAATTGGTTCCAATTCTATATAAACTCTTTGGAAAAATAGGGAAAGATGGAACTCTGCCTAACTCTTTCTATGAAACCAATATGCTGCTGTTATCTAAACCAGGAAGAGTTAAAACAGAGAAAGAAAATTATAGACTTATTTCCCTGATGAATATAGATGCAAAAATCCTAAATAAAATCTTAGCAATATGATTACAACAAGTTATCAACAGGATAATACATTATGATCAAGTAGGATTTATTCCAGTAATGCAGGATTGGTTCAATTTTCAGTTCCTTGTCACAAGAAAATGATTACCCTAAATATCCTTACACACATATAAGTCCTTTTCCTTTCTGTTTTTCATCACTTTAGGAATATAGATCTGGTAGTAGCATTCTGGTCAAAGGGTAGGCATGGTTTATAACCCTTGAGTATAACTCCAAATTGCTCTACAGAATTGCTGAATCATTTCACAACTCTTCCAACAGTGAATTAATGTCTCATTATGCTTACAGTGCATCCAATATTTGTTATTTTCTCTTTTATTGGGCAGGTTGATAGGAGTATACTTTGATAGAGGGTGTAAGCATAAAAAGTCAATCCAAAAGATATAAGGTAGTACATCAAAATTGTTCTGATTAGTTTTTCACCAATCAATATTAAGTTAGGTCATTTTTAAAATATTACCATAGATAGCTTTGATAACCTCATCTGAGAAATGTTCATATCTTTTGGTCATTTAATAATTTGGGAATGGCTCTTACTTTTTAGAAATTTGACTCAGTTCTCTATGTTTGAGAAATGAAGTCTTTTTGTCAGCGAAACTTGTTTTAGTATTATTTTTTCCAAAGTTATTATTGCTGTATTTTCCTTCATCCTGTTCTTCTCCATCCCATTTATTCTATTTTCCTCTGTTTTTTCTCTGTTTCTTCACAAAAATGTATTATATCTGACTATCCACAAGCACCAATCTTCCCTCCATTTTATTATCCCCCCCACACCTTTATCCCATTCCTTTTCCCTCCCACTTTCTTCTATAATGAGATAGATTTTTATATTCCATTGTGTATGTTATTCTCTCCCTGAGCAATTGCAATGAGATGTGAAAGATCAAATGAGTTATCAGTATCATCTTTACATGCAGGAATAAAAGTATTTCATCATCATTAAATCACTTATGATTTGTCTTTCCTGATTACCTTTTATGCTTCATTTGAGTCTCATATTGGAAGAACAATTTTTATGTTCAGTTCTGGTCTTTTCATCAAGAAAGTTTGAAACTCCCCTGAAAATATATGCTTTATTTTTCTGGGAAGTTGACTTTTGATTATAATCTATGTTCTTTGGCCTTCCAGAATATCATATTCCAAGTCTTACAGTCTCTTAATGTAAGAAACTGCTGAATCTTGTGTTATCCTAATTGTGGCTCCATGATAATTGAATTGTTTCTTTTTGACTGGCTGTCATATTTTCTCCCTGACCTAGAAGTTCTAGAATTCAGTTCCAATATTCCTGGCAGTTTTCATTTTACTATCTCTTTGAGGAGGTAATCAATGAATGCTTTCAGTTTCCATTTTAACCTCTGCTTCTAGAATATTAGGGAAGATTCCTTGACAGGCCCTAAGATCAAATTTTCTGTTTTAATTCTGATTTTCTTTATCAAGTTAGTTTGAAAGTTCTCTATTTCATTGAAAAGCCATCTTTTTCTTGAAAGATTATGCCAAATTTTTCAGGATAGTTGATACTTGGTTGTAATCCAAGCTCCTTTGCCCTCCAGAATATAATGTTCCAGGCCCTCTTATCCTTTAAAATTGAAGCTTTGGGGCAACTATATAGCTCAGTGGATAGAGCACCAGCTCTAGAGTCAGGAGGAACTGAGTTAAAATCAGTTCTCAGACATCTAATAATTATCTAATTGTCTGACTTTGGACAAGTCTCTCAAGCTCATTTCCTTGAAAAGAAAAAATTTAAAATAAATAAAGTTGAAGCTGATAAGTCCTATGTAATCTTGATTATTGTTTCTTATTATTTAAATTGCTTTTTTTGACAGCCTGAAGTATTTCATCTATTAGTTGAATATTCTGAAATTAGTTGATTTTGGGATATTTTTCTGGAGATGTTCAATGAATTCTATCAAATTTTTTTTTTATCTTCGTGCTCTAGGATAGTTGGAGAGTGTTTCATGATAATCTACTGCATGATATTATCCAGATTCTTTTTTTCTGATCATGGCTTTCAGGTAGACCAGTACTTCAAAAATTATCTCTTCTGGGTCAGTTTTACAGGTCCTTAACAGGTACATTACATTTTCTTCATTTTTTTTCAATCTTTTGGCTTTGTTTGATGAAATCACAATGTCTCATAATCATTCATTTCCATTTATCTTCTTCTGGTCTTTAGACTTTTATTTTCTTCAGTTAACTTTTGTGATTCCTTTTCCAATTGGTTGATTTTACTTTTAGTAGGGTTGATTTCTTTTTCCATTTGACCAATTTACTTCTAAAGGCATTGTTTCTTCAGTTAATTTTTCATAATTGTGCTGCATGATTCTCATTTTATTTCAATTTCTCTTTTTTCCTCTCTTCTTTGGTTTTTAAAATTCTTTTTAAGTTATTTGATTTTGAAACCCATTCAAAACCTCTTTGAGGCTTCACATGTAGGCATTTTGTCACTGCTTTTCTCCTCTTAGATTGAGTTTTCATCATTCCTTTCCAAATTGTACATTTTTATGTTTTATACTTTTTTTGCTCTTCTTGAGAGTTGAGCTCCTGGGACAAAGGGCCCACAGTCTCAAATCTTTTGTGTTGAGGTCGGGGGTCTAGTTCCTGGTTCACTATTTGCCAACGGTGTTTTAGGAGCTAGCATGTGCTCCTTCCATTAAGGGAGTCCAATCCAGGCTTGCCTATTGTCCTAGCATTCCTGGGATTTAAATTTTTTTGTCTTAAATTGGGGTTGGAACCCTCACTGCTGGACTGCTGCACTTCTGACTTGCTGAACTTGAATTTGACCTGGATTGTGACTAAGAGCCTCCCTCTGGCTTTCAAGATCTTCTACCTGAGCTGGACTATACTCTGTTTTGACCCATGTGATATAAAATTTTAATAAAGTTTCTACATGATATCTTGAGTTGAGAATTAGTTTCATTCTTTTTTGTGGGTTCTGTCTCTTCAGGGTCCATTTAGAGACTTAATTTTAAATTGTTCCAGGAAAAGATCCAAGAGTTTCCTAGTTTTAAACTGCCATTTTGACTCTGATCAGAAAGACCTAGTACTTTATCTTCTAAAGTTAGTTCTCTTCTGGAACTATCTCTGGAACTATCTTATTTATTTTTAGATGTGTTATATCTTTAATTAGAACATGAGTTCATTGAGTGTAGATGGACTTTCTGCATTTTATTTTATTTTACTTTATTTTTACACCCAGAACTTAGCATAATACTTTGAATGTAATAGGCAGTTGATAAAAGTTTGCTGATTTCTGATGACCTTTTTCTTCTTTTCCTTAAATCTTAGTTCTGGAGTGATAGATTTTATGGAAACTTGACTTCTCCCACCAAAAAGTGATTTCTGCTTCCTTAAATCCAGAATTTCTGTGTGTTTGTGTGTGTTTGTGTGTGATAGATTCTTTGCCTGACTAGTAAAAACTATGTATTACTTCTTCAAATTTTTTTTTAATTCAAATTTGAGAGGAGGTTAAATTTCAGTTAGGGATTAGTAAAAATAAAGTTTTTTTTAATGCAAAAGACTCTCCAAAATCTATCCACAGCTATGAAATCCAACATAAGAATCACTCTTTTCTTTCAGTTGTCAGAATATTTTTGTTGTACTTATCACTTACACTATTTGTCACTATTTGAGAGTGGAAGGGAATGGTGTGTTCTCCTATAAGTTTATGAATCTTCAAAGTAGCATATGAATTTTGAAAAATATGTAATATTGTAGTATTAAATAGAAAGTGTTCTGCATTTCGAGCCAGAGAATCTTGCTTCATATCCCAACTGTGCAATGGACAATTCCCTTCCTAGTTTTCAGCTATTTCAATGGTAAAATAAGGTGGTGGATTGGATGGCTACTGAGGTACCTCCCAATTCTAAACCTATCATTTTATGAGCAATACCATGGACATTTTTAAAATTATAAACTATAATATCATCACTGCTGCAAAAAAAATTAAACATAAATCAAGTATGTCATTCTAAAAAAGTGCTTTTTAACTGATATATTTATTTTCACACAGAACAAGCTACTACTTCAAAATACTCAGAAAAAAACTCCCCATAAGGTGTACCTTCCCCCCAGGTAGACAGAACTATATAATAAGGTGATTGAGAAGACATATCAGATATGTAATTTTTTCCTTTGATAGTTTAGTGATTAATAGAAACATTGTCCATTGTCTTAGATTTCTAATTTAGCAGCCTTTGTTTTCCTTTTTGCTGTTATGCATAATATGTTTTTTTAAGAAAGATTTCATTTATTTTGTTTTACAATTTTCCCTCATTTTGCCATAACATGTTTTTAAAAAATAACTTCATTCTGCTTGACTTTTTATGAGTCAAGGATATATTAAGCATTTACTATGAGCAATGCACTTGTGCTAAATCTTGGGGATATAAATAGCAAAAATAAAATGGTTCCTGATCTTAAGAAGCTCACATTGTAATGGAGAAGGTAATAAAAATGAGAGGATAATAAGGCATTCATTATGAATGCAGTGAATTTTCAATCTGGTTTGGAAAACTACCCTGAATTTATAAGGAAAGCTATTCAAGTATTTCCTCAATGACCCAGACAACCTCCTATTGGTATTATAATGCAAAGAGGTAAATAGAAGTTAAAAATTCTTCAAAATAAAAGGCTCATGATAGCATTATCTGCAACAGCTCTTGGAAAAATGTGTACCCCATGACTGGAAAATGTCTGATAGATTTTACAATAATACTATGGTAGATTGTGGGGGTTGAGCCAAGATAGTGGAATGGAAGGAGGAATTCCCACAAGCTCTTCCCCAGACCACTCCAAATACCTTTGAATAATGACTTTAATTAAATTCTAGAAAGATGAAATGAAACAGTTTCCCATCCCAAGACAACTTGGAAGATTCATGGGAAATATTTGTTATATTAGACTTAGAAAGGGTCACAGTGCAATCCAGGCTGTGCCAGAGTGAACCAGTTCCAGCTATTCAGGATCAGTCCATGAGGTGATTGGGTCCTTGGCTTTCAGATCTCTCAGTCCAGGGATTGCCTAGGACAATTAAGAAGCTCAGCAGGAAAACTCTATTGCACCAGACTGAATGGGGAACCCACTCTAGTGCAGACCCCTCCTAGGACCAGAAACAACTCTGGGAAGACCCCCAGCAGGGTGTCACTTGGCATTGCTTCCATTTTGATCAGCCCATGGGGTTAGAGGGACTGGAGAGATTGCAGACTTTTCTCTGCTATCTATCCCTGAGACAGTATTCTGTGGTTGTGCCTATGCTCAGATTCAGGCTTCAATCTGGGCCCCAGTCTTAAGAAAAGAAGCTTTGCTGCCATAGTCGAGAGAGGAACCTCCTCACAGTTCCATAGCAGGAGAAAGTACTTGTGGTTATCCACAGATAAGAGCATAGGCCAGGAGAATAGTCAGAGTTTCTCATAAGACCTTGAAGGAATTGAGGTCCCTAGGGGGAGGGGGGAGAGGTATCCCTAAAGATAGCTGTAATAACTCTCAAAAGCTTGGGACAGTAAATTCTCCACCCTGGGACAGAGCCCCACCATAACAAAGACTTAAAAATCAAGTCAGACAATTTCTTTGGCCCTAGAAAGGATCAAAATATGCTCTCTGTAGATAACAACATGAAAACTTCTGTTGCAAAAGCCTCCAAGAAAAACATAAATTGGTCTCAGGGTATGGAAGGGCTCAAAAAAGATTTTGAAAATCAAGTAAGAAAGGTAGAAGAAAAATTGGAAAGTAAAATGAGAACTGTGTGGGAAAATCATGATAAATAAGTCAACATCTTGATGAAGGAGATACAAAAATATACTGAAGAAAATAGCATCTTAAAAAAAACAGTTTAATTCAAATGAAAAAAGCAGTCCACAGAGTCAATGAAGAGAAGAATGCCTTAAAAAAGCAGAATTGGTCAGATGGAAAAGAAGGTAAGATGTTTTCTGAAGAAAATTATTTCTTTAAATGTAGAATGTAGCTAAGGGAAACTGATGACTTTGTGAGATATTAAGAAACAATAAAAAAATGAAAAAGTAGAAGAAAATGTGTACTACCTCATTGGAAAAACAACTGACCTGGACAGCAGATCCAGAACAGATAATTTAAAAATTATTGGACTACCTGAAAGTCATGACCAGAAAAGAACTTAAGCTTCATTTTTCATGAAATAGTTCAGCAAAATTGCCATGATATGCTAGAAACAGGATAAAATAGAAACTGAAGGAATCCACTATCACTTCATTAAAGAGATCCTAAAATGAAACTCCTATGGATATTATAGCCGAATTCCAGAAGTCCCAAGTCAAGAAGAAAATAATATAAGCGATCAGAGACAAGTCAAATATAATGGAGCTGCAGTCAGGATAACACAAGATTTAATAGCTTCTACATTAAAGGCTCGTATGGCTTAGTATATGATATTCTCAAAGACAAAAGAACTTGTATTACAACAGAGAATCAACTGCCTAGCAAAACAGAATATTCTCTTTTAAGAGAAAAGATGGACATTCATTGAAATAGAGGACTTTCAGATTTTCCTGTTAGAATGACCAGAGCTGAACAGAAAGTTTGATGTTCAAGTACAGGATTCAGGTGAAGCATAGAGAGTGTGGACTGGAAGGGCAAATTATAAGGGAATTAATGATGTTGAACTTTTTGTATTCCTGCATGAGAAGATGATACTGTAAGCTCATATGATCCTTCTCACTTATAAGGGCAGTTAGAAGAAGCATATTTATACAACACACAAGAGCTGAATATGAAGGTATAATATATTATAAAGATGGCTTTAATGGACAAGAAAGAAATGGACTGGGAGAAAGGCATATGAGAGGTAGAATGGATTAAGTTATTTCACATAAGAGGTAAAAAAATATCTTTTGAAATGGAGTGGAAAGGGAAAGGTTAGGGGGAGTGAGTGAACCTTCATTTTCATCTGAAGTATCTCAGAGAGGAAATAATTTACACACTCAATTGGTTATAGAAATTTATCTTTCCCTAATGGAAAAAAAAAAGAAGAGGAGAGAAATGGGAGAAAGTGGATAAAAAGAGTGGAAGGGAAGTTTAGGAGACAGAAGAGAGGAAAGATCATGGTTGAGAGTAGGTAGAGAAAATACACTTTTAAGGGGGGCCTGAGTGAAAGGAGAGGGAAAGAATAGAATAAATGGGGGTAGGTAAGAATAGGATGGAGGGAAATGCAACTAGCAATAACAGTTATGGGAAAAATATATTGAGGCAATTTCTTTGATGGACTTATGATAAAGAATGCTACCCAACCCAAAGACAGAACTGATAGTATCTGAATGCAAACTGGAAAATATTTAAATATAGTAGATTTTTACCAGAATGTATGGCTATTTCTGCCTTTATTGATCAGTACTCTAATTCAGATTGCAATTCATGCCTGGACATTTTGTGGAAATCTGATTAATGCCCTCCCTTAAAATCTTCTACAGAAAGAGAGGGTGGGTATAGTGCAAAGGGGATGGGGAAGGGAGAGGAGGGATAAACTTTGCTGAAGACTTGCTTCTTTAACTCTTGATACTTTGTAGATACCAATAGAACACTCAGCTACCCAGACATTCCATCATTTATCACTTACTCTTCATTAACTCACCATTTCCTGACATTCATCTCTTTTAGATCCTTTATTCTCTTTATTTTACAGAATTCTTTATTAAATCATGTTTTGGACTATTTTTGTGTATATAACATTTACATTGCCCATTTGGTGACCATTAAATAGTGGTATCAAATTCAAATAAAAACAAATTCTTTTATTCTTTTGCTTCATATTGACTTAGAAATTCACAGATCAATATTAATTGATTTATTTTGCATTTTTTGTTATCTTAAACATTCTTAATTATATTTTAATTTTGGTCTCATAGCAATATGAGTTTTGTGATCAAGAAAGGAACAAGCTTGACACATTCACAAAAGTCTAATTCTTCAGAGATAGAGGTGCCATTATATAATATTACCATAAGGACAGTGCTGTTAAAAAGGAGGAAGTGTATTTTTGGAAAAAAGGGATTGGGATCCTTAAAGGCAGTATGAAATTTTTAGTGTTCAAATAAAGTAACAGAGAATTCTGTTCATAGTATGATAAACTATGGCTATGATTTTGGTGACATTCATTAGTATTATTTTTGTTTGAATGGAACATAATAATCAATGGGATATTCATAGAGTATTAGAATTATTAATCAGCTTGTATTATTTTTTAGGATTTTTTTTGGCAAGGCAAATGGGGTTAAGTGGCTTGCCCAAGGCCACACAACTAGGCAATTATTAAGTGTCTGAGGCCAGATTTGAACTCAGGTACTCCTGACTACAGGGCCGGTGCTTTTTTCAGTGCACAACCTAGCTGCCTTCAACTTGTATTATTAGAAAAATCTTCTATAACCATAACATCTTTCTTCAAGGAGCTCAAAATAATATTTAATATATATTCAGTGAATTTTTACAACTCTCAGGCATCATTCAATTCAATTCCAAAACATGTGGAATGGGAATTTGAGAGGTAATAGTACTATGAATGATTTTCAAAATCCAGATATAATCTTCTCTAGTTTTTTTTTTATTTCTACAGAAAGGATATGTATAATGAAATTCTTAAGATGGATTAACATCATTGTTTTTCTGTCCATGTAGAAACAATAGAAATATTTTTCTTTCTTGCACTGGATTATTTGTCAAATTAAATCAAAAAAATGAAAGGAGGAAAAATGAAAATTGTCAGTGAATCTTAGAACATAGAAAGAGAAAAAGAAAGATATTCAAATATTCAACCTCCTTAAAACATCCATTTTGTAGATCTAATTCCAAGTGACTATTGTCTATGTTCCTATAGTGACAAAAAGTATGGGGAGCAAGATGATGAATACAAAAGAGGAGGGTGACTACCTCTTAGTATTGAGGTGCATGTCAGAAAGATTTAAATTTAAATTACAGACTGCTTTCTTATATTCCTTCAGTGACTTCTAAGGAGATTAACCAGTATTCCACCTTGGTAAACTTTAGTCTGTCATTTCCTATTACAGTGATATGGCTATATCCAATTTGAAGAAGTTAAATTGAATGATAAGAATGAGAAAGCTTGTTGAAGGCTTTTAAATTGATGTGGAAAATTCTGCTTAGCTATTTATTACATGATGGGGTTTTAGTTCAATTTGTCCTGGAGATTAGGAAAGAATAATAATAATGTATAGTATTTATTTAGTATTTAAAGTTTTTAAAAATATTTTAACATTTTATTTGTTTGCTAATTATATACAATAGTAATATGTACCCATCATTTTTTTGGTTTTGATTTTTAGGTTTTTGCAAGGCAAATGGGGTTAAGTGGCTTGCCCAAGGCCACACAGCTAGGTAATTATTAAGTGTCTGGGACCAGATCTGAACCCAGGTACTCCTGACTCCAAGGCTGGTGCTTTATCCACTACACCACCTAGCCACCCCCATATGCCCCCTAGCTTCCCCCATGTCCCCATCATTTTTTGCAAGACTCTGAATTTGACAATTTCCCCCCCTCCTCCCTTCCCCCCCCCCCACAGAAGGCTGTCTGACAGTCTCTACATTGTTTTCATTCCATATATTGATGTAAACTGAATGTTATAAGAGTAAACAAAAACCCCCTCCACCCCCAAGAAGATGGAAACCTCTAGAATAGAGAGAGAGGAAAAAAATTGTACATCAGTCTGTGTTCAGATTTCAATGGCTGTCTCTGGGGTGAATTGCTTTCTTTATCACAAGTCCACCAGAGAAGTCGCTTCAATATTAGCTGTACCTCCACTCTATTTCTCCCCACTCTCATTTATTCTGTTGTCTCTCTCTCTCTCTCTCTCTCTCTCTCTCTCTCTCTCTCTCTCTCTCTCTCTCTCTTTCTCTTCTCTCCTTTCATCCTGGCCCTGTTCAAAAGTGTATTGCATCTGAATACCCTCTCCCTAGATCTTCCTTCTCTTCTATAACCTTATTCCCCCTTCCCTCCCCCCATTCCCCCTCATCCCGTCCCTTTCCTCCCATCCTTCTCCAGGCAAGATAGATTTCCTCACCCTATTTTGTGTATTATTTCCTCCCTGAGCCATTTCCAATGGGAATGAAGGCTCACTCATTTCCCCTTGCCTTCCCCCCCGCCACTCCACTCCATTGAAAAAGCTTTTTCTTAACTCTTATGTGAAATCTCTCAGCTCTTCTTCTTCATCATCTTTTCCTTCCTCCCAGTACTTTCCCCCATTTGCCCATTGACTCCATCACTTTACCATGCCATACCATTATATTCTGCTCCTTCCTATGTCCTGTGTATATATGCTCCTTCTAACAGTTCTTATAAATGAGAAAGTTCATATGAGTTATTAATATCTTCTTCCCATGCAGAAATGCAAACCGTTCAACATCATCAAGTTCCTCATAGTTAGTCCTTCTCTTCCACTACCTCTATGATTCACCAGTGTCCTGTACTTGGAGATCAAACTTTTTGTTCAGCTCTGGTCGTCTCGATAGGAAAATTTGAAAATCCCCTGTTTCATTGAAAGTCCATCTTTTCTCCTGAAAGAAGATGTTCATTTTTTCTGGGTAGTTGATTCTCAGTTGTAAACCAAGATCTTTTGCCTACCAGAATATCATATTCCAATCCCTACAAGCCCTTAATGTAGATACTGCCAGATCCTGTGTAATTCTGACTAGGGAGCCTCAATAATTGAATTCCGTTTCTGGCAGCTCTTAGACTTTTCTCTTTGATTTGGGAGTTTTGGAATTTGACTATAATATTCCCATAAGTTTTTCTTTTGGGATCCCTTTCAGGGAGTGACCAGTGAATTCTCTTGATTTCTATTTTACCCTCAACTTCTAGGATCTCAGGGCAATTTTGCTGTATTATTTCTTGAAAAATGAAGTCCAGGCTCTTCTCCTGGTCGTGGCTTTTAGACAGTCCAGTTATTTTAAAATTATTTCTTCTCGATCTGTTTTCAAGGTTGCTTGTTTTTCCAATGAGATATTTCACATTTTCTTCTATTTTTTGGCTTTTTTTGGAAGAGTTTTATTTCTTCCTGATTTCTTGCAAAGTCATCAGCTTCCTTTAGTTCCACTTTGCATTTGAAGGAGTTATTTTCTTCAGAGAGTTTTTTTTATCTCCTTTTCCAGCTGACCAATTCTGCTTTTTAAGACATTCTTCTCCTCATTTGCCTTTTGTTTTGCTTTTTCCATTAGACCTAACCTGGTTTTTAACATATTATTTTATTCAGTATTTTTTTGTATATCTTTCACCAAGCTTTTGATATGGTCATGATTTTTCTGCATTGCTCTCATTTCTCTTCCCAAATTTTCCTACACCTCCCTTAATTGCTTTTCAAAGTGTTTTTTGAGCTCATCCATAGTCTGAGTCCATTTTCTATTTCTCTTGGAGGTTTTGGATACAGAAGCTTCCATGCTGTCATCATTTGAGTATGTGTTTTTATCTTCCATGTGACTAAAGTAATTCTCTATGGTCCATCCTTCTTTTTCTGTTGTTTACTCATTTCCTCGGCCCAAGACTAATTTACAGCACTTCCAAGGCTTTGTTTTTTTGTTTTTTTGGGACACCCCACTGGGATCTTTATTCCTCCAAGGTCTTATGCTCTTTAGCCTGTGCTAAATGCTAGATGGCCCAGTACTTCCCTCCACCCTGGGGCTATAAGGCTGGATCCAGCTATCTTAATATGGTAGTCCAAATGGCAATATGTGAGTGTAGGCAAACAATAGAGTCCTACCCCAGGGAGAGTAGAGAAATCTCTGCAGACTTCCCTTACCATCTCTGGGATTGCAGCCTGCTTTCTCTCGATTCTCACTGAGGGTTCTGGGGCCATGCTTCTCTCTCATTCTGGTGGAGCAGAGTTCTCTCACCTTCCCTTCAAGCTGTTGCAGGTGATCTCTGGTCTGTGCTGGGCTGGACTGAGCTGCACCATGGCTTTTTTCCCAACCCCAGGTCCTGGTGAAGGACACCTTTCCCACGGAACTTCTAAGTTATCTTGTACTGGGAAAATGTATCACTCAGTCTTTCTGTGGGTTCTGCCCTGCTAAATTTTGGCTACAGCCATCCTTTGTTTTTGGGAGGTTTGAGGGATCAGAGTTCTTGGGAGATGCTGCCTCCATGCTGCCATCTTGGCTCTGCCAGTATTTAAAGTTTTGCAATGCTGATGCATGGATTTGATAATTATTTTTATTTAAATATGAGGAAACTGAAGCAGATGGAAGTTGTGATTTATCTAGGGTCACACAAATATTAAATATCTGTGGTCATGTGCTTATACCCCCTATGCCACTTGGGGATCAAGAGATGGAGGGGAAGGAATGAGATCAGTTCACTATCATTGCTGTAAATTAATTATTTTGTTGATATTTTTCTCTTTCTCTTTAAAAATATTTGTATAAGGAGATCTTTTTAAGAAGTGTAATAAGAGGGATACAGGGAGAAATTAGATACATAGATAATGTAAAAACAAAAATATCACTCGCTTCATTTATTTGTTTTTCTACATATTTAATTTCTTTTTATGTCATAGTATTAATATCAAAGACCATTTACTTATTCATATATTTTGTTCATTCACATTTCATTTATTTATTTCATTCATTCATCCACCCATTTATTTATTTTTTCAGAGAAACATTTTATTTTGAGTTTTACAATTTTTCCTCTAATCTTGCTTCCCTCTATGTCTTGAGTGATTTCTTGAGTCTTATGTCTTGAATGGTTTCATTCAGTCATCTTTTCAACTGTCCCTGAGCATATATTTACATGGACAGCATTCTGATATCCTTGTTAGTAGAAGCCATAAATTACTTTTCTGTGATAGCAACATATAAATCAGAAATTCTTTGCAATTCTAAGATTTTATGGTTTGGAAATGGATTTTCTT
Organism: Macrotis lagotis; assembly: GCF_037893015.1. Classification (NCBI taxonomy): domain Eukaryota; kingdom Metazoa; phylum Chordata; class Mammalia; order Peramelemorphia; family Peramelidae; genus Macrotis; species Macrotis lagotis. The sequence continues at coordinate 235,577,306 of NC_133661.1, forward strand.
TCTTTTCTTTATTTTAATACATTCTATAAGTTGCTTGTATGTGTTTTAGCAAGGGGAATCAAAATCTTTACTATTTAATGCTTCTTAAATTTGTCTTTCTCTATTGCATACATTTTTGCATTGTGCTTTTTCAATGTCCTATAGCTATTCTTTACTGCTAATAATACAAGAAAAAAAACAGTTTGGCAAAATTAACCAATATATATTAAAAAAACAAACAACCTGACATTATATCCAATGTTCCATATTCCTACAGAATAGTAGAAGAGGGTGCCTCCTTCATTTGAACCAAGTTTAGTTCTTCTACTTTTGCGACATTCAATATAATTATTTTTGTAGTTTTGGTTCTTTCACTTAAAATGATATGCCCTTTGTGCATATTTTTCCTCTCATTCTATTTATTTTATTTGGCATCAGAATATATAAATACTAATATTCATCACTATATTCTCTGTACTCATCATTTCTTTTTTTTTCTTTCTTAAAATTTTTGCAAAGTAATGGGGTTTGACCCAAGGTCAAACAGCTAGGTTAATATTGAGGTCAAATTTGAATTCAGATCCTCCTGACTCCAGGACCAGTGCTCTATCTATATTGCCATCTAGCTGACTCATCATTTCTTACAAAATAATAATATTGCATTAAATTAGTATGCCACAGTTACTAATTGATAGACAACCATTTTGTTTCCCATTCTTTGTCATATCACAATTTTTATTAGTATTTCAGTGAATATGTCACTGATCTCCTTCAAATTTATGCCTAGTAATGGAACCACTGGTTTAAAATGCAGGAACACTTTAGAAATTTTCTTTGCTTCATTTCAGATTGTTTTCTAAAATGATTTCCTCTCAGTTTCAATTTTCAAACTTCAACTTCAACAGCTTCAACATTTCAAAAATGTTCAATTTTATTTGACTTTTAGCATTTAATCCCTTCCCCTCCCTGTCATTTTGAATCTAAAAATTATAAAATGATGAGAATATCTATGTTATTTTGTAATAATTATTTCTTTTGATAAAGCTAATATATCAAATTAATTTTTTTATTTATACTTTTGTTTTTACTGCATTAATTGGAATTAATTATTCACTTCACACCTTTTTAAACTATTAGTTTGATTTTTAAAAATATGGATATATGTGAACTTTCCTTTTTCCTGCTTGCTATTCATAATCTTCCTTTTAATTTTGAATCAGTATTTATATTACTATTTCAAATATTAAGTCTTATTTACTTTTATAGCTATTTCAATAACTATTTCAAACTGACTTAAAACAGTTGTTGTTTTTGATTTTGCTGTGCTTTTTTAGAATTCCTAAATCACAGTAGTTGAGTGTTGAACCTGGAGCTGGATTAATGATACTGAGATAAAATTCCTTCCTGTATAACTAATAGCTATATAATTGCAGAAAAAATTAACTTCTCTAAGTCTTAATTTTTATATAAGTGACCAGGTTGCTCAACAACAAAGACCTGAAAACAGAAGTAGTCTAGAGAAAGGGTAGTAAGCCTTAGAGGATAAATTACTCAACTTGAAGAGACACAAAGACCTATTTAGTATAGGGAAAGAAGAGAGGGTAGAAACACTGATTACAATCAAACAAAGAAAGACAGAAATATTAAATGCATGCTGTTCAAATGCAATAAAAATTGCATGTAATAAAGAGACATAGCAATTAATTGGTGTCTGAATAAGCTAAGTTTAAAGAATGAGTGAATCAAATAACAAATCACAAAAATAATCAAAAATTTCATCCAAGAAAATAGCACAATGAGACATCATTTGAAAATTTATGGGATGCAGGCAAAACAGTTTTTAGAGGAAATTTTATATCTCTAAATATTCATATGAATGAATAAATAAAGAAAGAGGAGATCAATAAATTTGGACTGCAACTAAAAAACTATGGATAGAACAAATTAAAAATCTTCAACTAAATATCAAATTAAAAATTCTGAAAATTAAAGAAGCAATACATAAAATTGAATGCAAGAAAATCATATAGTTAATAAAACTAAGGATTAGTTTTATGAAAAATCAATAAAATGGATAAAACTTTAGTTGGATTTAAAAAAGAAAGAAGAAAACTAAATTAACAGCATCAAAAATGAAAAAGGGAGAACTCACCATTAATGAAGAAGAAATTACAGAGATAATAGAGAACCATTTTGCCTGACTATATGCCAATAAGTTTGACAATTTTTATGAAATGGATGAATATTTGCAAAAATATAAGCTACCCAGATTAACAAAAGAGGAGCTGAAATACTTAAATAGCCCTCTTTAAGAAAAAAGAATTTTAAAAAACCATCAATAATCTCCTTAAGAAAAAAAATCACCAGGTCCAGATCTATTAACAAAGGAATTCTATTAAACATTTAAGGAACAATTAACTTCAATTATACATAAACTATTTTAAAAAAATAGAAGTTTGGCCAAATTCTATGTCCCTAATGAACATTGTTGCAAAAAATATTAAATAAAATTATAGCAAAGAAATTGCTACAAGTATTACTACAATAATATACCAAATTCAGTTCACAAAAATTGATCAATGTTAGGAAAACAATCAACATAATTGAACATATCTACAAGAAAAGCAACAGAAATCATATAATTTTTTCAATAGATGGTGAAAAAGCCTTGGACCAAATACAATATCATTCTTATTAAAAAACACTGGAGATAATAGGAATAAATAGAATTTTCCTGAAAATAATAAGCAGTATCTATCAAAAAGCATCAACAAGCATTGTAGATCCATTAAGATCAGGCGTGAAAGAAGGATGCTCATTATGACCACTGCTATTCAATATAGTACGAGAAATGTTAGCATTAGCAATGAGGAGAAAAAGAAATTGAAGGAATTAGAATTGGCAATGAGGAAGTAAAACTTTTACTTTTTGAAGATTATACTTATAGAATCTTAGAAAATCAACTAAAATACTACCTGAAACAATTAACTTCAGTAAAGTAAAAGGATATGAAACAAACCCACAAAAATTATCTCCAATTCTTTATATAAACAATAAAATCCCAGGAGAAGACAAAATCTATTAAAGTAAATATAAAATATTTGGGAATACCTCCCAAGAAAACCCCCCAAAACCATAAGAACATACTTGTAGAACACTTTTCACAGAAATAAAGTTGGATCCAAACAACTGGAAAACTATCACATGCTCATGGTTAGGAAGAATTAATATAAGAATGACAATCCTGGCCAAATTAAATTACTTATCCAAACCATACCAATCAAACCACCAAAAACTCTTCTACAGAGCTAGAAAAATTAGTAACAAAAAACATCTCAATCAAGAAAAGGTAAAGAATGTCAAGGGAATTGATGAAAAAGAAATGTAAAGGAAAGTGGCCTAGCTATACCAGATCGAAAGCTATACTATATAGAAGTAGCCATCAAAAACTCCTAGTATTGGATAAGAAATAGAGTAATGGACCAATGGATTATAATAGGTATAAAAAAGTAGTAAATTACTATAAAATCTACTTCTCAACAAACCCCAAAACATTAGTTTCTAGGATAAGAACTCATTATTTGACAAAATGTTCTAGGTAAATTGGAAAATAGTATAACAAAAAATTAGGCATAGACCCACATCTCACATCCAATAACAATATAAGGTCAGACTGTATACAGGATTTAGACAAAAAGAGTGATACCAAAGACCAATTAATCTGTTTGTCAGATCTTTGGAAAGGTGGGAAATTTATGATCAAACAAGATTTAGAGAATAATATAAATTGAAAAATGAATGATTTTGACTATATTAAATTAAAAATTTTTGCATTAATAAAACCAATGCAACCAAGATAATCTGGGAAACAATTTTCAGAGCTAAAGTTTCTGATAAAGATTTCATTTCTAAAACATATAGAGAACGCAATCAAATTTATAAGAATACAAGTCATTCTCCATTGATAAATAGTCAAAGGATATGAGCAGGCAGTTTTCAGATGAAGAAATTGTACCTATATATAGTTATATGAAAAAAATGCTACAAATCATTTTTGATCAGAGAGATGCAAATTAAAACACCTCACCTCACACCTATCCTAAGTTGATGAAAAAGGAAAATGATTGTTGGAGAATGTGTGGGAAAATTGGGACAACATTGCTTTGTTGGTGAACTTATGAACTAATTTAGCCAATCTGTATAATTTAGCCATTCTGTATTGGAACTGTGTCCAAATAGCAATTAAACTGATCATACCCTTTGACCCAGAAATATAAATACTACTCCTATATCAAAAAGAAAAAAATCAGAAAAATCCCACATGTTCAAAAAATATTTAAAACAACTCTTTTTTAGTGACAAAGAATTGGAAATTGAAGGGATTCACATCAGTGGGGGATGTTTGAAAAAATTATGGTATATAATTCTTATGGAGTTCTATTATTCTATAAGAAACTATGATTGTTCACATTTTAAAGAAGCAAGTTAGGAATTACATAAACTGGGGAGTCTAGGTGGTACAGTGGATAGAGCACTGGCCCTGGAGTCAGGAGTACTTGAGTTCAAATCCAACTTCAGACACTTAATAATTACCTAGGTGTGTGGCCTTGGGAAAGTCACTTAACTCCATTGACTTGCAAAAACCTACAAAAAATGAATTACATGAACTGATAATGAAGAATGCATAACCAAGAGAATATTGTACACATTAACAACATTGTGCATTATCATCTATGATGGATTCAGATCTCTTGGCAGTTCAAAGATCAAGGACAGACCTGGGAGATCTGTTATGTACAATACCAGTCTCAGAGTTTTCATTCTTTTCCCTTAGTCCTAATTCCTCTTCAACAAAATGACTAATAGATAAAGATGCTAAACAGAAATTTACATGCAAAACTCTTACTAGACTGTTCAAAGGGGAGTTTTGAGGGAAGGAAAATGTGTAACTTATAACTTTGCCATGACAATGGTATACTCCCAGAGCTTTTCCCTACCCAAAACTTTAATCCTCTCATAAAGATTAAAGTTACAGATCACAATAAAAATATAAGACCTAGACAAGTTTTCAATGATAGACAGCTTGGAGGATCTTCGGTGAAGGTCTGTCTCTTTGGGGGTGGGGAAAGTGGAAGTAAAGCCCAGCTATGTGGAGAGCAGGAACGCCTTTGGGGGGCTTTTAGCCATAGTGCAATCCATGTTCCAGCAACTTGATAATAGCATAGATCCCAGCAGCTATATGGCAAGTCAGAGGGAGCGTCACAACCATATACAAAGTCAGAACCCTGGGAACCCTGTGGCCAAAGACAGTACTGGGTTGGAAGCAAATCACTGCATAAGCAGGACCTGGTCATAAAGGAGGAAAAAAAATCCCTGCAAAGACAGGACCTGAACTGCACAGGCATCATCTTGGCCAATGATAAGCCAAAGATCAGACTCCAGCCCCAGCATAAAAAAAACAAAAACAAAAAAAAAACAACAACTTTGTCTGTAGTTCCTATAGCCCAAGATTAGAGTTACTTCAAAATGAGCAAAATAGCTAAAAGAGTGCTCACTAAAGAAAGTTAATTTGCAGATAAAGATGATAACTATACTGCCTTGGAAGAAGAAAATGGTGAAAAACTACTCACGGGGAAGTCTCAAAAGAGTCTATGAATTTAACTCATATCCAGAATCTCATAGAAGACCCTAAAAAGAATTTTAAAATGGAAGAAGAGAGGAAGAAAAGAATGGAAAAAATAAATGAGAGTCACGCAGAAAAATTATGAAAAATTGACCGAAGTAATCACCTCCTTTAAAAGTAAAGATAAGCAACTGGACAAAAAGAATATAAATCCTCAAAAAACAAAATTAACCAATTGGAAAAGGAAACACAAAAGTTAATTGAAGAAAATAAAATCCTAAAAATTAAAATTGTATAAACAGAATCCAGTGAACTTATGAGAGACTGCAAGATTCCATCAAACAAAATAAAAAGACTGAAAAAATGAAGAAAACATAAAGTACTTTATAGGAAAAGCAAACTACCTGGAAAATATATCTGGAAAGATAATTTACAAATTATTGGACTATGCCTTGATCAAAAAAAACCCCTGGAAAACATCTGGCAAGAAATTATCAGGGAAAACCATTCAAGTGTGATAGAGGAAGAAGACAAAATAGTCATTGAAAGAATGCAAAGAACCCCTCCTGAGAGATACTGCAGGGTTATTATAGCCAAATAACTGAATTCTCAAATAAAGGAAAAAATATTGCAAATAGCAAAATAGGAGCAATTTAAGACAAAAAACCAAACTTATTTATACAGGATTTATAAGCTTCAACACTGAAAGACTGGAGGACTTGGAATACCATATATTGGAGGGCAAATAATCTTGAATTACAAACAAAAAATTTACTTTGTTGAAAAATTCAGCAGATTATGTCAGGGGAAAATTTGAAAGTTCAACAAAATAGAGGACTTCCAAAATTTCCAATAAAAAGACCAGACCTGAACAGAGAATTCAATCTCCAAATGCCAGACTCAAGAGATACATGAAAAGGTAAATGCAAAAGGGAAAGGGGAAAAAACAAACAAACAAAACAAATGTTAATCATGAACATCAAATTTTATACAACCCCATGAAAGAAGATATAACACTTGAAACTCTTGTGAATTATATTTCTGTTAGGATACTTAGAGGTTGAATATAATTGAAGAGATTGGATTTAGAGGATATGGGTATAGTTCTCTTTCCATTGAAGACAACCAAGATGATATCACTATGTTTTTGTGATAAGTAGGGGTGTTTATGTTAACTAATGTGTCTCACTTTGTTTTGACCTATTTTCATTCTGCTTAGGTCATAGAGCTTAGCATTTTCTCTGATGAGGGCTTTCTTCCCTGCATGATCTAGAGTCAGCATCTCCCACACCTTACAATCAAGTGAAATGTTCTTAAAAGAGACCTTAGGCTCTCTATAGTTAATTAAATCAGAAGTGAATTTAGTGACAGAGTGTGTGAACCTACTTTGAAAGCTTGGACTTAATCCATACTTCTGTTAGCATGAATCTAAGGACCCTGTTTGGGGAGCTAAAAGAGGGGAGTGTGGGAAAGAGAATGCTTGGGGGGAAGACAAATTATTCATAAAATGATTTGGCTTTGGATGCTACTTGGGCTCATGAGTAATAAGTATCTTTGGAAGGTACTTGAAAAGGGGGTAGATATAGAATGATTATAATTTGAAGAGATTCATCATTCTCAAGAAGTATATCTCCAGTGAAATAGAAGAAGGAAGGGTACTTAGTGGTTATGAAGCTATGCTGCTTATCAGACAGTTAAGAAATCAGTCAATTTGTGATTGTACTTTGATAATACTTTGAGCTTATCAAGCAATCAAGAAATTAATCAAGCTTTGATTGATGGTGATTTGATTAATGGTACTTGATTGATAGTACTTTTATTAATAAGTACCACCAGGTGAAGAGGCTCAAAGATTTATTATATTAAAGGGAAAGTAGAAAGAGTGTGAATGTTGAATGGATACTATTCAGTAGACTTGGCCCAGAGAAGGAATAAGATACACTCCTGCTTGGGTTTAAAAATTTATACAACTCTATAGAGAAATGGAGGGCGGGGGGAGAAGGGAAAGGAAAGGGAAGAAGGGGTGGATAAAAGTGAAGGTGAATGTTTAAATGAAAATAAATTGAAAGTTAAATCTAAAAAAGAAAAGTTAAAGGGGATGGGAGTAAAAATCTATGTGAGGAGAAATAAGAGGAAAGGAAAGAATAAAATATAAATGGGAAAAGATAGCATAAAGGGAAAAACAGAATTAGCAATCTTAATTGTAAATGTGAATGGGAAGAACTCTCCCATAAAAAGGAAGCAGATAGCAGAATGTATTCAACATAAGAATCTTGCAATATGTTGTTTACAAAAAAACACATTGAATCAGAGAGTTAAACACAGGGTATAGGTAAAAGGTTGGAGTAAAATATATTCTATCTCAGCTGAAGCAAAAAAAACAAAATGAGGGGTAGCAATCCTGATCTCAATTAAAGGAAAGAAAAAAGCAAAAATTGATCTCATTAAAAGGGATAAGGAAGGAAACTACATTTTCTTTAAAGATACTATAGGTAATGAATTAATATCATTATTAAACTTGTATGTACCTAGTGGTATAACATCCAAATTCCTAGAGGAAAATTTGACTCAATTAAAAAGAGACATAGACAGCAAAATTTTACTAATGGAGCATCTCAGCCTCCCTCTCTCAGAACTAGATAAATGCAACCACAAAATAAACAAGAAAGAAGTTAAGAAAGTGAATAAAATCTAAGAAATTTTAGATGTGATAGACCTCTGGAGAAAACTTATTAGGGATAGAAAAGAATATACATTTTTCTCTGCAATACATGGCACCTGTATCAAAATTGACCAGGTCCTAGGGCATAAAACCTTATAATCAAATGCAAAAAGGCAAAAATAATAAATGCATACTTTTCAGATCATGATGCAATAAAAATTACATGTAATAAAAGGTCATGGAAAGATAAACCAAACATTAATTGCAAAATAAGTAACAATTATAAATAATGAATGCATCAAACAGGAAATCATAGAATAATTAATAATTACAATAATAACAATGAGACATTATAACAAAATTTATGAAATGCTTCAAAAACAGATTTTAGGGGAAATTTTATATTTCTAAATGTTTATATGAATAAAATAGAGAAAGAGGAGATCAATGATATGGGTGTGTGATCAAAAAAGTTAGGAAAAGAACAAATTAAATATCCTCCATTTAAATATCAAATTGCAAATTCTGAAACAAAAGGGAGAAATTAATAAAATTAAAAGCAATAAATCTATCATCATAAATAAACTAAGATAAACTAGATACAACTTTGGTAAATCTGATTTAAAAAAAAGAAAGATAATCAAATTATCAGGTTCAAAAATGATGAGTGAAGTAACCACCAATGAGGAAGAAATTAAAGTGATAATTTGGAGTTATTTTGCTGAACTATTTGTCAGTAATTTGATAACTGAATGAATGAAATGGATGAATATTTACAAAAATATAAACTACTGGGGTGGTTAGGTGGTGTATTGGATAGAGTGCTGGCTCTGGAGTCAGGAGTACCTGAGTTCAGATTTGGCCACAGACAATAAATTACCTAGCTATATGGCCTTGGGCCTTAACCCCATTTGCCTCGCAAAAACCTAAAAAAAAAAAAAAAAAAGAATATAAACTATCTAGATTAACAGAAGAAGAAATAAAATACTAACCCCATTTCAGACAAAGAAATTGAAGAAACCAAAAAATAAACTCCCTAAAAGTCTTCAAGTCCATATGGATTTATAAGGACAATACATGAACTATTTTTTGGTGTTTTTTTTTGCAAGGCAATGGGGTTAAGTGACTTGCCCAAGGTCACACAGCTATATAATTATTAAGTGCCTGAGGCAAGATTTGAACTCAGGTTCCCTTGATTCCAAGGCCAGTGCTCTATCCACTACGTTACCTCACTGCCTTCCCCACATGAACCATTTTTAAAAATAGGAGGAGTTCTGACAATTTCCTTTCATGACACCAATATGATGTCATAAATAATAACCCTAAACCAGGATAAACCAAAACAGACATGAAAATTATAGAACCATTTCTCTAAATGAATATTGATTCAAAAATCTTAAATAGAATTTTAACAAAGATATTACAGGAAATCATTACTAGGATAAAACACATTATCATGTGGGATTTATATCAGGTAGGCAAGAATAGTTCAATATTAGAAAACTCCTCAACATAATTGAACATATCAATAACAAAACCAAGAGAAATCAAACAATTATCTCAAAAGATTCTGAAAAATTCTTTGATAAATTTCTACACCCATTCCTATTAAAATACTAGGAAAATATGAGAATAAATGGATTTTTCCTTAAAATAATAAGCAGCATCTATCTAAAACCATTAAGAAATATTATATGCAATAGCAATAAACTCAGAGAATTTCCAATAAGTTCATGGAGGAAACAAGGATGCCTATTATCACCATTACAATTCAATATAGTTTTAGAAATGTTAGCTTTGATAATTGGAGAAGAAAAAGAAACTGAAGGAATTATAATTGGCAATGAGAAAGCAAAGTTTCCATTCTTTGCAGATGATATGATAATATGCTTAGAGAACCTAAGAAAATCATCTAAAAACCTACTTGAAGCAATTAACAAATTCAGTAAAGTAGCAGGATCTCAAATAAACCCACATAAATCATCAACATTTCTAAATAAAAACATTGAAACCCAAGAGTAAGAGAGAGAGAAAGAGAAATTCCATTTAAATTAACTGTAGACAACAATGAATCTACCTCCCTTAGGCAAACCCAGAAATTGTATAAACACAATTGCAAAGCACTTCTCACACAAATAATGTCTGATATAAAGAATTGGAAAAATGTCAATTGTCCATGGTTAGGTCAACTAATATCATAAAAATAGCTATTCTACCCAAATTAAATTACCAAATAATTATTTTACTGAGCAAGAAAAAATAGTAAAAAACATTCATCTCGAGCAATAAAAGGTCAAGAGTTTCAAAAGAATCGATGACAAAAATATGAAGGAAGGTGGCCTAGCTCTACCAGATCTAAAACTGTACTATAATGTAGCAGTCAACAAAATTGTTTGGTACTGGTAAAAAAATAGAGCTATGGATCAGTGGATTAGCATAGGGTAAAAAAATAAGTAATAAATGTTTACCATATACTATTTAATAAAACCCAAACACATTATTTTCTGGGATAAAAATTCACTATTTTATAAAAAAAATGTTGAGAAAACTGGAAAAAATAATGGATACAACTAGGCATAGACTCACATCTCACACTTTATGCAAAAATAAGGTCAAAATGAGTACAGTATTTAGACAAAAAGTGCAACACTATAGATCAATTAACAGATCAAGAAATACTCTGTCAGCTCTATGGAAATGGAAGGAATTCATGTGCAAGAAAGAAACAGAATATATTATAAATTGCAAAATGGATGATTTTATCTGTTAAATTAAAAAAAGGATTTTTTGTTCATTAATAAAACCATCGCTGCCAAAATTAGAAGGAAGAAGGAAAGCTGGGAAATAATTTTCACAGCTATGAGTTCTGATAAAGGTCTCATTTCTAAAATACATGGAGAACTGCTTCAAATTGATAATGTTACAAGTCACTGTGAGTTTGATAAATGCTCAAAGGGTATATTTTCAAATGAAGATATTAAAGCTATGTAAAAATATCATTTTGTAAAAATCTCCAAATCATTACTGATTAGAGAAATGCAAATTAAAAAGGTATCACCTCACACCTATCAGATTGGCAAAGAGGACAAAAAGGGAAAACAATCAATGTTGGATAGGTTGGGTGGGAGAATTGGGCCATTAAGGCATTGTTGGTGGAATTGTGAACTGATCCAACTATTCTGGAAAACAATATGAGACTATGCCCAAAGAACAATTAAACTGATCATATCCTTTGATCCAGAAATTCCAATTCTAGGACTAAAGCCAGAAGAAATCATAAAAAATTGGACAAGTTCCACACGTTCTAAAATATTCATAGCAGTTATTTTTGTAACGGCAAAGAATTGGAAAATGAGGGGATGCCCATCTATCAGGGAATCTTTGAATAAGTTATGGTATATGAATTTTAAGGAATACTATTGTTCTATAAGCAACCATAAATGGTCAGAATCTAGAAAAGCACAAAATGACTTACAGGAATTGATGCTGAATGAAAGGAGTAGAACCAAGAGAACACTGTACATATTAACAACTTTGTGAGTTGATCAACCCTATTAGATCGGCTATTGAGATTGCTATCCCTATCCATAGGAACAAAGCAAAACAAAACAAAATCAAACAAAATAAACCAAAAAGCCCTTCAGAACACTATATTTACTTTTTTAAAAATTTCTCTTATGTATTTCTTTCCTATCTCATGGTTTTCTTTTTCTTTTAATCCTAATTCCTCATACCAAAAATGACTAATCTGTAAGTATGTTAAACACAAATGTGAATGCACAATATTCACCTGACTGGTTCCCCTCAAAAATAACATGAAAGAAACCTCTTAACAGAAATTTAATTGACAAAACTCAGAAAAAGAAGCTAGAAGAAGAACACCTACCAACAAGGCCTGTCTCAGTGAATTATGGGTGAACAAGAGAGGGAAAGCAGAGAGCCAATTCAAGGATGGCAATGGGATGAAGTCAGAAGACTGGCATTAACCACAGAGACTTTGATGAGTGGTGGTCAGAGGAGCAACTTTAGCCACGGAATCTTTGTTCAGGGTGATAGGACCTCTGAATTCCAGCACAAAGAGTTGGAGAGCATGCCTAGAAAATGACCAACTGGGCAAGGGACCTGAGATCCATACTTTTTGCTCAGCATTCTTCCTAGGATGAACAGTAAATGAATGGCAACCACCCCCTCATACTCAGATGAGGACAACAGAGTTCACTCAGCTGCAAGGGAGATTAACTACTTACCCCAGGGCCCAGGTCATTATTCAAGGTCAACTCAGACCCTGCTGCCCCTCCTCACTCCCTCCTCACCCCCTGCAGGATAAAGGAGAGTATTTCAAACATTCCAGAGAAAGCAATCAGCAGCTCCTAGTGGCTGGTCCAGTTGAACCTACTAAGCCAAGTGAACAAAGTCTCTAGGGCTTTCAAAAGCAAACCTTTGAGAGCCAGCACCCACCCCAATACAATATCCTAGGAAAATGAAGAAAGACCAGTGTAAAGGGGGTCCATGGAGAAATACTTGGAAGAAATAGATTCTAACCCAGAGAGATCTAGCACTTATGAGGAGAATATGAAATGGTCTTCAGTACAGAAAGACTTTCTAGAAGAAATCAAGAAGGATTTTAGAAATCAATTGGAAAATCTGAGAAAAAGAAACCCAAGAGAAGATTCACACCTTTCAACAAGAAAACAAATCCTTGGAAAATACAACTGGACAAATATAAAACAAGAATAATTTTCTCAGATCCTCAATTGGACAAATATAAAAAGAAAATAATTCTCCCAAAGCTACACTTGGAGAAATGGAAAATTCCTTCAAAAAATAGAATTGACCCATTGTAAAAGGAGTTGCAAAAGGTAAATGAAGAAAATTCATCTCTTTAAAAAAAAGAATGGAATTTGTGGAAACTAATGACATCATGAGACAAATGAGACAATAAGATTCTGTTAAACAAAACCAAAAGATGGAAAAAAATAGAAGACAATGAAAAAATATCTCATTAGCAAAACCACTGACCTCAAAAATAGATTGAGAAGAACAACCTGAGAATTATAGGTCTTCCTGAAAACATTGAAGAGTAAAAAAGCCTGGACTTAATATTACAGGATTTAGTGATAGAAAACTATACTAATATTATGGAACCAGAGTGCAAAATAGTTATTGAAGCAATATATTGATCCCCTCTGGAACAAAATACTAAAATGAAAACACCAAGGAATGCTATAGTTAAATTCCAGAACTATCAGGTAAAAGAGAAAGTCCTGAAACAATAAAAAAATATCAAGGAGCCACAGAAAGGATTACACAGGACCTGGCTGCATCAGTATTAAGTATTTGAAGGGCCTGGAATGAGATATTCAGAATAGCAAAGGAGCTTGTAATACAGCCAAGAATCCACTATCCAGTAAAGGTGAACCTTCTTTTCCAGGTGAAAAGATGGTCATTTAACAAAATGAGAGACTTCCAACATTTCCTGATGAAAACACCAGAGTAAAACAGAAAACTTGGACACCAAACAGGAGACTCAAGAGACACATGCAAAGGTAAAAAACAATATATAAAAGGCCAAAGAAATAAAACTTCTATCCAATAAGATGAAACTAGCTACATACATTCCCACCTGGGAGAAAGATTCTCCTAAGTCTTGAGAATTGTAACTCTATTAGAGAGAACAAACTTAGACAGAAGTGATGAACCCTCATGATTTATCTATGAAACTGCTATCCAATAGGATGAAACTGGCTATATCCCTATCTGGGAGAGACCCTAATAACTGTTGAGAATTGTATATCTATTAGAGACTCATGACTTTTTTCTGACTCAGATACAATTATTTAAAAACAATATCTCCCTAAAAAGAGGGACAGAAAGAAGTCTGGAGGATGGAGGACATTGAATGGGGTAAATCACAATACATTAAGAAGTACAAAAGACCTATTTCAACAGAGGGGAATAAAGGAGGAGGTTAGAACCACCTGAATCTTTTTATCATCAGACCTGGCTTAAAGTTAACTTACACACACTTAGTTAAGAAATTTATCCTACCTTTCAAGTATTAAAAGGGGAAGGGGGAGACAGGAAGGGGGGAGAAAAAGGGGAGCTAACAGAAGGAAGGGAAGGAGGAAAGGGAAAAGGGAAAGGGGAGAGAAAGGGGAGTGGGTTTGATAGAGGAGGGCAAACATACTGAAGGTGGCGGTATTCAGAAACAAAATACTGGCAAATATGGATAAAGAGACAAAAGGGGAAAAATAAAAACAGAGGGAAGATAGCATGGAGGGCAATAAAGAGTTAGTAATTATAACTTTGAATGTGAATGGGATGAACTCTCCCTTAACACATAAGCAAATAGCAGAGTGGATTAAAAACCAGAATCCTAAAATTTGCTGCTTAAAAGAAACTCATCTGAAGCAGAGAGATACATATAGAGTAAAGATAAACGGTTAGACCAAAATATATATTGCTTTAGCTGAAGTGAAAAAAAAGCAAAGGTTACAATCCTCAGACAAAGCAGCTGCAAAAAATAGATAACATTAAAAGAGATAAGGAGGAAACTATATCCTCCTAAAAGGTACCATAAACAATAAAGTAATTTCAAAATAAATATGTGTGCCCCCAGTGGGAAAGCATCTAAATTCTTAGAGGAGAAGTTGAAAGAGCAACAGGAAGATGCAGACAGCAAAACTCTACTAGTAGGAGAACTCAACCTCCCCCCTTCAGATTTATATAAATCTAATAAAAAAAATACACAAGAAGTAATACAAGGAGGTAAACAGTTTGTTAGAAAACTTAGATATGATAGACTTATGGAGGAAACTGGATGAGGACAGAAAGGAAGATACTTTTTTCTGCAGTCATGGCACTTACACAAAAATTGACCATGTATTAGGGCATAAAAATACCTGATTGTGGAAGGGCAGAAATAATGAATACATCTTTCTCAGATCAAAATGCAATATAAATCATATGCACTATTGGGCCAGGGAGATATAGATCCAAAACTAATTGGAAACTTAATAACTTCATTTTAATGAATGAGTGAATCAAACAACAAATTATAGAAAGAATTAATTATTTCATCATAGACAATGACAATAATGAAACAACATACCAAAACATATGAGATACACTGAAGGCAGCTGTCAAGGGATATATTATATTTTTAAATGTTTACATGAATAAATTTGAAAAAGATAACATCAATGAATTATATATGCAACTGAAAAAATTAGAGAAAGAACAAATTTAAAAATCTCAATTAAATACCAATTTAGAAATTCTAAAAATTAAAGGAGAAATAAATAAAATCAAAAGCAAGAAAACTATTGTACTAATAAATAAAAGCAAGAGTTGGTTTCATGAAAAACCAATAAAAATTGATAAACGTTTGATCATTTTGATTGAAAAAAGAGGAAAACCAAATTGCTACTATCATAAATGATAAAGGTGAACTCACCACCAATGAGGAGGAAATTAAAGTAATAATGTGGAATTATTTTGCCCAACTCTATGCCAATAAATTTGACAATCTAAGTGAAATGGACAAATATTTTCAAAAATATAAGTTGCCCAGGTTAAATGAAGAGGAAATTAAATACCTAAATAGCCCTATCTCAGAAAAAAGAAAGTCAACAAGCCATTATTGAACTCTGTAAGAAAAAAATTTCCAGGGCCAAATGGATTCACAATTGAATTCTAACAAGCATTTAAGGAGCAATTGGTTCCAAATCTATATAAACTCTTTGGAAAAATAGGTGAAAACAGAACTCTTTCTATGACACTAATATGGAGCTGATACCTAAACCAGGAAGAGTTAAAACAGAGAAAGAAAATTATAGATCTATCTCCCTGTTTAATATAGATGCAAAAATCTTAAGTAAAACTTAGGGGGCCAGCTAGGTGGTGCAGTGGGGGCATCTAGATGGCACAGTGGATAGAGCATTGGCCCTGGAGGCAAGAGTACCTGACCTCAAATCCTGCCTCAGACATTTAATAACTACCTAGCTGTGTGGCCTTGAGCAAGTCACTTAATCCCATTGCCTTGCAAAAAGTTAAAAAAAAGAAATAAAAAACTTAGGAAAATGATTACAACAAGCTATCATTAGGATAATACATTATTACCAAGTAGGATTTATTCCAGGAATGCAGGGTTGGTTCAATATTAGGAAAACTGCTAGTATAATTAATTATATCAAGCATAAACTTATCAGAAATTACATGATTATAGCAATAGATGTTGAAAAAGCACCCATTCATACTGAAAATACTGTAGAGTGTAGGAACAAATGGATAGTTCTTTAGAATAATAAGCAGTATCTATCTGAAATCATCAACATGTATCATATTCAATGGGGATAGGTTAGAGGCATTCCCATTAAGATCAGGGGTGAAACAAGAATGCCTATTATCACTATCACTATTCAATATTGTATTAGAAATGTTAGCTTCAACAACAAGAGAAGAAAAAGAAATGGAAGGAATTAAAATTAGGAAGGAAGAGACAAAACTCTCACTCTTTGCAGATGACATGATGGTATACCTAAAGAATCCCAATAAATCATCCAAAAAACTACTGGAAACAATTGGCAATTTTAGCATTGTTGCAGGATATAAAATAAAGCCTCATAAATCTTCAACTTTTCTATATATGATTAGAAAGATACAGCAGGAAGAACCAGAAAGATAAATCCCATTAAAAGTAACCTCAGACAACGTAAAATACCTGGGAGACTACCTGCCAAGGCAGACTCAAAAACTTTTTGAAAACAATTACAAAACACTTCTCACACAAATAAAATCATATTTAAATAATTGAACAAACATCAACTATTCATGGATAGTTTGATCTAATATAATAATAATGACAAGTAACCTACTTATTTAGAGCCCCATCAACCAAAATTCCAAAAAATTACTTTAATGAGTTAGAAAATATTGTAAGTAATTTCATATGTAGAAATAAAAAGGCTAGAATTTCCAGGGATTCAATGAAAAAACTACAAAAGAAGGAGGCTTATCCTTAGCAGATCTAAATTTATATTATAAAGCATCACTCATCAAAACTGTCTGGTACTGGCTAAGAAAAAGAGTAGTGGATCAGTGTAATAGACAAGGTGCAATAGCTGGAAATGATTATGGTAATCTGCTGTTTGATAAACCCAGAGTCCAACTATTAGGATAAACCTCTATCTTCGATTAAAACTGTTGGGAAAATTGGAAGTTAGTATGGAAGAAACTTGGATTAGACCAACACCTCATATTCTATACCAAGATAAGTTCAAAATGGATACGGATTCAGACATAAAAAAATAGTATAAGCAAACTTGAAGATCAAGGAGTAGTTTACCTGTTAGATCTATGGAAAGGGAAGTAGTTTATGACCAAAGAAGAGATGGAGAACATCATTAAAAACAAACTAGATAATTTTGATTACATTAATTTAAAAAGTTCTTGCACAGACAAAAACATTATAACTAAGATCAAAAGAATTGTAGTAAATTGGGAAACACTTTTTACAACTAGTAAGATATTTCTAAAATACACAGAGAACTGAATCAAATTTTCAAAAAAAGCCATTCCCTAACTGACAAATGATCAAAGGATATGCAAAGACAATTTATAGATGAGAAAATCAAAGCAATCCATAGTCATATGAAAAATTGCTCTAAATCATTATTTTTTAGAGAAATGTAGATCAAAGCATCTCAGAGATACCACCTCACATCTCTCAGACTGGCCAATGTGACCAGAAAGAACAATGATCAATATTGCAAGGGATGTGGAAAATCTGGGACACTAATATATTGTTGGTGGAGCTGTGAACACATCCAACCTTTCTGGACAGTAAATTGGAATTATGCCCAAAGGGCAAAAAAAATGTGCATACCTTTTGATCCAGCAATATCACTACTGGGTCTATACCTTTAAAAGATTATGAAAAAAGGGTAAAAAACATCTCTTGTACAAAAATATTCATAGAAGCCCTGTTTGTGGTGGCAAAGAACTGGAAATTAAATAAATGTCCTTCATTTGGGGAATGGCTTAACAAACTCTGGTATATGTATGTGATGCAACACTATTAGAAGCCAGGAGATATGGGAATTCAAGGAAGCCTGGAAGGATTTGCCTGAACTGATGCTGAACAAGATGAGCAGAACCAGAACACTGTGCAACCTAACAGCAACATGGAGATAATGATCAACCTTAATGGACATGTTCATTCCATCAGTGTAACTAACAATCAGGCACAATTTGGGGATATCTGTGATCGAGAATACCATCTATATCCAAAGAAAGAATTGTGGAGTTTGAACAAAGATCAAAGAATATTACCTTTAATTAAAAAAGAAACAACATTATCTTATTATGTAATTTTGCTATGTCTTATACTTTATTTTTTTCTCTTAAGATATGATTTCTCTCTCATCGCATTCAACTTAGATCCGTGTATACCATGGAAACAATGTAAAGACTAACAGACTGCCACCTGTGGTGAGTGGGGTGAGGGAAACAAGATTAGGGCAAAATGTAAAACTCAAAATAAATGAAATCTTTCTTTTAAAAAATCTGTTTCTGGGGTGGCTAGTTGGCACAATGGCTAGAACACTGGCCCTGGAATAAGGAGTACCTGAGTTCAAATCTGGCCTCAGACATTAATAATTACCTAGCTGTGTGGCCTTGGGGAAGCCACTTAACCTCATTTGCCTTGCAAAAACCTCAAAAAAAATCAATTTCACATAATTGTAAGAATAGTCACTTAAAGGGAAACAGTTACATTTATATTGAAAGGTAAAGCTAGACTATATGTTACCCAACCATTAGCTTCAAAAAGTAATCAAGTGGTAATAGAAATGTCAAAGCTGATTTCAATTCAGGAACTTTCCTGAGAGATAGCAGTATTATGCAATAAGGAAAAGAATACAAAAAATGAATATTTAGCACCTTTCTATTTATATGCACAAAATAATTCAGTAGTTAAATTAACAAAGAAAAGTTAATCATATTTCAAAAGAAATAGTCAAAAACAGGATAATAATAGGGATTTTTCAACACTATTGTTATGACACATCTAGTAAAATGATTAACAATAAAGAATTCATGGAACTGAACTGCTTATTAAATAAGCTGGAAAAATTTCTTTGAGAGAACAATAGATGAAGAAGCAAATGCAGATTATTTTCAAAAGTACACGAAAGTCTCACAAAATTGATGGTGTATATGTTCATAAAGAAACCACAGATGAAATTTTAAAATCTGAATTATTTGTTTTTTCAAAGATAAAAATAAATGAATGAAAGACCTAAGACTATATATAAATGAGTTATAAACATATATTGAAATAATGCATAAATGAAGAATTTTTTAAAATATATAATTGATATAACAGTATTAATACTCCTATATTTTAAAGACTATGTTATTAAGGAATTGTAGGTCTTTAAGAAAAAGTGCCACATTTTACTAAGCTTCCTCTTTTTTTTTTTTTTTTTAGATTTTTCAAGGCAAATGGAGTTAAGTGGCTTGCCCAAGGCCACACAGCTAGGTAATTATTAAGTGTCTGAGGGCAGATTTGAACTCAGGTTCTCTTGACTCTAGGGCCAGTGCTCTATCCACTGCACCACCTAGCCACCCCTAAGGGTGCCAAATTTTAGAATACAATATGAAAATAAACTGGATACTTCCTAAAGAAGGTAACCAAGATAATGATAAACACTAATTAGATCATCATCATCATCATTATCTTTATCATCCTTGTATTTAGCAAAACCAGGTTTTTTTAAGATTTGCAAAGCACTCTTTAATCTGTTTTTTTGAATTATCCTCATAACAACCTCTTCATTTTATAGATGAATAAATTAAATCAGACTATATTTAAATGATCAGGATCATACAGCTCTTAAGTGTCTGATCGAAATTTCAATTCAGATATTCACACTTCAGGTTCAGGCTCTATCCAGTGTACAACTTAACTTCCATAATATCTGAAGATCACTTAAAGTAACTGTAGTTTTTAACCAGGGTAATCAAAGATTTAAGAGCTCAGGGTGATAACAGTTTGATTCAAATTTTAAATGTTCTGTCATGTGGCAGAAAGATTAACTTCAATCTGCTTTTCTGGAGGGCTTAATTAGGAAAAGCAAAAGGAAGAGCTGTCCTATAATTTTTAGATACCCCAAATTGGAATGAGTACCTCAGTGATTCCCCCTCATTGGGTGTCTTCATGGAATGAATGGATAGTCACTTGTCTATGTTCCAAAGAAGACTGCTTCATTCTAATTGTAACTTCAACATAATGTTTAGCATGTAACAGACATTTAAGGAATGAATCCTGATTAACTCATTCTAGATAAGGCACAATGTCCTTTTAAGTCTTGTGTACATCTGAAATTCTGTGATAATGGTCCAAAAGAAATGAGCAAAGATTTTTCTGCATCCTAAAAAAAGAGCAAAGTAATGGTTCAATAGAAATTGAAGAATAAAGAAAATAAATGGAACAGCACAAATTAAAAAGAAAATGGAAAACATGTGAATTAATAAATCAAATATAATGTTTGCTTTGGTAACTCTGGGTGTTCCCAATCTTTCCTTACAGTCACTTTTCCCTAAATAAAGGAAACAAGAAATAAGAAAGTTCTTCTCTCTAGGGAATCTAATAGGGAAGGCTATTTATCTATCAAATAATCCAAGGGCTTCCAAGTCTTCCTTATGGTTCTTTTACTACTTTGGCTTATGGATCAAAATCAAAGCCCTTGACTCCAGAGACTAAAATTAAAAACAACACATAAATTTGGCAGAGCCACAAAATGTTTTGATATGAAAGTATGGAAAGGGCTATTTCTAACCTTGGGAATTGTTCATCACTGAAAGTCTTTAATAGGAGGTTGGGTAATCATCTGTTATGGATACTGCAGATGGAATTCCTCTTTAGATGAGACAGATCACATAAATTTTGCTTCTTAGGCTTTTCCTGTCCCTTCAGTAACTTTCTCTCTTGGTCTTTGAATGTTATAGGAAATCCTGTAATCACAGAACAGCACAAAAATATATTCTAGTCCTGGTGTCCAAATGATCTCTTAGTCCATAGTCACATGAATATGATGAAAGAGACAAGAAAACCCCAGAAAAATACTGACTCTTAAAAGTTTACAGGGACTATAAGTTAAGGGCAGTATATGAAGTAAGCTATCTTATAAACAATATGCCATATTTTGCCATAAATTGTACCAAATATTTTCTGACTCCTATTTTTTTCTTTTGGTATCACAAATATGCCAGTAAAGAACAGGATTATATATCACTCAGTCTTTTCAAGTGATTGATCTAGTTTCTATTTCCTTCATGTTTCTTTGCAGATGATATCTTTTCTTCAAATTTTCTTGAGAAAGACAAAGAGTGAAGTCATATATACAGAGAAGAGACAGAGATAGTGAAAAAATGTGACAAAAAAGACATACAGACATGGAGACAGAAACAGAAAGCTCTTTACATTCAAAAGTAAATTTCATGTTATTATTATTATTATTATTAATAATAATAATTCTCCTTTGATATCAAAGAATACCATGCCAACCAAATGACCGATGATGTGACTTGCTGTTGTTTTTATTATACTGAGGTAAATTTAGAATGTCTCTTTCTGTCATCATTAAGAACTCAAAGCAGCCTGCATGCCCAATAGTTGGACCTAGAATGAATTACTAGTACCATATAATTGTTGTATTTTGAAGAATGGCTAAACAAATTGTGGTATGTGATTGTGATGGAATACTACTGGGCTATAAGGAATGATGAGCTCAATGATCTTAGCAAAGCATAAAAAGACTTGCATGCAATAACGAAGAATGAAATGGGCAGAATCAAGAAAAAATGTATACAGAGATGACAACTGGTTTAAGAACAACTTTGAATGGATAAGGTATCTTTACAGTTATAAATACCTGTTAACTATAAAGAACACATGATGAAAGATGCTTTCTGCCTCCAGAAAAAGAAATGATGAATAGAAGTATATAGACTAATTTTATACATACTCATACACACACACACACACACACACACACACACACACACACATATATATGTATATATAAGTATATACATATATATATACATATATATATATATACATATATACACATACACAGACCTATCTGTGTACAATAGTGAACATCTCCAAGATGGGGGGGGGCAGAAGGAAAAAGAACATTATGCAATAATTTTGTTGTATTTTTAAAGGATCTAACAAGATGTACATGATAGTTTTGTGGATTCATGTGTAATCACCTTTTTTATACTATGCCATGGAATTTTTTGTTTTATTCCATAAATTAAAAATAAAATAAATTTCACAAAATAACTGTTGTCTTGTTGGGTTTGAGAGAATTCTTGTCATAGTCCTTATTCATTCAGTTCTCAATCTGTTTAACCAATAGGAAAGTTAACCCAGGAGCCAAAGAATAGCAGTGAATCATCACATCAACAGTCTTGCTTTCAGCTTGCCTTCTTGCAGTTATCACATTGGGAAAAAAAGTCTATCATTCCACTATTAGCAGTACTGATTTCCAAACAATTGCCCCAAATGTGATAGGTAGCCAATCTGGATAAAGCAATAAAGTGCTATGAGTCTAAGATAAAACAAGACTACTTCTTGTCTCTGCCTGTCAAATCAAAATACTTAAAACACTTACCTTGAGACTCCAGCCCAAAGTACTTTACTTAAGAATCTTGGATAAAACAAGGCTCCCTGATCTTATTTATAATCCTGTTCCTCCAGTCATTATCAAGGAGAGTAATCCTTGTGGACAAACATTAACAGCTAACTACCACCAATAGGCCCCCTTTCCAATCAGAAACTGGCAGTTGTCTAAGGATGTAACCCTTGTTGAAGACAAGATCTTACTCAGAATCTTTGGCACTGACAAATGTCCCAATATAAAAAGCTGATGTAATTATCCCAGTGGAAATGACATGCAAAATGCTTCAAAAAAGCAGCGGGTTTTTTTATTTGTCCTACAATTAACCCACTATATATATATATATATATATATATATATATATATATATATATATATATATACACATATATATATATATATATATACATATATATATATAATTTCCTCCATTAAAATAGGTGATTGTAATCATATTAAGAACTTTTTAAAAAAATTAAGTACCTTTCTTTGTACACAATATAGTTTTCTAAGAAGACCATGACTTCAGAGAAGGTGAAAGCACAACAAGCACATGAATTGGATTTGAGTGAGGGGATGCTAGGCCATCAGTCTCACTTTCTCCTCCATAGTTATCTGGTCCAGTGGCCAACATATGAATTAGGATAACAGAGGTTGCCCTGAATGCAGGGTAATAATGGTTAAGTGACTTATCTAAGGTCACACAACTAGAAAGTGTCAAATGTCTCAGGACATCCTCAGATAAATTTGAACCACCATCCTCCTGACTCCAAGGTCAATGCTCTATCCACTGTACCACCCAGCTGCCATAGAACTATTCATAGTAAAGATATGAATAAATGAATGAATGAAGTACTTATTAAATACTAGTCATATGTTAAGAACTGTGCTAAATACTAGTGTTAAAAAGAAAAAAACTCAAATGCTCTCTGCTTTCAAGGAGTTCATATTCTAATAGGGAAAAGAAAAAGAACACATATGGTAGGTTTTAGATGCAAATCTGGTAGAAAGATTCAGCAGCAAAGCATATGTTAATACTTCTTCTTTAATCTCATTTTTACTGATACAATATTACCTTCAATGTTGAAATATCTGATAATGACATTGACTCTGGAAGCAAGAACTTTACTTTCTAGGCCACCAAAGCTGTGGCTGAGGTCCATGCCAAAACTGTTGGCAAATTAGATTAACAGAAGGGATTGCTTACCAGAAATATAGCTGATGACACTGGGTTAGAAGTATCGCCATCCCTTGGGGGGCTAGGTGGCATAGTGAATAAAGCACCAGCCCTGGAGTCAAGAGTACATGAGTTCAAATCTGGTCTCAGACACTTAATAATTACTTAGCTGTGTGGCCTTGGGCAAGCCACTTAACCCCGTTTGCCTTGCAAAAAAACAAAAAAAGTATTGCCATTCCCAAGTTGCTTGAGTTCAGGAACCTCAACTGCTTCAATTTGAATTTGAGATAAAAGTTGTACAAGGATATGTTGGTCATTTTATTTACATACACAATAAATTATTTTTCCCATTGTCATATTGATGCGCTTGAATATAATGAAACTGAGTTATAAATGCAAGAAAAAATATTTACACGTTTACAATATAATTGGAAGGAAAGGAAAAACATCAGTAGAAGAAGGTTATACAGACTAAGTAAAGAATGTTAAAAGGAAAAATATACAAATGATTCGACAAATAAAAAATAGAAATCAATCAATTGATAAATTTCTATGGGCATTGGGGAATTGCAAATATATTTTTCTCAAACAAAAATGTATTTTCCTCAAATATTTAATTGGTTTTGTTGATGTTTAAAGTGAAATTCATGAACAATTATTTAAAAATTAAATTAGTATTTAGTCAATTAAGGATTCAGTAGAGTTTTACTTAATCTATGAAGATTCCTCCAAAGGAAGATGGTATTAAATTAGAGAAGCCATAAGAAGTAAAGTCAAGTCATGAATATCAGAAGAGGAAGCTTAGATATTTAGATAAAAATGAAAAACAATAGATTAGCAATTGAACCAGTGGAACTGAAAATCAACTTTGGAAGACATATTCTTCACTTTAACCAGAATAAAGAATCAGATTGCAAGCTATCAGTTCAAATATAAATTCAACAGAAAACGCTATGCATTCCTTTCTCCATATAAAGAGAGAATTTTATCCAACCTCATTTTAAAGCTAACATTTTAATTTAAGGAATGATTAAATGGAACTACAAATGTAACCATTCTCTAAATGTGTGCTGATAGCCTCCACTATTACTTCTTTTTTTCTACCTTTGCCAAAAGTAAGAAAAATACTTTCCCTCCAGTGACATTTGCAATATGATTTAAGAGCCATGAATAAAGGACATTTAATAAATACACAGAACCATTATTAATCTCTGGCCTTAAGCTAATGCCAAGTGCAACAGATCATGAGAGGAGGAAAATAATCCTCCTTCCCTGAGGCTATACTATCTGCCTTGGGCAAACTATCTTTAAACCATAAAACAAACAGGTAAAAGCACAAAAATCACCTATGCTTGAGAACTGCATAGGACCATCAATGTCAACTTCCTCAATTCCTTCCCCATCAGATGAGGAAATTGAGGCACAAATCTATGAAGAGATTTTTCTTAAAGTGATAGTACTCTATTCATTCAATAAATATTCACTGAGTACCTAAGTGGAAGATACCATTACATAAGGAATTTACCAGTGAGAAAAATGACATATATAGACATTAATACTTGAAAATATTAGTCCAATAATTGGAAGGTATAGGACTTCCAGTTAGGATAGAACATTATTTATCTACATTTAACAGATGAAATAAATTAAAAGAAATTCAATGTCTTGCCTAAGATGAAGTAAATTCCTGATTCTAATTCGTGTGCTCTGTCCACTATATGAGAGGTGTTAAACATGTGACCCATAGAATTGTGACCAAGAATATTCCAGATCTCAGCTGAAAGCAAATTAGAATCTAATAAATATTTAGCTAGCTAAACAAAAATGCAATGAAACACAGATAATGTTACTTTTTAAAACTAAACCAATATGCAGTCTTCAAGATTCCTTATGTATTTATTAAAAGTCATTTTTTTAATTTGAGTTTCAAAAATGTTTCAGTAGATCATACTGCTTTTGATATGATAAAATCAAGAAAAAAAAGAAAAAATATGGAGAAGTGTGTTGTCTAGACTCAAGCTTATCATGAGCCACTTAACCCCATTTGCCTTGCAAAAAATCCTAAAAAACAATAGTAAATGGCATAATTCAGATTAGAGCCCAGGTTCTAAATTCTAAAGTTTAAACCAAATAAACTGATAATTTCTATTCTTTATGTTAAAAGCAGATTTGACCTTAATCTTCCTAGAAAAATTTAGTTCAAATATTTTTGATGTCACTACCATATGCAATGTTAAATATCTGTTCCTGAGGGACAACTATAGTAATCAATCTCGGTTTTCCCAGAGCTTGCAACCTAGCAGAATTATATGAGAGGGGAGGCTTTTGAAATTATCTAATCTAACCAGTACATTAGCAGACAAATCAAAATTATCCTTGATAATTGGTTATCTACTTTTTCTTTCAAATCTTCCAAACATGAGTAATTCCAGAAGAAGCCTATTTCATTTTGGGATAAAACTGACAATTAGGAAGTGTGTCCCTACACATGTGGTTCATCGTCATAGAACTAATAAATCCCCAAGACAGGATTCAGGGTCTTCATGATTCAAAGCACAATCAGAAGATATAAGTTCTAATAGACCATTCTTAACTAGAAAAGTCATTACTATAGACAGACTAAGAGATAGATACTGACTCATTAACATAAGGGTGACCTCTAACTGATTAGTGTTTTGGCCACAACAGCTCATGAAAAAATTGTGTAGGAGTAATTAATTATCTTTGGAGGTAGAGGAAACAATCACAACAGTGAAATTCAAAAGTAGGTTTTTAAAAAATATATTATTATTGTACAAATTATTTTTGCTAAGTTACAGGGATATTAGCAGACACAATCTCAAAAAAAACCTCAAGGAGTTTAGAGTCTATTGGAGAATTCATATGAAAATAGAATTATTGGGAAACAACTATGAGATAATGGATTTAAAACACTTCACCAACCTAAAAGTACTCTCCAAATGCCAGTTATTAGAATCAGCAACAGTCTGTTGGTGACTTTATTTTCTGAGACTCTTACTGCCCTCCTGTTGAATCAAGTAATGCTTGTAAGCTCTTTGAGGGCAGGAACTATTTTTTAACTCTTTTTGTATTACTGGTTCTTAGTAGAATGTCTGGCACATAATAAGCACTTAATAAAAGTTTGTTGATTGATTCGTTAAATACATACATATATATATGTATATATATATATATGTATATATATATAATATATATGGAATAGAAAAGCTAGAGTTATTGATAGAGCTGATAACCTGTATAGAGACAAGCCAAGCAGCTAAAAGAAGGAATTCTAAAATCATGGGAAATGAAAATAGTTTTTATGGAACTAGGAAAGAGTTGGTAAAGAACAAGAGAGAGAATCAAAGGAAGCTTACATGCAAAGGAAATTTAGAGCTTGTCTCTAGAGAATTTTGAATATGGATCAGGATAGTTTGTTTTTTATCCTATATACTAAAGAACCAAGGAGGTGTTTTAATATGGTAGTCTTTCATGTACTTTAGGAAAAGAATTTTTGTAGCTTGTGGAAGATGGAAAAGAGGAAAAAGAGAGTCTGAAACCAAGAAAGGACAAAATTGGTTAGATTATTCTCTATGACAGAAGAAAAATTCCAGAATAATTTATACTTGATTAAATATTACAGAATATATGATATTCATTATGATGATAATTTTATTGATGGAAACATGAT
Organism: Macrotis lagotis; assembly: GCF_037893015.1. Taxonomy (NCBI): domain Eukaryota; kingdom Metazoa; phylum Chordata; class Mammalia; order Peramelemorphia; family Peramelidae; genus Macrotis; species Macrotis lagotis. The sequence goes on from NC_133661.1 coordinate 235,605,131, forward strand.
ATCAACAAGACAGAATAAAGGGAAAAGAGAAGAGAACTAAGGACAGACACAAAAGGGATACCCATATTAGAGACATGACCAAGATGAAAATCTATCAAAGAAGACTGAGATAAATAGGATTTAAAAAAAGATTTAAAATGTTATAAAAATCAGGAGATCAATGTCATGTAAACCTAAACAGTAAACAGCAACTGGGAGAAGAAAGTGATCAACAGTGGCAAAAGTTTCAGAAAGGTCCATAAAGAAAAATATGTAGAAGGTCATTAGATATAACAATTGAGAGATTATTGTTATCATTAGTTGAACTTTCTTGCTGTCTAAGGCATAAAAAAGCCATACCTCTGAGGAACTAGATTTGGAGGTTTTACTAGGTTCAGTAAATCAGAAGATATTAGGAACCTATAATAGACCAGGCATTATGCTGTGTTAAGAATTTTTGTTGTTCTTCAGTTGATTTTCAGTTTTGTCTGATTTTATATGAATTCATTTAGGATTTTCTTGACAAAGATACTGGAGTGGTTTGCCATTTCCTTCTCCAATTCATTTTAAAGAAGGGGAAACTGAGGCAAACATAATTAAGTGACTTGCTCAGGGTCTCACATCTTGTAAGTATATGAGGCTAGATGTGAATTTAAGAAGATGAGTCTTCCTAGCTCTAGGACCAGCACCTTATCAACTATGTCACCAACTTGCTCAATGCTAGAGATAAGAGGGAAAAACTTGGTCCTTACCTTGGAAGAAATCACAATCTAATAGGACTAGTCCGAATGCTGTGCTAACTTAGTATGCCTATTGTTATAGTGAGTTTATATATATATATATATATATATATATGTATATATATACACATATATATGCATATATATGTATATACATATGTATGTATGTATATGTGTACATATATTTAATGTTGTACTGTGTAGGTAGAGGGAATTTTATTGTATTTTTATTCTTTTTTTAATCATAAGTAAAATTGTTTTAATTACTATTGTCCATGAATGTCTTATCTCTTTGCATTTTTATTCTAAGCTTGGATCTCTTGACTAACCTAAGTTAAACCTAGCCTAGAATAAGTATAAAAAAATCTATCTTCATTCTCTGAGAGAGAGAGAGAGAGAGAGAGAGACAGAGAGAGAGAGACAGAACTACTTTCCTGAGTGCCTCTTCTATAGCCAGAATCCCTCAAACATCACCATGAGGGTTCAGCAATCATACCTGTATGTACTATCACAACCTTAAACACAAAATGTATCTGGGTCAGATGACTTAATCCTCACTGATGATTATTAAGTGATCACTTGCCATATCTTCACTTACATTTAGTGTCAGTTTCTTGTTAGCCTTTGTTGTTCTATTATTTTAGACTTAGCTACATTGGAGAAAAGAGAACAAAAAGAACTTGTGTTTTTATGAATCACCTACTTGACTGTGAACAATCCAAATTTAATTTTCTAACTGAACAACTTTTCACTTTGTGCTGACTTTATAGACCCTACCTCAGATTATAACAGTGTATAACTGGCTCACTGGCTTTGAGCCACTTTCATAGTAACTTCAATGTTTAGAAGCCTCCTGGGGACATAGATGATAAGAGAACCCTTCTGCTGCCAACTCCCTGAAAGTGTCTGCTTATGGTAGCCCCAAATATTTAGCTTTCTCAATTGGAAATCCATTAAGCTGAGATTGATGTAAGCACATGCTGAGTGAAAAATGATATGCATACATGCATGAAAACAGGAGCATGTAAAGGGTTATTCAGGGTTGTTTGAGTGTTGTTTAACACAGTTCAGTTGTTTTTTGAAGTTGAATTGATCTAATGGACTAGGAAGAGTTCTAAATAAGTGTCTCTCTCTCTGTCTATCTTCTTCATCTCTGTCTCTATCTCTCTTTCCTTTTTCCCACCTCTCTTTTCCCCATTTCTATTCCTTCTTTTTCCTCCTCTGCCCTCTTCCCCTCTTCCAGTCGTAAGAATGATGGAATTTTCAGAACATTTCTCATCATCTCCCTACTTAAAGCATTTAGTTTCTCTTTTTATCCTTGTAGAATCACTTTCAATCACATTATAATAGTTATCAACCGCAAAAGAGCATATTAGGAATTTCACAAACTTAAGCATTGACAGAGAATTTAGACACAACTAAGACCAACCTAATCTTTTTACAGATGAGAAAACTAAGACTTGAAGAAATTAAACTATACAAGGATTTGAATTCATAATCTGTCCTTTTAACTGGTGACATTACTATCATACTTCTTACAGCTTCATGTTTCAAATGTTCTGATGTTATAGGTGATAGGGAGTGTGGCATAGTAAATAGAGAACTGTTTAGGGACTCAGGAACACTGATTCAAGGCCTACTTGGACGCATGTCTGAAACAGGTTTTGAATTCAGGACCTCATGACTCCAGGGCCACTTAGTGGCCACTTTAGGTTGTGTTCTAAGACTTTAAATTGTAGACAACCTATTGTCCTGCCTTGATAGAGGAATTATTATCAGCTAGAGAGTTCTCTATTCAAATGCAATCATAGACCCATTTGCTAACCTGTTGCTGAACTTAGTTCCATCTCAGCAGAGCACAATATCCTCTACAGCTATATAGGTGAGAAAATCTTTCAATTCTTTTCTATTAATGGTAAAATTGTTTTCATTCCTATGTGTATGTTTAAATTGTGAAAGGTATCTTCAACTCCACTCTTTTCACCCCTTCAATAAATCAGTTGTCAAGTCAAAATGTAGATTCTGTAAAATACAGTATCTTTACCAAAAACAAACAAAACAACCCAAAAGGGATCACAAAGAGTTGGACACATCTTAAATGACCTAACAAGAGCATCCACAAGTCTAAAGACAAATTATCATTTCCTCTTCCTGTTTTATTTATTTATTTTGTAGTTTATGTCATTGTTTTCCATATGCTTAGACAGTAGAAATGGACAATTAAATATACCTATACACACAGACACAACACACCTAGGCAGGAAGTTCAGACATTACTCACAAGACTAAGCCTACTACTGATCTGTAGGGAGTTGTGATATGCACTGTTTCTGATACAGAATGATTTCCTTTTCTTCACATCCCTCTGGCAAACTATATTAATGCTAAACTTTGTGTAGATATTTGACTGACATAGTCCATTGAAACTCAAAACTCCCATACTCCAAATATCTATTAACTTCAGGCAAACCAGTAGGTAGAATTGTAGAATATCACATCCAGCTCTTTTAGAATTCTGGACAAAAGTTATCATTAATTCAAAAAATTATCAGATATTTTTCTTTTAGCTGAAAATTCCAGCAATTTTCTAAATAATTTTTGCCATCAGGAAATCAATAACTCTTTATCAGGTTTATAATTATAATATGTTTCTTAAACTCACTATCCCTTTCTTCATCAGTGGGGAGGTTGATGGTAGACTCCCACAAGAATATCAAATTCTTTACTAGATCAATCAATCCTCATAAAATACTTAACCAAAAAGTATATTTCCTTGCAAGATTATATTATCAACTCCACCATTCATTTAATTCAAACCATTCCTTTAATTAACACATACATTACTAAGACAAATCATGAGTTACATAATCGCCTATATTAAAATTCTACCCTGGTTCCTGGACCAATATCCCTCCTCTCTTATATACAGTATAGGAAGTATATATGTGTATATAGTATAACAGAAAATAAATTGTCATATAATAAACATATAGTATAATGTAGATTATTAGGATGTTAGAAGGATGGATGGGAAGATATATAGATATATGGAAAATAGTAACTCAGCTTGTCTAAGTTAACAATAGTAGAAAATCATATTGTAAAGGGGAACCTAGAAGTCACAGATTATCTCAGGAATTAAGGTAATATAAATAGTTAATAACAAACTGTTTCATAAATAAGGAAAGTATAGGAATCACTAGAAAGTATCTCATAAATTAACTAAGTCCATATCCCTAAATTAGGGGAAGTTGGCTAAGCTTTAACTGTAAGGATTCTTGAGTCCTGCTAGTTGCTTTCTGTCTATAAGTCTCAGATAAACTCTAGATAATAATACCATCAGAATACCAACAAAGAATTATGTTAATGAACTAATATTAAAGGACTCCTGATAACTTTGAAATGATGTGGATATGTTAAGGAACTAAACCTAAATTATAAGTTATTCCATCCCCACCAACAAAACCCTATAAAATGAGACCCCAAATTTCTGCTCCATATCTACTCCAGTACTCCTCTATCTGCTGCAACTCTTTTCCAAGGTTCACTCTCTGTGCCTCTCCTACTTCCCATTCTCCTCCACATGCCTTTCTCCTCATTCCATTCTCAGTCCCTATACTGTCTGCTTCTATTTCCCTCGCAATATTTGTCATTGTACTTTTTGTACAACTTGTGTGCTTTTTGACCTGTGTGAATTATTCAAGTGGGTTGAAGCAAATCTCCTACCTTGCTGCCATCATGGTCTTTCCCTGAGAGAATTAAAAAAAGAAAAAGAAATTTATGTTTTCCTTTGACCCCATTTGGCTCACCTTTTGTCACCCTATTTTCTTAGTCAGAGAATAGAATTACAAGCCATTAACAAGCTGGACACAAAGAATCCCTGAATAGAAAAAAAGGGTGGAACTTCATGCGTCCTTTGATGCCTCATATTTTTTTATTATCACATCAAATCCACTTATGCCCAAACCCTCTGACTGAGTATATTCTTTCTATAGAGTTAGAGTTCTCATGAGTTAAAAGTATCATCTTCCCAAGTAGTTTTTTTCTTTCAATTTACCTTTTTATGCAAATTTTGAATCTTGTTTTTAAAGATAAAATTTTTTGTTCAGCTCTAGTATTTTTAAGAGGAAAAATTGAAAGTCACCTGTTTCATTGACTGATACTCTGTTCCCTAGAAAAAAGGATCCTAAATTTTTCTGGGTGGTTGATTTTTGGTTGTAACCCAAGCTCCTTTGCCCTCCAGAGTATTATATTCCAGACAGTATGGTCCTTTAATTTTGAAGGTGGGAAATTCTATGTAATCTCAAATATTGTTCCTGGGTATTAGAATTTTTTTTTCTTTTTAGCAGCCTGTTTATTCTGGAATTTGACTACAATATTCCTTGGAAATTTTATTTTAGGATCTTCTCAGGAGATGATTGGTAGATTTTTTTCATTGACTGTTTTACCCTCTTGTTCTCCAATGTAAGGACAGTTTTCCTTGATAATTCCTTTTAAGATGTTGTCCAGGTTCTTTTTATGATCATGGATTTCAGGGAGACCAGTAATTCTTAAATTAATTCTCCTGATCTATTTTGAAAGTCAGTTATTTTTCCATTGAAGTATTTTGCATTTTCATTTATTTTTTCACTTTTTAAAAAACTTTGTTTGAATAATTTGTAATGTCTAATGTAGTCTCTCATTAACTCTCACTTACCCAACTCTAATTTTGAAGGAAGTATTTTCTTCCTTTAACTTTTGCATCTTCTTTTCCATTTGGTCAATATTATTTTTAAAGAGTTGTTTTCTCCAGTAGACTTTTTTTTCCATTTTGTCAGTTCCATTTTTAAAGGGTTGTTTTCTTTTCCATTTGCCCAATTTTATTTTTTTTTATTATTTTTTGAGTTTCACATTTTTTCTTTTTTTCATTTTTTCTTCTTATCACATTTTATTTGCTATTCCAATTACATACAATATTATTTTCTATCATTTTTGTAAGGTTTTGAAATTTAGAATTTTTCCCCCACCCTCCCTTCCCTCCCCCCACTCCCACAAAAGGCAGTGATAATCTTTACATTGCATCCATGTTATTCTTTGATGAAAATTGAATATGTTGAGAGAAAAAACATAACCTTGAGGAAAAAATAAAATACTAGAGATAGCAAAGCTATGTAGAACATAATAAAACTTTAAAAAAATTGAAGGGAGTAGTCTTTGATTTTTGTTCAAAATCCACAATTCTTTCTCTGCATACAGATGATATTCTCCATCACAGATACCCTAAAATTGTCCCTGATTATTGCACTGTTGGAATGAGCAAGTCCATTAAGATTGATCAGCACCCCCATGTTGCTGTTAGGGTACACAATGTACTTCTGGTTCTGCTCATCTCATTTAACATCAGTTCATGCAAGTCTTTTAAGGCTTCTCTGAATTCCCATCCTCCTTGGTTTCTAATAGAACAATAGTGTTCCATAATGTACATATACCATAATTTGTTCAGCCATTCTCCAATTGATGGACATTAACTCAATTTCCAATTCTTCTTACCACAAAGAGAGCTGTTATTAATATTTTTATAAAGCAATGTTTTTGCCCTTTTTCTTGATCTATTCAGGATATAGAACCAGTAAGGGCATTTCTGGATCAAAGGGTATGCACATTTTTATTGCCCTTTGGGTGTAATTCCAAATTGCTCTCCAGAAAGGTTTATCACTTCACAGCTCTACCAACTATGCATTGTGTTCCAGATTTCCCATATCCCTTCCATTATTGCTAATTGTCCTTTCTGGTCATATTGGTCAATCTGAGAGGTGTGAGGCAATACCTCAGAGATGCTTTAATTTATCTTTCTCTAATCTATAATGGTTTGGAGCAATTTTTCATATGACTACAGATTGCTTTGATTTCCTCATCTGTAAATTGCTTTTGCATATCCTTTAACCAGTTGTCAATTGGAACATGTTTTGTTTTTTTATAAATTTGGCTTAGTTCTCTATATATGTTAGAAATTAATAGTTTGTGAGAAATACTAGTTGTAAAAATTGTTTCCCAATTTACTACATTTCTTTTTATCTTGGTTATAGTGGGTTTTGTCTGTGCAAAAGTTTTTAATTTAATGTAATCAAAATTATCTAGTTTGTTTTTAATGATGATTTCCATAACTTCCTTGGTCATAAACTGCTTCCCTTTCCATAGATTTTACAGGGAAACTTATTCCTTGAACTCCTAGTTTGCTTATCATATTACCTTTTATGTCTAAATGCTGCATCGATTTTGATCTTATCTTGGTATAGGATGTGAGATGCTGGACTAATCCAAGTTTCTGCTATATTAAACTGCAATTTCCCCAATAGTTTTTTTTTTTTATAAAATAGAGAGTTCTTACCCTAGAAATTGGGTTCTTTGGGCTTCTCAAAGAACAGATTACTATTTCCTGCTGTCTCTTTTGTACCTAGTCAATTCCACAGATCTATCACTATTTCTTAACCAGTATCAGATAGTTTTAATGACTGATGCTTTATAATATAATTTTAAATCTGGTAAGGCTAAGCCACCTTATTTTGAACTTTTTCATTCATTAAATCCCTGAATATTCTTGATATTTTGTTTCCCCATATGAATTGAGTTACAATTTTTTTCTAGCTCATTAAAATGATTTTTTGGAAGTTTGATTGATTGGTAAGGCACTAAATAAGCAACTTAATTTAGGTGTCATTTTTAATTATATTAACTCTGCCTACTCATGATCAGTTAATTGCCCAGTTATTTAAATTTGCTTTTATTTGTGTGAAAAGTGTTTTATAGTTGTTTCCATAGAGTATCTGACTCTGCTTTGGCAGGTAGACACCCAAGTATTTTATATTGTCTGAAGTTATTTTTAAATGGGATTTTGCTTCCTAGCTCTTGCTGCATTATCTTGCTAGTAATATATAGAAATGCTGAGGATTTTTATTTTATATCCCGCAACTTTGCTAAAGTTAATAATAGTTTTAGTATTTTTTAGATGCTTTTTTAGGATTCTCTAGGTACACCATCTTGTCATTTGTAAAGCTTGAGAGTTTTGTTTCTTCCTTCCCTATTCTAATTTCTTCAATTTCTTTTTCTTCTCTTATTGCTGAAGCTAATATTTCTAATACTACAGTAGTGCTTTTAGTGGACATCCTTGTTTCACCCTTGATTGTATTGGGAATGCCTCTGGCTTATCTGCAACGCCTATAATATAATGATTGTTGATGGTTTCAGATAGATACTGCTTATGACTCTTAGGAACAATCCATTTATTCCTATACTCTCCAGTGTTGTTAATAGGAATGGGTGCTGTATTTTGTCAAGGGCTTTTTCAGCATCTGTTGAAAAAAAATGTGATTTCTGTTACGTTTGCTATTGATGTAATCAATTATACTAACAGGTTTCCTAATATTGAACCAACCCTTCATTCCTAGGATAAATCCTATTTGGTCATAGTATAATATCTTAGTGATAACTTGATGTAATTTCTTTGCTAAAGTTTGATTTAAGATTTTTACAATCATATTCATTAGGGAAATTGATCTATAATATTCTTTCTCTGTTTTGACTCTTCCTGGTTTAGGTATCAAAACCATATTGGTTTCATAGAAGGAGTTAGGCAGAGTTCTTTCTTCACCTATTTTTCCAAAGAGTTTATATAGAATTGTAACCAATGGATCAATTGTTGCTTAAATGTTTGATAGAATTCACTTGTGAATACATTTGGTCCTGGAGATTTTTTTCTAAGCCAGTTCAATTATGGCTTGTTGAAATTCTTTATTCTAAGATAGAGTTACTTATGGATTTGCTTCCTCATTAAACCTGGGCAACTTATATTTTTGTAAATATTCATTCATTTCTTTTTTTAATTTATTTTTATTAAAGATATTATTTGAGTTTTACAATTTTCCCTCCAATCTTGCTTCCCTCCCCCCCACACAGAAAGCACTCTGTCAGTCTTTATTTTGTTTCCATGTTGTAACTTGATCCAAATTGGGTGTGATGAGAGAGAAATCACATACTTAAAGAAAAGAAGAGAAGTCTAAGAGGTAACAAGATCAGACAATAAGATATCTGTTTTTTTTTTTCTAAATTAAAGAGAATAGTCCTTGTACTTTGTTCAAACTCCACATCTCCTTATGTGGATACAGATGGCACTCTCCTTTGCAGACAGCACAAAATTGTTCCTGATTGTTGCACTGATGGTTCAAGGTTGATCATCACTCCCATGTTGCTTGTTAGGATGTACAGTGTTTTTCTGGTTCTGCTCATATCGATCAGCATCAGTTCATGCAAATCCCTCCAGGTTTCCCTGAAATCCCATCCCTCCTGATTTCTAATTGAACAATAGTGTTCCATGACATACATATAAGACAGTTTGCTAAGCCATTCCCCAGTTGAAGAACATTTACTTGATTTCCAATTGTTTGCCACCACAAACAGGGCTGCTATAAATATTTTTGTACAAGTAATATTTTTACCCTTTTCCATCATCTCTTCAAGGTAGAGACCCAGTAGTGGTATTGCTGGGTCAAAGGGTATGCACATTTTTGTTGCCCTTTGGACATAGTTCCAAATAGCTCTCCAGAAAGGTTGGATGAGTTCACAGCTCCACCAACAGTATAATAGAGTCCCAGATTTCCCACAACCCTTCCAACAATGATCATAATCCTTCCTGGTCATATTGGACAATCTGAGAGGTGTGAGGTGGTACCTCAGAGAAGCTTTAATTTTCATTTCTCGAATAATTAATGCTTTAGAGCATTTTTTCCATATGACTATGGACTGCTTTGATCTGCTCTGTAAATTGCCTTTGCATATCCTTTGACCATTTGTCAATTCGAGAATGGGTTTTTGTTTTAAAAATATGACTCAGTTCTCTGTATATTTTAGGAATGAGTCCTTTGTCAGAATCATTAATTGTAAAGATTGTTTCCCAATTTACTACATTTCTTTTGATCTTGGTTACATTGGTTTTATCTGTGCAAAAGCTTTATAATTTAATGCAATCGAAATCATCTAATCGGTTTTTGGTGACGTTCTCCAACTCTTCCATAGTCATAAACTGCCTTCCTTTCCATAGATCTGACAGGTAGACTAGTCCTTGATCTTCTAATTTGCTTGTAGTATTGTTTTTTATGTCTATGTCCTGTAACCATTTGGATCTTATCTTGGTAAAGGGTATGAGGTGTTGGTCTAATCTAAGTTTCTTCCATACTAACTTCCAATTATCCCAGCAGTTTTTATCAAACAGGGAATTTTTATCCCAATGGCCAGACTCTGGGTTTATCAAGCAGCAGATTACTATAATCATTTCCTGCTTTTACACCTAGTCTATTTACACCTAGTCTATTCCACCACTTTATTTCTTAGCCAATACCAAAAAGTTTTGATGACTGATGCTCTATAATATAATTTTAGATCAGATAGGGCTAAGCCAGCTTCTTTTGCACTTTTTTTCATTAAGCTCCTGTCAATTCTTGACTTTTTATTTCTCCATATGAATTTACTTACATTTTTTTCTAACTCATTAAAGTAATTTTTTTTTGGAATTTTGATTGGTAGGGCACTAAACAGGTAGTTTAGTTTTGGTAGAATTGTCATTTTTATTATATAAGCTCTACCTATCCATGAGCAGTTGATATTTGCCCAGTTATTTAAATCTGATTTAATTTGTGTGAGAAGTGTTTTATAATTGTTTTCAAAAAGATTCTGAGTCTGTCTTGGCAAATAGACTCCCAAATATTTTATATTGTCTAATGTTGCTTTGAAAGGGATTTCTCTTTCTAGATCTTCCTGCTGTATCTTGCTAGACATACACAGAAAATTTGAGGATTTATGAGGGTTGATTTTATAACCTGCAAATTAACTAAAAGTGCTAATTGTTTCCAGTAGTTTTTTTCGATGATTTTTTGGGATTCTTTAGGTAGACCATCATATCATCTGCAAAGAGTGAGAGTTTTGTCTCTTCCTTCCCAATTCTAATTCCTTCAATTTCTTTTTCTTCTCTAATTGCTGATGCTAACATTTGTAATAAATATTGAATAGTAGTGGTGATAATGGATACACTTGTTTCACCCTTGATCTTATTGGGAATGCCTCCAGCCTCTCCCCATTGAATATAATGCTTGTTGATGGTTTCAGATAGATACTGCTAATTATTTTAAGGAACAGTCAATTTATTCCTACACCCTCTAGTGTTTTTAGTAGGAATGGATGCTGTATTTTCTCAAAAGCTTTTACAGCATCTATTGATATGATCATATGATTTCTGATAGGTTTGTTGTTGATATAATGAGTATACTATCAGTTTGCCTAATATTGAACCAACCCTGCATTCCTGGAATAAATCCTACTTGATCATAATGTATTATCCTAGTGATGACTTGTTGTAATCATTTTGATAAGATTTTATTTAAGATTTTCGCATCTATATTCATCAGGGAAATAGATCTATAATTTTCTTTCTCTGTTTTAACTCTTCCTGGTTTAGGTAACAGCAGCATATTGGTTTCATAGAAAGAGTTAGACAGAATTCAATATTCATCCATTTCACTTAAATTATCAAATTTATTGGCATACAACTGAACAAAATAATTATGAATTTCTGTCTAAATTTCTTCCACATTGTTGTTGAGTTCACCTTTTTTTCATTTTTGATACTGTCAATTTGGTTTTCTTCTTTCTTTTTTTAACCTAATTAAACAAGGTTTATCAATTTTATTGGTTCTTTATATAAATATAAATAAAAACAACTCTTGGATTTCTTTATTAGTTAAGAAATTATTTTGCTTTTAATTTTATTAATTTCTCCCTTTTTTAGAGTTTCTAATTTATATTTAATTGGGGGAGGTTTTACTTTCCTCTTTCTTAATTTTTTTAGTTGCATGATTAGTTCATTGCTTTCCTTATTCTCTGTTTCATTCCTGCAAGCATTTAAAGATATAATATATATATCCACTAATAACTGCTTTGGCTGTATCTCATAAGTTTTGGAATTCTGTCTCATTGTTGTCATTATCAAGGATGGAAATAATTAATTCTAGCTTTGATTTGTTGTTTGATCCACTCATTCTTTAAAATGAGGTTATTTAGTGTCCAATTAATTTTAGGTCTTTCTGTCAATGACCCATTATTGAATGTGATTTTTATTGCATTATAATATGAGTAGGAAGTATTCACTATTTCTTCCTTTCTGCATTTGAGTAAAAGGTTTTTATGCTCTAGTACATGGTCAGTTTTTGTGTAAGTACCATGTATTGCAGGGGAAAAAAGTATATTCCTTTCTATTCACATTCAATTTTCTCCAAAAGGTCTATCAAGTCTGGGTTTTCTAACATTTTATTTACTTCCTTAACTTCCTTCTTTTTAATTTATGTTTAGATTTATCTAGATCTGAGAGTGGGAGGTTGAGGACTCCCATCAATAGAGTCTTGCTGTCTATGTCTTCCTATAATTCATTTGCTCCTCCTCTTAGAATTTGGATGCCACACCATATGGTGCATAAATATTTACTATTGAAATTTCTTCATTGTCTATGGTACCTTATAGGAGGATGTAGCTTCCTTCTTTATCTCTTTTAATGAGATGTATTTTTGTAGCTGCTTTTTCTAAGATAAGTATTGTCACCCCTGTCTGTTTCACTTCAGCTGAAAAAAAATATATTCTGCTCCAACCTTTTACTTTTACACTATAGTAATCTCTCTGATTCAAATGAGTTTCTTGTAAACAGCATATTGTAGGATTATGATTTTTAGTCCACTCTGTTATTCACTTCTGTTTTAATGGGAGAGTTCATTCCATTCACATTCAAAGTTATAAATAATTTTAAATATGTTGTTGCTCTCCATACTATCTTACCTCTGTATTTCCCCTTTTTTTCACCTTATCCTTATTGCCCAATATTTGCTTCTGAATATCATCTCCTTCAGTATGTTTGCCTCCTTATATCCACCCTCTCCCTTTCTTTCCCCTTTCCTTTTGTCCCATCTTTCTTCCCTTCCTTGTGTTTGACCCTCTTTCCTTCCTGCTCCCCCTTTTCCCTTTTAATACTTGAAGGGTAAGATAAGTTTCTTAACTTAACTAAATGTGTGCATGTTAATCCTTCTTTGAGCCAATCTGATGAGAGTAAAATTCAGGCCATTCTCAACTCTTACCTTCTTCCCCTTTATTGCAATAGGTCCTTTGTACCTCTTCATGTAATGTAATTTAACCCATTTAATCTCCTTCATATTCCTGTCTCTTTTATGTCCCCCTTTTTAAGAAGATGTTATTTTTAAATCATTCTATCAGTATCACAGACAAGTCATGAATGCCATTACTTCTGGCTAAGTATATTCTCTTTAATAGAAATATAATTCTCAAGAATTATGAGAATCTTTCTCCCAGTTGGGGATATAGTCAGTTTCATCTTATAGGATTGCAGTTTTTTTTCCTTTTCCCTTTTTTACTTTTTCATGTGTCTCTTGAGCCTCCAGTTTAGTGTCCAAATTTTCTATTTAGCTCTGGTCTTTTTTCAGGAAAAGTTGGAAGTCTCCTACTTTGTAAAATGTCCATCTTTTCCCATGGAAGATAAGGCTCAGTTTTGCTGGATAGTGAATTCTTGGCTACATTCCAAGGTCACTTGGTCTTCAGAATATGATATTCCAGGCCCTTTGATCCCTTAATGTTGAGCCAGCCAGGTTCTAAGTAATCCTTGCTATGGTTCCTTGATATCTAAGTTGTTTCTTTTTGGCTGCTTGCAGGATGTCCACTTTTATCTGACAGTTCTGGAGTTTAGCCACAATATTCCTTGGTGTTTTCATTTTGGTATCCCATTCAGGAAAGGATTGATGTATTATTTCATTAATTATTTTGCCCTCTGGTTCCATGATATCAGGGCAATATTCCATCACTAAATCCAGGCTTTATTTTTATCCTCAATGTTTTCAATAAGCCCAATGATTCTTAATTTGTCTCTCCTAGATCTGTTCTCTAGATCTAATGTTTTGCTAATGAGGTCTTTTGTGTTTTCTTCAATTTTTTTCAATTTTCTGTTTTTGTTTAACAGATTGTTATTGTCTCATGAAGCCATTAGTTTCCACATATTCCAATCTTTTTGCAGAGAAAAATTTTCTTCATTTACCACTCCTTTTCCAATTGATCAATTCTATTTTTGAAGGAATTTTCCATTTGCCCAATTGTATTTTTGAAGTATTTCTGTTCTTGTTGCATAGTATTAATTTTCTCTTATGTGTCTTTTCCAAATTTTTCCAATTGATTTTTAATTTCCTTCCCAATTTCTTCTAAGAAGTCTTTCTGGGCTGAAGACCAATTCATATTGTCCTCAGAAGTTCTAGATCTTTCTGAGTTAGGATCTTTGTCTTTGAGATAGCTTTTGATGGACCCCCCTTTCTGCTGGATTTTCTTCATTTTTCTAGGATCTTGTGTTGGAGGAAGGCCTGGTTCACAGACCTTTGGTTTTGAAATTCCCAGAGAATTTTCACCCTGAGCTTAATAACACCCAGTAAGGGGTGCTACGGGCTTTCTCTGGAGTGTCTGTGACCTTGATTTGTGACCCACTTCCTAGCCTGGAGGTTCTGGGGAGCAACAGGGTTTGAATTATCTTTGAACAATGTGTGCTGGGCCCTCAGACTATATAGTTTATCTCATTATTTATTCAGTATTGAGAAAGATCAGTTTCCCACACCTAAGCCTGGGGGGTGGGTTGTTATTCTGTTTGTTCCTGGAAGAGTCTCTTTCTTTCACAGGGATGGAGGGGGACTAAAGTGGAAATGTGGAGAATTCCAATGAAAATACCAGGCTCCTGGCCCTGGTCTTCCAGACAAGCTGAGCTGACCAGATTGATATCTAGCCACAACGGGAATTCTCCCTACAGCCCTGCTGGAGCTCTCCCACCTGCCACTCATGCAGCTAATGCAGCTGGTCTCAGGTTAGTCCCTGGACCTCACCCTTCCACCCCTGTGCTGATTTTCTGCTCTCTGCTCTTGGCTCACCCACACTCTCCTGAGACAGATCTTGTTGGAAGATATTCTTTCCCTAGGTCCTTTTTCTAGGTATCATAGATCTAAATTCTATTAAAAGGCTTGATTCATATTAATTCTTTTTTTTGCAAGGCAATGGGGTTATATGGCTTACCCAAGGCCACACAGCTAGGTAATTATTAAGTGTCTGAGGCTGATTTTGAACTGAGGTACTCTTGACTCCAGGGCTAGCCCCACTGATTCATATTAATTCTGAGGGGAAAGCCAGGAGATCTTGGCTTCTCTCTGCAATCTTGGCCAGAAGGTCCTAATTTTATTTTTAAAGGAGTTTTCTTCAGTAAATTTTTGTGTTTCCTTTTCCAATCTGTTGACCCTTTCTTGTATAAATCTCATTTCTTTTACCAATTTATCCTACATAACTTTTTTTTGCAAGCAGTCAAAATGAGGTAATCCAAATACAGAAGAAGCATAACTAGGAACTACAGAGGATTTATCAGCTTCAACATTTTTCTAATCACAATTGATATTTTATTTTATTTTTCCTGGTTTCATTATAAAAGTTTTTCAAGATTTATCCACAGGCATATGTATATTTATAAATGACATAATTTCCTTCCATCCTCCCATCCTACTCCATCTCCCTTCAATGATATGCAGTCTGGTTAGCATTGTGCATATACATTTATGTTTAACATGTTTACAGATTAGTCAATTGCTGTATGAGGAATTAGGATTAAGGGAAAAGAAACAAAAGCATGAGATAGGAAAGAAAAACATAAGAAATTTCTAAAAAGTAATGTAGTACATTGATGAGAGGGCAGAGCCAAGATGGCAGCATGAGAACAAATTTTCCCAGGAGCTCTCCAGAATATTTTAAAAACCTTAAAATTATAACTCTAACTAAATATTTGAGAGACAGAACATGCAGAAAGATTCAATGAGGCAATTCTAAAACCCTAAGGTAACCTGGAGGGTCGTGGAAAGGTTCTGTTCCACAGTGTTGGAGGGGGAGGCAGTGTAACCAGGGTCACAGTGCCTGAGCAAAGAAGCTGCAGCCTTAAAGGAACAGCCCTCAGGACTCCTACATCCTTGGGAGCGCCAGTTCCTAGCAGCAGAAGCAGTTTCCTTACCTACCTATCCAGGGAACACCAAGCACAACTTGAAAGATCAGCAGAGAAACCTCTGTCAGAGTGAACAAGGACCCCCAGCCAACTTGGCCCTCAGTGCAGCCATGAACGTCAGTAGCTATGGCCATTAGCACAGGACAGGTTCCAGGAAACAGAAGCAGATCCACAGAGCTTCCCAGCAGAGAGCCACTGGGGGCAGTTGCTCCCACAGCACTCAGCCCATGGAAAGTAAGGGTGTAGGGGGAGATTGTCAATATTTCTCCTACATCCCAGGTACAGGACTCTTGTACTTTTCTTTCCATAATCAGTTCCTGGTCACAGTCTGGGATCCCATACTTCCACAGCAGAGCAGGCATGCAACTCAGAGCTTCAGGGCAGAAAGGGCTGTGCTTGTGGCCATCCCCAGATCAAAGCACGGGCCAAGAGAGAAGTCAGAGCCTCTCATAAAACCTTGAAGGAACTGAAGTTCTTGTGGAGGTGTGCCAATAATACTCAAAAGCTCAGGAAGCATCCCAAAAGCAGGGTACAGGCTAAGGAAATGAGTAAACAGAAAAAAAAGGGACCTGACCATAGAGGTCAGGTCCCATGGAGGATCAAAAAATACAAAGATAATAGAGTCCAAGCTTCTGCATCTAAAGCCTCTAAGAAAAATAGGAGTTGGGCTCAGGTTATGGAAGAACTCAAAAATGATTTTGAAAATCAAGTGAGGGAAATGGGGGGAAATGGGAAAAGAAATGTGAGATGCAGGAAAAACATGAAAACCAAGTCAGTAGCTAAGTCTAGAAGATGTAAAAAAATGCTAAAGAAAACAACATGTTAAAAAAAACAGTTTAGGTCAAATGGAAAAAGCAATCCAATATAATAATAAGAAGAATAGCTTAAAAAAACAAAATTGGTGGAAAAGGAGATAAGAAAGTTCTCTGAAGAAAACAACTTCTTCAAATCTAGAATGGAGTTTAAGGAAGCTGATGACTTTGTGAGGTATCAAGAAACAATAAAACAGGGGGTGTCTAGGTGGTGCAGTGAATAAAGCACCGGCCCTGGAGTCAGGAGTACCTGGGTTCAAATCTGGTCTCAGACAATAATTGCCTAGCTGTGTGGCCTTGAGCAAGCCACTTAACCCCATTTGCCTTGCAAAAAAAAAAAAGAAACAATAAAACAATATCAAAAGAATAAAAAAAAGATGAAAATTTGAAATATCTCTTAAAAAAACAACTGACCTAGAAAACAGATGCAGAAGAGACAATTTAAAAATTATTGAGCTACCTGAAAGTTATGATCAGGAAAAGAGCACCTTTAATTCCTTTTTAAAGAATTTCTACAAGAAAATTGCCCTGATATCCTGAGGAAGCAGAGGTAAAATAGAAATTGAGAAAATCCACCAATCTTCTCCAGAAAGAGTTCCAAAAAATAACCTCCAGGAATATTATAGCCAAATTCCAGAACTCCCAAGTCAAATAGAAAATATTACAAGCAGCCAGAATGAAACAATTTAAATATCATGAAGCTACAGTCAGTATTACACAGGACTTAGCAGCATCTACATTAAGAGATCAAAGGACTTGGAATATGATATTCTGGAAGGCAAAAGAGCTTGGAATGCAACTGAGAATCAACTACCTAGCAAAACTGAACATCCTCTTCCAGGGGAAAAAGATGGACATTTAAAGAAATAGGGGAATTTCTATTTTTCCTATTGAAACACCCAAAGTTGAACAGAAATTGTGAACTTCAAGTACGGGACTCAAGTGAGGCAAAGAAAGGATGGTCAGGAAGGGCAAATTAGGAGGGATTTAATGATGTTGAACTGTGTGTATTCTTGCATAGGAAGATCATACTGATAATAAACATATGAACCTTCTCATTTAATAGAGCAGTCAGAAGGAAATGTACTGGGAGAAAGGGAAAGGAGAGGTAGAACAGGCTAAGATATTTCATGTAAAAGAGTCAAGAAAAAGCTTTTGCAATGGTGTGGATAGGAGAAAGATGAGGGGGAATGATGGGGAATTCCAATAAATTCTCATTGGAAATGGTTCAGAGAGGAAACAACACGCATACTTAATAGGGTGAAGAAATCTAGAGGAAAAAGAGAGAAAGGGAATAGGATAAAAGGGATTGGGCAAGGGGGGATGTAGGTGAAAGAGGAGAGGATAGATCATGGGAGAAGATAGTCAGATATAGCACATTTTCTTTTTTACTTTTTGCAAGGTGGTGGGATTGGTTGGCCTGTCCAGGACCCTGGAGTTGTGGATCTCTGGGGTAGGATGTAGGCTATGGGCCTCATGGCTCCAGAACTGATCCTCTGTCTGCTGCACCACTCAGCTGCAGGACACTTTTGAAGAGGGTCAAAGTGAAAGGAGAGAGAAAATATAATAAATGGTAATGGGGAGGAATAGATGGATGGAATTACAATCAGCAACAGTAACTGTGGAAAAATACAGAAGTAACTTCTCTGATTAGACTGATGATAAAGAGCCAGAGCTGATGTTAACTGAACATAGACTGAAGCACATTTTTTCTTTCTTTTGCTTTATTTCTCATGAAGTTTATTTTTTGTGGGGAGTACTCTTACAACAAGACTATTTTAGTAATTCATAAAAAAAATGCAAATTAAAATTAAAAAAAGTAATGTAGTGTGTTTATTCAGATCCTGTAGGCTTTTCTTCCTTTTGTTTTATTTTGTTTTTCTTCCTCTGAATATGGAGAGCATTGTCCATTACAGGTTTCCCTCTCCTAGCTCTCTGAACTGCTGAAAGGAGCTGGATTTATTGGTATCTCCTCAATTTCCAGTTCTTTGTCACTGCATAAAGAGCTGTTGTGAATATTTTGGAACATGTAGCACTTCTCCCATTTTTTTAAATGATTTCTTCTGGATATAGGGCCCATATTAGTATTGTTGGGTCAAATGGTTTAATTAGTTTTATTGCTTTTTGGGCATAGTTTCATTGCCCTTCACAATGGCTGGATCAGTTCACAACTCCACCAACAGAGCATTAATGTCCCAATCTTCCCACATCATTTCCAACATTGATTATTTTCCTCTTCAGTCTTAACCAGGCTGATAAGTTTGAGGCAGTATCTAATAGTTGTTTTAATTTGCATTTTTCTAATCATTGGGAGCATTTTTCATATGATTATGTTTTTTCTTTATTTTTAATTTCTTCATTTGAAAACTGCCTGTTCATATCCTTTGACCATTTATCAGTTGAGGAATGACTTGTAACCTTATAAATTTTATGCAACTCTCTATATAATTTAGAAATGAGACCTTTATCAGCACCCCTGGCTGTGAAAATTGTTTCCCAGCTTTCTGTTTCCTTCTAATCTTGGCAGCCTTGGTTTAAGTAGTGCAAATAGTTTTTTTAATTTATTATAATCAAAGTCATCCATTTTGCAAAATATAACATACCCGAATTCTTGTTTTTTCATAAATTTCTCCCCTTTCCATAGATCTGATAGAGTATTTTTTGATTGGTTAATTGGTCTATGATATCATCCTTTATGTCTAAAGCCTGTACCCATTTTGACTTTTTTGTTGGTATAGGGTGTGAGATGTCGGTCTTTATCAAATTTTTTGCCATATAATTTTCCAGTTTATGTCTTTGAGTTTGTCAAATTGTAGATTAATGTAGTCATTTATTATTGTTTCTCTTGAACCTATCCTAATCCACTCATCCATTATTCTCTTTCTTAACCATTACCAGAAAGTTTTGATGACTGTTGCTTTATAGTATAGTTCTACATCTAGTGAAGCAAGGGCACCTTCCTTTACATTTTTTTCATCAGGTACTTCTGACTCCAGGGCCAGTGTTTTAACCACTACGCCACCTAGCTGCCCCATGTCCCCTGATATTCTTGACCTTTTAAGCCTCCATATGGGGCAGCTAGGTGGTGCAATGGATAGAGCACCGACCCTGGAGTCAGGAGGTACCTGAGCTCAAATCCGGTCTCAGACACTTAATAATTACCTAGCTGTGTAGCCTTGGGCAAGCCACTTAACTCTATTGCCTTGCAAAAACTAAAAAAAAAGCCTCCATGTGAATTTTCTTACTATGTTTTCTAGCTTGGTAAAATATTTATTTGGTAATTTGCTTAGTATGATACTAAATAATTAATTCAATTTGGTTAGAATTCTCATTTTTATCATATTAGCTTGACCTAACCATCAGCAATCGACATTTTTTTCCCAGTTGTTTAGATTTCACTTCATTTGTGTGAAAAGTACTCTGTAATTGCTTTTATACAGTTTTGGATTTGTCTTGGGTCTACTTGATTTTTAAATTTTTTTTCTTGATTTCTTCCAAAAGGACTTTGAGACAAATTGATATTTCCTTCAGGGGCTTCACATATAGGTCTTTTCGTACAAGGTCTTTTCCCTTGTAAGATGGTGCTTTGATCTACCTTTTGACCATAGTAACTTTCTATACGTAGGATTTCTTTTGTTTGTTTCTTACTCATTCTTTAGCCTAGTTGGTAGTTTTTAAAACTAAGTGCTGTGTCTGGGAACTAAGGGGCACTGACCCAAACTTTTTGTGCTGGGGTTCAGGGACTTGCTCATTGATATTCTTAGGTGCTAGTAGCCTCTCCACTGTGTTGTATTTATCCAACCTAGTCATATTAGTTTCTCCGAGGAGCTAAGGTTCACAATTTGCCTTCTATACTGGAGCTACAGGTATCTCAGCTGATTTGTTGTGCCATTGGCCTGATGAACTGGGACCTAATGACTTCAGTTGCTAATCTTTGCTTTGTTTAAGAACATTCAGGTAGGGCGGAGCCAAGATGGCAACAAGAAGGGATCTAGTCTTGGGAGCTCTCTGATAAAACTCATAAGCTAAGGACTCTAACTAAACTTTCGAGAGACAGAACCCACAAAGGGACCCAGTGAGGCAGTTGTCTTACTCAAGGTAACCTGGAAAAGAGCAGAAAGGCTCTGCTTCCTGGGGTCAGAGGGGAGACCTGCCAGAGGGGTGGCCCGCCAGTGCGAAAGAACTTCAGCCTCCCGGAGGCAGCCCCAGGGCACTGTGAGCCGTGGCTCACAGTAGCCAGGGAGTCTCCTGAGCTGCACCCCGGGGAGCCCCGGACACAAAGTGGGGGAACAGCGGGGGACCTCTGCCAGAGCAAGCACATGGAGCCCAGCCCTCAGGGCACACAGCCAGCAGCTTGGTCTTTCAGCAGCCCAGACCTGGAAAAAGAAGCAGGTGGAGCCTCTAAGCAGGAGCCCCCAGGGCATGAGCCCATTGAGCTGAGGGAGGGGAGTGAAGAGAGACTGCTGAGCTCTGTCCTCTGCCTCTGGAACAGGACTCTGGGACTCTGACCACATTCAGATCCTGATCCCAGTCTAGGCCCCCCCACAGAACAGCAGGGCCCCCCCCACCTCGGCCCCATGGCAGAGGGGGGCACTTATGGTCATTCACAGACCAGGAGGGAGGACAGAGCCTCACACACTGAGACCCTTGTGGGAGTGTCCCAAAAGGTCAGGAAGCACCCCAAAACCAGGACTAGGCTGGGAAAATGAGCAAGCAAAGAAATAAGAGGAAGACTATTGAGAAATATTTTGCAAATGAGCCCAAGAAGGATCAAAATACTCAGTCTGAAGATGAGGAAGCACAAGCTCCTGCATCTAAAGACTCCAAGAAAAACAGAAATTGGGCTCAGGCTATGACAGAGCTCAAAAAAGACTTTGAAAATCAAATGAGCGAGTTGGAAGAAAAACTGGGAAATGAAAGGAGAGAGATGCAGGAAAAACATGAAAATGAAGTCAGCAGCTTAGTCAAGGAAATGCAAAAAAAATGCTGAAGAAAATAGCATGCTAAAAACCAGCTTAGGTCAAATGGATAAAACAGTTCAAAAAGTTACTGAGGAGAAGAATGCTTTAAAAAGCAAAATTGGGCAGATGGAAAAAGAGATAAGAAAACCCTCTGAGAATAAATCCTTCAGACAAAGAATAGAATTCAGGGATATTGATGAATTTACCAGAAATCAGGAATCAATACTTCAAAACCAAAAAAATAAAAAATTAGAAGAAAATGTGAAATATCTCATTAAAAAAACAACTGATATGGAAAAACAGACAGGAAAGATAATTTAAAAATTACTGGAATACCAGAAAGTCATAATCAGGAAAAGAGCCTTGACATCATTTTCAAAGAATTACTACAGGAAAATTGCCCTGATATTCTAGAAGCAGTGGGCAAAATAGAAATGGAGAGAATCCACCCATCCCCCCAGAAAGAGATCCCAAATAAACAACCCTTAGGAATATTATAGCCAAGTTCCAGAACTCCCAAGTCAAAGAGAAAATATTACAAGCAGCCAGAAGGACACAGTTCAAATATCATGGAGTTGTAGTCAGGATTACACAGGACTTAGCAGCAATTACATTAGAAGCTCCTAGGGCTTGGAATACAATATACTGGAAGGCAAAAGAGCTTAGAATGCAGCCAAGAATGAACTACCCAGCAAAGCTGAATGTCCTCTTCCAGGGAAAAAGATGGACTTTCAATGAACCAGGAGAATTTCAAATGTTCCTTTTGGAATGGCCAGAGCTGAACAGAAGGTTTGATCTTCAGATACAGGACTCAGGTGAAGCATGGAGATTGGAAGAGAGGGGGGAAATATGAGGGACTTAATGAGGCTGAACTGCATGTATAGAAAAATGATACTGATAATATTCATATGAACCTTCTCAGTTAATAGAGCAGGTAGAGGGAGCTTTTATAGTTGAAGCACAGGAGAAAGCTGAATACGAAGATAAAATATGGTGTAAAAATGGAGTCAATAGAAAAAAAGGGAAATGGAATGGGAGAAAGAAAAAGGAGAGGGGGAATAGTCCAAGATATTTCACATAATAAGATTTTTTTTATTATAATGAGCTATTGCAATGACATGGAAGGGGGGAGGCAAGGGGGAATGAGGGAACCTTTGCTCTCATCAGAGGTGGCTAGGAGAGGAAACAGAAAATATACTCAATGGGGTATAGACACCTGGAGTTAGAAGGAGGGGGTAACAGGGGGAAGGGGTGGGGATGTGAATAAAGGAGGAGAGGATGGACCATGGGGGAGAGTGGTCAGATATAACACATTTTCTTTTTTACTTCTTGCAAGGGGCTGGGATTGGAGGGTCTGCCCAGGACCATAGGGCCAGGTGGATTCTGAGCCTAAGGGGTGGTATGGGGGCTCAGGGCTTCTTGGCCCCAGGACCAGGGATCTGTCTGCTGCCAGAGTCAGAGTGAAAGGAGAGAGAAAATATAGTACATGGTAGTGGAGAAATAAGAAAGGAGGGAGTTGTGATCAGCAATGGCAATGTTGGAAAAATATGGAAGTAACTTTTGTGATGGACTTATTATAAAGAATGTGATCCATCCATGACAGGGTTGTTGGTGTTGGAACAAAGACTGAAGCACATTTTTTGTTATTGTTATTTGGGGGAGGGTGCAGGGCAAGTGGGGCTGGGTGGCCTGCCTGAGGCCACATGGCAGGGTGATCTTTGGGTGTCTGGGGCCAGATTTGGACCCAAGTGCTCCTGGCTCAAGGGCCAATGCTCTGTCTGCCACCCAGCCACCCCTACTATTATTACTATTTTATTTTATTTTGGGTCTTTTGTTTTTCTTCTTTTTTGGCTTTTGCAGGGCAGTGGGGATCAGGTGGCTTGCATGTCACACGGCTGGGTGATTGTTGGGTTTACAAGGCTGGATATGGACTCAGATGCTCGTGGCTCCAGGGCTGGTGCTTCGTCCATTGCGCCACCTGGACATACCTACAATTATTACTATTATTTTTTTTAATTTTAATTTTTTTTCTCTCCCCTTTACTTTTTTCGCCCAAGCAAGTCTATCTATATTCATGGGGGGAGGGGTATTTTGTTTACTTGTAAACAAGAATATTTTATTAATGTAAAAAAAATTGTACAAAATGAGAATAAAAAATGAATTTAAAAATAAAAAAAAGAACTTTCAGGTGGCTCCCCCATACATTGCCTGTCTGGGCCCTACTTCCTGCTTTGGGATCTGCTCTAGCCCCACCCAAAAGAAATAGTTTCCTGAAGTCTTTCCAAGATATCTTAAGCTGGAAAATGTTTCATTCTGTCTTTTTGTGGGTTCTGTCACTCCAGAATTCATTTAGAGGGTTGATTTAGCTTTGCTTCTGAGAGAAGTTGGGAATAACTCAGGGAAGTTCTTGGCTTCTCTCCATCATTTCAGCTCAACCTCCCTCATACCTCTTTTCAGGACATTATTTTTTTTTCCTTTTTCCTGGGTCACAATAAATCATTAACAATTCCTTAAGTAATTTGGCATTTTACAGTCTTTCCTATGAATTACTCAGCCTTTTCAGTGACATCATTTTTTTTCTTGTGATGTATCTGATAGATTCCATAGTATCTGGTTTTATAAATATATATATATATATATATATGTATATATATATATATATACATATATATATATATATATATTTCCACTTTCAATTTAAATTCCTTTTGATCAAATTCACTGGTCTTTAGGGAAGTATATATTAAATTGGCATCTCATCTGAAAAAGAAAGCTAATTTCAGAAATGTGTTTTCAGTTATCCATATGCAGAAATTAAGAATTGACTGGATTGTCAACATTTCTAAAGAATGGTAGCATTATTATGTCTCTCACTATTTATCCTAAGGAACAAAAGCAGCATGGATTCTTAGGACTGGAAAGAACCATACAGTATAATTAATCTAAACTTCTTTATTTTACAAACAAGGAAAAATGATAGTCTAAGAAATGAATTGGTTTTCCCAAGGACACAAAGCTAGTACCTGGCAGTACTTTTTTTTAGGTTTTTGCAAGGCAAATGGGGTTAAGTGACTTGCCCAAGGCCACACAGCTAGATAATTATTAAGTGTTTGAGGCCAGATTTGACCTCAGGTACTCCTGACTCCAGGGCCAGTGCTCTATCCACTGCACCACCTAGCTGTCCCTTGGCAATACTAAAACTTAAAACCAAGTATTCTTAAACCATGAGATCCTATTTATGCAACTAATATCTTTAGATCCAGTGAAGTCCTATCCCAGCATTCTAGAGATTTCCCATAGAAATTATAAGAAAAGAATTATGAATGTCTTCTTCAAAGAAAATAATTTTGGTCTTAAAATGTCACTTTAATGTAAATATATAAATATATAAATATATATATATATATATATATATATATATATAAAGAAAAGCATTCTTTTTTTTCCTTAGCTTTGCTGAGATCAAAATAAAATCATTGAAATTAATTATTTTTCTTCATTTGCTTACTGCCTTCCTATTAGGTATGAAATACACCAGTCAAATTTTCATCAGTTAAAATCCATGTATAAACCAGACCTTGCTAACCTTTCCAAAATTCCTAAATTAATGGAAGTCTCAAAAGTGGATAGATAAGGCTAGCACAAGCACTTTTAAAGGCAGTGCATCAGGACAGCCTGAGCTAAAGAAGATTGTTTCAAATTATTGGCAAATAGAGAAGACAGAGGGGGTGGGTGGCCCAATATTGATTTATTAGTAGTAATAAACTTGGCCAAGGGACCAACAAGACCAGGAATTAATCTCTCCCTGGAGAAGGCAGTGACAGCTCTCTTAGCACTGGTTTTAAGCAAAGCCAAAAAGAAGTATATTCCATACGGGGGATCAGAAAAGTAGGTCAGTAGATCAAGTGCCAGATTCTGAACATTGGGATATACTGAAGAAAGAGAAAAGCAGATTCAGAAGCAATAGGAAAAAGAAGCATCAGCTTCAAAAAAAAATTGCTTTTAGGTACAGTCAATAATTAAAAAAAAAATACCAAAAGTAAATTTAACAACTTGAAGAGTTTAGTCATGCCTAAAATAGGATGAAGGTAGGGGAAAACAGACAAAAATAGCAATCAATTGATATTTATGAATGCTTACTATGTATCTAACACTGTGTCAGTACTAGATAGATACTGTTCTTGTGCATTTTTTTTAGGTTTTTGCAAGGCAAATGGGGTTAAGTGACTTGCCCAAGACAGCACAGCTAGGTAATTATTAAGTGCCTGGGGCCTGATTTGAACTCAGGTATTCCTAACTCCATGGCCTGTGCTCTATCCACTGCACCACCTAGCTGCCCCTTTGTGCATTTTTTTGAATAGTCTAATGATGCCATGTTTCAAAATAGTGAAAAAAAAATATTGACCTCAGCTCAGTCTTCTCCTGGAAACTCCTTCCAGGACTTTCAGTTCCATATAAATAGAAAGAGAATCCTGGGTGTGGTGGGCAGTTAATGAAAAGGCACAGAATTGGGAAAAGGAATGTCTTATAAAAGGGAAAGAGTAAGGTATTTTTAAAAATTGGAAAGAAACATCTAGACCTAATTTCCTCCTTTGACATTTAAAAATAGTAAATACATTGTAAAACAGATTTATAAGATTTTATTTTGTAAAAAAAAATTCAAACTTTAATAATTGATAGTTGTTTTTTTTTTCTTTTAGGTTTTTTGCAAGGCAGTGGGGTTAAGTTGCTTGCCCAAGGCCACACAGCTAGGTAACTATTAAATGTCTGAGTCTAGATTTGAACTCAAGTACTCCTGACACCAGGGTCGGTGCTCTATCCACTAAGCCACCTAGCTGCCCCATGCACTGTGGGTACACAGGCTATTCTCACAGCCATGACACAAATCATTTCCAAGTAAGCCACGACCTGGACAATCTCAGGAGCTGGCTTGCTGCCCTTAGAGATAAGGTGCGCCAGAGTCCTTGGGAGGTAGACATTCCAACCCACAGACCAAGGGCACTAGACACAGCTGTGTTTTATCACCTCCTCCCAAACATACCCCCTTATCCTGTAACACAAGATGCTGAACTTACCCTGCTTGTATATCCCCCCAATTACCTCATTATTTTTTGTTCTACCCTAGAAGACCTAACAGTATATATGTAATAGCTAAGCAGTAATAAAATTGAGTTGGAGGCATAAGGCAGTAGTGGCTTGACTACTTATTCTCAGCGCCCCTCTGGGAGGGAGGTCGCTGCTGTGGGCCCCAAGGTGAAGCAAGCCACAACAATGCACCACCTAGCTGCCCCAAAAGTTTAATTTAAAAAAAACCCCAAGCATTAGACATTTATTTACCTTTGAAAGAACTACTTTCTTCTCTTAAACTCATTACTCATTTAAAAATTAAATGAGTATTGTAAAATGATTAATACAACAAAGAGTTGCAGTATATAAAAATGTAAATGTTATTGAGCAGGTATCTTCTTTCTTTTTAATTTTTTTAGTTTAAAAATTATTTGACCTTTTTTCTTAGGCTTGCAAATAATATTAAATAAAACTTTACACATGCTGAGTATATTTTTAGGGTTTGAAATAGAAAATAAGAGAAGAACAAATTAAAAAATAAAATAAAGTCTTTATAGGAATTTTCTTTTTTTAACTAGTTCTTTTACTTCTTTTTTTTCTTTTCTTTTGTATTTGGTGATTGCTTTAATAAATTAGAGTTGGCTTCAAGCAATTAAGTATTAAGGATTCCCATTGAGTTCTGTGAGTTATGCACTTTTACAGATTGTCATTTAACAACAACAATAATGAAATGATAAAATATATATAATGACAAAATGAAGTTAAAATTTAATACATATGCAAATCAGGAAAATGCATAATGTGTAGTTCTCTAAAAGTAAGATAGATCTCCTAGGTCAGGGTTACCTAGAATAGATTCTAAGGTCAAAGTTGCCCTATTTTCTCTTTCTAGAAGTTATCATATTTAGCTAAAAAAGTCATAAGATCCATTGTTTTTGTCAGGGGGTTAAGAGGATTTGTTCACATATTCATCAAGCATAATGAGCTGAGGAATTTATCTCAAATGCTGCCATTAATATTAACCTTTTGGTGAACCTGATGAATTAAATTTAAAAAGAACACTTAACATAAAAATTTCAGGAAATAATAATTATAAAGCATTATGTTTAAAATCTCAACACACCTTAAAAATTGCAATTAAACCAACAATGCAATCACCTAGCATCATATTATTTTTCCTACTCATACTACTATAATGCTGCTTTCAAACTACTCAATTTGCTTAACAATAGGCTTATTTCAGTGTGAGTAATATAATTTAGAGACAAATCTCTTCCAGCACAGTGACATATATACCCTCTCATCCTTAACCCTCTCCTCCAATCAACACACACACACACACACACACACACACATCCTTTACCGTGTATGGGATATTTTTGATTTGTATTTGTAAGGAATTAGCATCTAATGACTTGCTCAAAATATGAGCATCAAGTAACTTAGGCCTATTTTGAACTCAGGTCCTCATGACCACAGACCAGTGCTCTAGACACTCTACTTCCCAGCTACCTATAAAGTGTATCAGGTATTAAAGGAGAACTAGAATTTCTAGTGTGTGGGCTTGCTCATTACTCTTTGATGTCCAATTGGTCACCCAACTTTCACCTGTGACTCCAAGATATTATAGCATATACAGCAACCACACTCTGGGAAAATTATCTAAGTAAATGGGCTAAACCAAGTTGAGGATAAACAGTAGACCTCAAATGCATGAATAATCTAGGAAAATATCTAAGCCAAGTATGAAAAGATTTCATCTCCTTGATAAGAGCCATGAAGACACCTGAAGCAGTTGCTGTAGAGCATATAAAATTTGGTAGGACATCAAAGGAACTGGAAAACTTCTAGAATGACAAAAGAGGGCAACTTTGAACTTAGAATCTATTCTAGGTAACACTGACCTAGGAGATCTATCTTACTTTTAGAGAATTGCACTTTATGCATTTTCCTGATTTGCATATGTATTAAATTTTAACTTTAACAACAATTTCAGTTGTCCTGATTTTTGTCTTGCACTGGAATTTAGTCACTCTGAAAAAAGAAGAGTGAGGCTGACAATATTGTATAACTCTGCTTTACTGAATTCCAATTCACATGTATATCAAAACATTTATCTGTAATATCACTGAACCTCCTTGAAAATGGACAAACAAAACAATAACAATGTGTATATACATACATACACAGAGTTGCATATACATATATATATATATATAAATACACATGTATATCTTTATATGTGTGTATGTCAGTTTGCAATAGTGAATATAATGTTGCCTTAAAGTTAAAAATATCTCAATACAAAATCACAAAACCGATAGCTACTGAATATGACACTATGACCTTTGTTCTCTTTGTTTATAAAATGGGAATAATGATAATCCAGATCATCAACCTGACAGGGTTGTTGTGAGTCTAAAAGTAAGTAAAATATATAAAACTCTTTTAAAATTATATAAATATTATATAAATTATATAAATATTTTAAAGAAAAAATGTTGGTGCCAGTTATGATGATGATGATAAGGAGATTGATAATGACTATTTGATAAGAAAGAGGAAGTAGTCACCTAATTTGAAGCTTCTTCATCTCCCTTACCCAAATGTTAAAGATTCTACCCTCTGATATAAAAATGCCTTATTTAACGCACTTTTTTCCCCAAGTTTAACACATACAAGGGAAGGACAACATTAAATTCAAGATTAAGCAATAAAATGCATGCTCCAAAGAGAGGAAAGAGTCATTCACATGTGAGGTGGTAGAGGTATATTATAGCTTTAAATATAAACTACCTATTTTACAATTTTAAGTATAATCAGCTTTCTCACAAAATAGGTGGGAGAATATTTATAATAAATGCTGGGGCAGCTAGGTAGTGCAGTGGATAGAGCACCAGCCCTGGAGTCAGGAGTACCCAAGTTCAAATCTGGCCTCAGACAATAATTGCCTAACTATGTGGCCTTGGGCAAGCCATTTAACCCCATTGCCTTGCAAAAAAAAACAAACCTAAGAAAAAAATAAATAATAAATGTCACATAATCGTGATTATAGACACTAGAATCATTTTCATTTTATATATATATATATATATATATATACATACATGTATATACACAAAAAGATACAGTATAAATATATGTATTTACATACACACATATGCTCATATACATTCATATATTATATATAGATTTAAACATTTGTTATATATTTATACATATATTATCACACCCCTATATCTTTATGTTTTATATATATATAATCACAATAATATCTATATTCAAAATATAATATGGGATAGCAATAAATTCAATTGGATTGGTTCATAAGCAAAATATTTTACCTTTAAAATAATTTCAGTCTGATTAAAACAACTATGAGGTATCACCTCACACCTAAGAGATTGATCAAGATGAGAAAAAAGGGAAATGATCGATGTTGGAGAGGTTGTGAGTGTACTGGGACATTAATGCATTGCTAGTAGAGTTGTGAACTGATCCAACCATTTTGGAGAACAATAGGGAAATATGGCCAAAGAGCACTAAAAATATCCTTTGCCTTTGACCCAGCAACTCCAATTCCAGGCCTATATCCAGGAAAAAAAGTAATAAAAAATGGGAAAAGTTCCACATATTCCAAAATATTTGTAGCAGCTTTTTTTTGTAATGGCAAAGAATTGGAAATTGAGGGATGCCCACCATTTAGGGAATGATGAAACAAGTTATGGCACATGAATACTATGGAATATTATTGTTATATAAGAAACCATAGATGGTCTGACTCTAGAGAAGCATGGATTTGATGCTGAGCAAAGGGAGCAGAACCAATAGAACAATATACATATCAATAACAACATTGTGAGATGAACAGCCTTGATGAAGTAGCTCCTATCAGCTGTTCAGAGAGCACAGACAACTGTATTAGACTGGCTATGGACAATGTTATCTCCATCCAGAGGAAGAAAAAAAACAAAACAAAAATAAACAACCCTTTAGAATCTGATGAAAATTTTATAAAATTTTTCTCTTATTATCTCTTTCCCATAATCTTAATTCCTCATACCGAAAATGACTAATCTGTAACCATGTTTATCAAAAATATGTATATACAACACTAGCTTGACTGTTTACCAGTGAGGGAAGGGGAGTGGGAAGGGAGGGTGGAAGGAAATTTTGTAACTTAAAAATATATTATGTGCATATGGATGAAAAAAATTTTAAAAATATAGTCAGTCTGTTTTTTATTTTTATTTTTTTCTGTTTTAAGGTACAGAGTTCATAACTATCCAAAAGAATGGAGTTGTATAGTCAAAGAACTACTGGATTGGGCATCATAGGGAAAGTAGGTTCAGATCCTGTCTTCAACACTTAACGAATCAATTCACTTAACTTTTCCAAATCTCATTTTCCTCATCTGTAAAATGAAGATGATAACTAGTTCTTATTCTACTGAGTTACTGTGATGTTGCAAAGAAATATTATATGTAAAAACACTGCAGAATTTAAAGCACTATACAAATTTGATTGTTATTCTTAAACTTTATCCAAACATGACCAGGTAATAATATCCAGTTACATGTAATCATATGCATAAAGGCTCAAATTGAGGAATTAAATTGAGGTGTCTATTGATTTCTTTGAGACATATTACCACTATTAATATCTCTATTCAAAAGGTATATAGTGATTTGGGAACAATAGCTCCCAATTGTTTTCTAGAATGGGCTTCATGTGCTATCTTCTATTTATACATATATTCAGCTGCAGTTTTCTTGCTAGAACTTAGACTCTATCCATCTTGAAATCTTAAATAGTGTGATCTAGTCTTGTATTATTTTGATTTCAACTTCTTAATTTCTTGCTCCTGGCCCCCACTACCTTTGACATATCTGAGAATAGTGTGCCAGTTGATTCCCAGATACTAGAGTATATGTAATTGAATTACTGACAGTTTTAGGATCCCCTCAAATATCCCTGCTCAGACTGTTGTCATCCAGGCTTCCATGTTTGCAAGCAGTAAATATATAAAATGGAAAATACTGAACTTTCTAATTACATAAGGCAATAAGAATCATTAGAAGGTCAAAAGACTGAAAAAAAATGAAATAAAATAAAATGTATCAACTGCTAAACAACTGACTTACCAACTAGGTCAAGGTTATATTAAAACTCTTGCATTTTAATGATAACAAAACAAATACACAACATAAACATAAACATTTGGATATATTTCAAAAAGTCATGAAAGAAAAATGTGAAAATATATTATTTTAAATGTTCAAATTGAATCAACAAATCATGTCCTGAGGGAAACTGCAAACTAACATTTGAAATTCAGTGTTTCCATGTAAAACAAACAAAAAGAATGTATGGCAAATCATCAGAAAATATTCATATACCAAAGGATAATAGTCAGAATCTTAGGACATCATAGAAATAAAGGCTAAGGAATGAAGTTCTTGAAATATGATTGTCCTAAAAAGAGATTAACATTTAAAAAAAAAGAATGCACAGAATACCTTAATATTCTTGAATAAGAAAAACAAAACTAGAAGCAGCTGGATTAAAAATTAGGCCTATCAAACATTCAAAAAACAACACCAATTTGACATAAATTGTTTTAAGTAAACAAAAAGAAAGGTGTCATACAAAAATTCTACCATACAAATATTTTCCTGATACCTAAACTGGGAAAACCGAAGTCAAATAGAGAAACTATTGTACATCTCTACTGCATATCAGTGTATAACTATTGAATATGGCATTAGTTGAGAAACCAAAACAACATGCTTAAAGAATTACATACTATGACATGGTTTCTGTCAGGAACTCAGTTTCAATTTAATTACAAAATTATAATCATAATGCACTACATTAATAATAAAGCAATGGAAATGCATTATTTTATCTCTATGAACAAAATATAAATTGAAAAAATACATCTTTATGTTAAAAAGCACTAGAATACTATGAAATAAGGGGTGTTTTTTGTCCTATAGTAAGTTCCTACCTTAAACAAATTGAAAGTATCAGCATAATAAGAGCAAAAACAAGTGACATTTCAGTAGCATCAGAAATAAAATACGGAACCCATTATCACTACAATTACAATATAGTTTGCAAAATACTAGATGTTGCAATCAGAAAAAAAGGAGATTGAGCAAAGAAGAACTGGCAAAGCTGAACAATTTTGTTTTTGCTTTTGTCAAATGATATTATAGTTTACTTAGTTAAGCCTACAAATCTAAAATAAATAGAAACAAGTAATTATTTAAAATCATAATAGAAGGGATAGCTTGTTGGTACAGTGGATGGAGCACTGGCCCTGGAGTCAGGAGTACCTGAGTTCAAATCTGTATTCAGACACTTAATAATTAGCTGTGTGGCCTTGGGCAAGCCACTTAACCCCATTACTTTGCAAAAGAAATCATAATAGAACATAAAGGGAGGAAAAAGAAAAAAATACCATTTGTAATTACTAGGAATTATCTGAATTTCTATTTACAATATAATACAATAATTATTATAAACAAGTTTTTTTAATAAAATAAGGAAGATAAATAATTTGAAGATTGTTAAATGCTCATTGACTATGTTCTTTCAAGAAAAATAAAACAAATACTAAACTGATTTACAGATACCATTTATAACTACCAAATTTTATATTTTGTGCTAGAAAAAAATTTAAATAATCTTGAGGAATAAATGAAACTGAAATTACAGGGAGAAATGAAAAAGAAAGTATTCTAGTATGACCAGGTCAAACACTATTCTGTAACATATATAAATACAAAAAAATGTAAAATTTGATCATGTAAACAAGATTTAGAAGCAATTGAAAACTTGATATAATAATAATTATAAATGTAGGCACCTCTACTACTCGGTTAATGATTCATGATTTAAAAGTAACAAAACACCAAAAGAATTTTTTAAAAATGGAAAATCAAAACTATTCTGAGAGGAATTGTACTTAGAAAACATTTTACACAATATATGACAGTAAGCTATAAATAAATATGTAACCTAGGTCATAAAAATGGAAAGAGCTTTTTACTGAACAAGAGAAAGAGATAATAAGAACTAAAATGTTATTGAATTATTTATTACATAATATAATTACATTATTTTCCATTTTTTTTTTTTTACATTTTTTGCAAGGCAATGGGGTTAAGTGGCTTGCCCAAGGCCACACAGCTAGGTAATGATTAAGTGTCTGAGGCTGGATTTGAACTCAGGTACTCCTGATTCCAGGGCCAGTGCTCTATCCACTGTGCCACCTAGCTGCCCCTATTACATATAATTATTGATTAAAAAATTTATATTGGTTATATAAAATGGGAAAGTTCAGAAACAAATTAAACAGTTAAAATTAAAAAGAAAAACCCTCACTGTGAAAATCTTTCATGCATATTCCTGATTAAATTTCATGTGAAACATATAGAGAGAATAAATATACAAGAACAAGCTTTTACTAATAGATAAAAATGTAAATGGTAAGAAAAGTTATTATAAAGAAGAAATAGAAGCTATTCCCAATAATATGAAAAAATAGAAGCTATTTCCAATATTGATAATAGAAATGCAAATTAAAACAACACTGAAACTATGCCTCATACCCAGTACAGTGGGATCTGCCAAAAGAGGAAAATGGTAGATTAAAGCTCTTCTCTTTAAAAAAGAGAAATGACAGATTGAGGGGAGGAGGGTAAGACAGGATAATGTTATCTTTTATTAGAACTATGAATTTATATAACTATTCTTTGAAGCAATTTGTAACTATATTCCTCAAATTAATAAGTTGTGATTCATAATTTTTATGCAACAATATGACTGCTGAAATATATTCCACAAGACAGGGGTATTTATCTCTAGCTCTAACTATTTATCTTTCTATCTCTCTAACTATATAGTTTCACACACACATACATATTTATTTGTGTTAGTATAGATATATGAATGTATAAGTATAGTCAAAACAAAACTTTTTGTTAAAGTGAGGAATTGGATTAAGACTATATAAATTAAGCAGTATCTTAGTATATATAAGAAATTGTGTAAGAGACAAATTCATAACAATAAAGTCTGATTAAATTTGTATAGGTTAATATAAAGAGAGCATATCCTAGAGAGTCATTTATAAAATGACTACTGCTTTGTAAAGAACAACTTTGGATTACTTAAGAATTTAGATTTATGTTATAACCACTAAATTAACCTTTTGGGTCCCAGAGTTCTTAATTGTATAATTAGAGAACTAGACTAAATGGTGTTGAATATTCCTTGCAAATATATCTATAAATCATAGCTTTCTAATTTCTAAGACAAATGAAACAGAAGTTGATGGAGCAGGTAGGTAGTGCAATGCTTAAAAACCAGATCTCTAGTCATTAAGATGAGTTCAAATCCAGTCTTAGATACTTACTAACTGGATGACCCTGGGGATTGCAAGGGACAGCCCTGTTTGTCTGAGTTTCTGCAGATAAAAAATAGGGGATAATGTCTATTTCCCATAATCTACTATGAGGATAAAATGAAATTTTTTTAAAGTACTTAATGTGGTACTTGGCAAAATTGTTTTCTTCCTTGATAAACTACTGATATAGAATGAGGCACATTCAATATATACTTTAATTAATGTAAACTTATCTTGGTTTTCTTTCTTGATTTCTTAAACCTTAGGGGTTTTTTATGTGGCAGGGGAATAGAGAATAATAAACAGTACTGAAAGTGCTATAAAAATAAAGAAAAAAGAATGAAATTAGCCTCAATAAAACATTCAAAATGTACACAAAAGGTGGAATTTTACTTTGGGCTTTTTTTTGTTTTGGTTTTTTTGGTTTTTGCAAGACAATGTGATTAAGTGACTTGCCCCAGGTCACACAGCTAGGTAATCATTAAGTGTCTAAAACCTATTTGAAGTCAGGTCCTCCTGTCTCTAGGGCAAGTTCTCTATCCACTGCACCACCCAGCTGCCCTTCAAAGATGGAAGTTTAGAAGAAAAATTGACAAGCAAAGCAATATTGATATCAGTTTAAATTTAATAATAAAATAGTAAGAAGCATTTATTGTATAAATAGTTACATATATAATATAAAATTATTTTCTTTTTTTAATTTTATTTTTGTTGATGTTTTACTTTTCCAAATACATGTTATGAAAGAGTTTTTTTAACATTCAATCTTATGACTGCTTATTTCTCAGTTACAAAATTTCCTTCCACCCTCCCTTCCTACCCCCCTCCTCTCAGCAGTGTATAGTCAGGTAAATATTGAACTTACAAATTTGTGTTAAGCATATTTACAGCTTAACCATTTTTGGTATGGGGGATTGAGATTAAGGGAAAGAAATACATAGAGATTTTTTTTAAAAAAGTGACTATAGTGTTTCTCATATTCTGAAGGATTTTTCTTTTGTTTTGTTTTGTTTTTCCTCCTCTGGAGGGGGATAGCACTGTCCATAGCAAATATAATAGGGGTCCTAACTCTCTAAACTGCTGAAAGGTGCTGCATGCATCAAGGTTGATCATCTTACAATGTTGTTGTTAATGAGTACATTGTTCTTTTTACTATACTCCTGTCGCTCAGTATCAGATCCTGTAAATTATTCCATGCTTCTCTAGAGACTGACCATTTATGATTTCTTATAAAACAATATTATTTTATAATATACATGTAACATAACTTGTTTAGCCATTCCCTAATTTATGGGCATCCCCTCAATTTCCAGTTTTTTGCTGCTACAAAAAGAGTTGCTATAAATATTTTGGAATATGTGGGACTTTTCCCCTTTGTTTATAATTTCTTCTGGATGTAGACCTAGAATTAAAAGTGCTGGAACAAAGGGAATAAACAATTTTATTGCTCCTTGGGCATAGTTCTATATTGCTCTCCAGAATGGTTAGATCCATTCATAACTCCACTAGCAATGCATCAATGTCCCAGTGCTCTCACAACCTCTCCAACATTGATCATTTTCCCTTTTTTGTCATTTTAACCAATCTGATAGGTATGAGATAATATCTCATTGTTGTTTTAATTTGCAATTCTCTAATCAGTGATTTGGATCATATTTTCATATGATTTTATATATATATATATATATATATCTATATATATATATATATATCTTTAGTTTCTTCATTTGAAAACTGTCTATTCATTTGACTATTTATCCATTGGGGAATGACTTGTAATCTTATAAATTTAATGTAGTTCTCTACATATTTTAGAAATGAGACTTATCAGAACTCCCAGTTGTGATGATTGTTTCCCAGCTTTCTGCTTTCCTTCTATTTTTGGCAGCATTGATTTTATTAGTGCAAAAACTTTTTAATTTAATACAGTCAAAATCATTCATTCTATTTCTTGTTTGGTCATAAATATGCCCCCTTTCCAAAGATCAGATAGACAGAGTGTTTCTTGGTCTATTAGTTTATCTCTAGTGCCAACCTTTATGTCTAAATCCCATATCCATTTTGACCTTATTTTTACATAGGAAATATAATTATTTTCTAGCCAACTTTGCATATGGAAATGTTCATGTTTTAAATTGCTTTTAAATTCATAATATACTTATAATTTATAGTATACAGTATTCATATATATATTTATATTTATAACTAGAATTGTTAAGGAGTAGGAATTGAACAAATAACAGCATTGGTTATATGGAATCCTCAGCTGAGAAGCTCTCTCTGTCAATCTAGATTATTGCTTTCAGTGCAACCAGTATTTTAGAGATTTGCATATGGTAATGAGATTTTAAGAAACTTGGTTAGGACCACAAAGTCAAGAAGTGTCAGAGACAAATTTAAATTCAGGCCTTCCAATTTCTGAGTATAGAGTCTGGTTTTCTCTATCCACCACACCACTCTACCTCTATCTATTAAAAATGGGCAAAGTTAAATGATTTACCACAGGTTGTAGGAAGTTCCATTGTATTAAATGGTACTCTGAGGTGAATGTTATTCATATGGACATAGCCTGTGAGTTCTTGGTGCTTGGGCATTTCTTGCCTTCTCTTGCCTTCCTTTTCCTTCCCTTCTCTTCCAGGTTCCTAGATGAGCCTTCTTTAGAACATCTTTTTTATATATACAACTGATATACTATAATGCCTCTTTTATGTATTAATTTGTTTTGGGAGTTGAATCCATGTGTTCTTTCTCTATCTGTGTTAATTCTTAATTATCCTTTTTTTTCCTTTGTTTTTGTGGGACAATTAAGTTAAGTCTTAATGTGACTTGTCCAAGGAGCCACAGTTACTAAGTAGCAAGTCTCTGAGATCAGATTTTAACTCAGGTCCTCATGACTCTAGGACCGGTGCTAACTTTCCCTATTCTTCATTACTCTTAATTTTGTTTTAAATCATATTTTTTTCTACTTCCATCAAATCTGTTTAAATTTCAAAGATAGAGATGACTACTTTGATTCTAGAAGGAGACACCCCAGAACTTTCATATTTACACACTTTTGAATGGGAACGGTATAGATCATGGGCTTGTCATTTAAAGCTGTGGATTTAAAAGAAAAGACAGGAGCTAAGGCCTTCTGCTTAAATCAGACCTTGTCTGGTTTTGTGTTGTGTTCTGTTGTGGTACAGTGGGTTGGGTCAAGTGGGCTGCCGGAGCATTTCTACAGCATGCTTCACCATATATTCTGACAAATGGCTGAAGAGAATATTAATGCTGATAAAATTTCTTTGCTTATCCTTATGATTCACTACATTTATCTAACTTTCTAAACTATTTATTTAATAAAATTTATAACTATATTTAGTATGATAGATTCTACCTCCTCAAAGGATTCTTTCCGGGAGTATGTAGATAGTTAGCTATCTTAGATAACGACAATAGGTGTAATAGAAATTTTTGTTAAATAAAAACAAGAGAAGGCAAAAACATCAGTCATTAGTACAGAGAAAATAACGAAACAATAAATTCAGAATGAAATATTATATTGAATAATTTAGCTTCTCTCAGGAAATTTTAAACCTAAATATTGTAAAAAGGAGGCAGCATTTTCTAGGCTATAACTGATATAACAAAATGTACTTTTACTTTCATGCTAAACTCTAGCAATAGAATGTGAATTTGAGATAAATATTATCTACTACATTTAGAATAGAAGGTGAAGCAAGTGAAAAGTCCAGGAGACAGTTTCTGGTTATTTAATATTTAATTTAAATTTAATTTAACCATGGAAATTTTGAGTGCTTAAATACCTTCAGAAGAAGAGGTGTTTCTGACAGGTGACTAGGAAACAATTAATGAAGAGGTATATTAATAAGGAAGTCTTTAGTTCCAAACTGAGAACATGAGGATGATATGACTCAGTTGCCTCTAGCAATCTGGACAAACAAATACATCTTTACTCAAACCATTCTGCTTAGTTTTTTTTCGTTCATACAATGAGTCATCCTAAATTCTAGTAGATCATAAATTTCTTGAAGGCAAGGCTTAAGTCTAATTCAATATTTTTATCTGCCAGGACATGCATAGAGCCATTATCTTTATATAGCAAGTCTTCAAGAAGTTTTTATTAAATTGAAATGAATGAAACATTTTGCTGTTCTGCCATTATTTCTTTGGTAATTTGATTTTATTTGTGATATCCTTACTCCTCATTTCACTACAAAGGTAATACTGTTGCTATTTAGATGCATCCTCAATTTTTAATTTTTAATGAAATTATGAGAAAGTTTCTATGACAAGCCCTCCTTTCTCAAACAACAACAATGGCAAACAATAGAATTCTTTTTATATTTTTAGACATATTGGTTCATTCCATTTTCCATTAAACTGATGAGAGCAACTGTATAGAGCTCAAAATCAGCTGAATAAAGTAACTTTTAAACAGATCAATGTTTGCAACCTTATCTAGGCTAATGCTTAATGTCAGATTTCAGGAAAAGTGCAAGCTCAATTGGATTTTATCCAGATGAGTTCAAGTTTCTTAGAAATTTCATAATTATTATATGAGGGGTCATAAGAAAGAATGTTAATTTGGATACCTAATACTTTGATTAAAAATATTAGCTGTTGAAATTTCCAATAAAATTACTTAGATCAATTAAAATGGTGGGGAGTGAGGAAGAGAGAACTTAATCTTGTCCAATTTTATAGAAAATTAGGCAAAATTTTCTTTGTAGCAAAATATACATGAAGTAAAACATGAAATGATAGACAACAAACTATGGACATGACATCATCAGAATGAATTCTTCCCAGGCTAAACAAAGCCTAGGTCAGAATCTTTTTTTCCCCAGAACTTTGATGATTTTTGAAGTACTAAGACAGCACTTTGTATAGACTTTATATTTTTATTTTATTGGGTTAAGTATGAACACTTTATAACATGACTTTTTTCCTTTTATTTTTATTTGTTGCTTGGTCATGTCTGAGTCTTCATGACCCTATTTAGAGAATTTGGGAAATATTGAGATGGTTTGCCATTTCCTTCTCCAGCTCATTTTACAGATGAAGAAACTGAGGCAAACAGAGTGAGGTGACTTGCCCAGGCACAAGCAGCCAGTGTCTGAAGCTAGATTTGAACCCATTAAGCTGAGTCTTCCCAATTCCAAGCCTACTGCACCACCTGTCTTTTATTTTGATAGTCACACATCAATCCCCTTACTCTAGTTTTGTACAATTTTTAAAATGAGAAATACTACTAATTTTTCTGCCCAATTGAATTCTACTCTGATTACATCACTTAAGCAGTATTGAATTTATTTCAAAATAATAGAGGGACTTAGAATTCAGCCACAGAATACCTGTTGAAGGAAATAAGATGATCAGTGAGAACTGAGGGGGGTAGCAAGGAAGAGGGGCTTGTGGACATGAGCATGTGTTTGGCTCTCAGAAAGAAGGACTAATCTACTTATAAAGGATTAATGCAGTGAGTTTCTCATTTTCCCCCTAGAAATCAGAGTTCTAAGCAAATTAAGTTGTGGAATATGTTTACTT
The DNA here is from genome assembly GCF_037893015.1 of Macrotis lagotis. Lineage (NCBI taxonomy): Eukaryota > Metazoa > Chordata > Mammalia > Peramelemorphia > Peramelidae > Macrotis > Macrotis lagotis. Next base: position 235,645,750 of record NC_133661.1, read on the forward strand.
GAAAATCTCTCTATGTATCTTTAGGATGCTTCAATTTATGCAATTATAACAGAACATACACACATACATATAAATATTCACTTTTTTCTTTTCAGTAGAACCATTAGAGAGGAGAATGAGAACAAAATCTAGGAGCACTATAGAAATTTGTGCTTGAATTTTGGAAAACTTTGTTGAAAAACAATTTTTTGTATATTCCGTTGGAATTCTATAAGTAATTTTTATAATGAAAGGCAGATTTTTACATTCAGGTAAATAAAAGTGAGTCCATGGTCTGAAAATTCAGAAGACTATTTATTTCTTTAGTTTTTCTATCAATTAGAAAAACATCTCAGGGGCAGCCAGGTGGCACAGTTGATAGAGCACTGACCCTGAAGTAAGGAGGACCTGAGCTCAAATCTGGCCTCAGACACTTAATAATTATCTAACTGTGTGAACTTGGGCAAGTCAATTAACTTAATTGCTTTGCAAAAACCAAACAATCTCTGTGGAGAGAAAAATCACTAATGATTTCCTAGGACTATTTCTTTCTTATAATACTTTTAATAAATGAAAAGTCTCCTAAAACTGGATTATTTTTCTTGAAAGATATATAAAACTATGCTATAAAGTGACAGTCAACAAAACTGTCTAGTATTGGTTAAGAAATAGAGTAATGGATCAGTGTATTAGAATAGGTTCTAAAGAAGTCACAGTAAATAACTAGTGCAATCTACCATTTGACAAACCTAAGGACATTATCTTCTGGGATAAGAACTCACTTTTTGACAAAAATTATTGGGAAAACTGAAAATGGTATGGCAAGAACTAGGCATAGATCCACATCTCAAGCCCTATGCCAAAATAAAGTCAAAAATGGGTGCAGGATTTGGACATCAAGGGTGACACCATAGATAAAATTAATAGATCCAGAAATTATCTATCTGATCTTTGGAAAGAGGACAAATTTATGAAAAAACAAGAATTAGAGCATATTATAAATTGCCAAATGAATGATTTTGACTATATTAAAAAGTTTTTGCACTAATAAAATCAATGCTTCCAAAATTAAAAGCAAAACAGAAAGTTGGGAAACAATGTTCACAATTAGGAGTTCTGATAAAGGTCTCATTTCTAAAATTTGTAGGGAATTGCATCAAATTTATAAGGTCACAAGTCATTCCTCAGTTGATAAATGGTCAAAGGATATGAACAGACAGTTTTCAAATGAAGAAATTAAAGATATGTATAATCACATGAAAAATGCTCCAAATTATTGATTAGAGAAATGCAAATTAAAACAACAATGAGGTATTACCTCACACCTATCGGATTGGACAAGATGAGAAAAAGGGAAAATGATCAGTGTTGGAAAGTTGTGAGAAGATTGGGAAGTTGATGCATTGATGGTGGATCCAGTCTTTCTGGAGATCAATATAGAAATATGCCCAAAGAGCAATAAAACTGTTCGTTCCCTTTGACCCAGCAATTTCAATCAAGGACCATATTCAAAAGAATTTATTAAAAGGGGGGAAAGTCCTACATGTTCCAGAATATTCATAACAGCTCTCTTTGTAGTGGTAAAGATTTTGAAATTGAGGGGATGCCCATTGGGGAATGGTTAATAAGTTATGGTACATGAATACTATGGAATACTATTGTTCTATAAGAAACCATGAATGAGAAACCAGACTCTAGAGAAGTTTGGAATGACTTACGGGATCTGATGTTGAGTGAAGGGAGTAGAACCAAGAGAACAATGTACATATTAGCAACAGTGTGAGATGAACAATCTTGATGGAAGCAACTTCTCTCAGCAGTCCAGAGAGCGAGGATAACTGTATTAGACCAGCTGTGGACAATGTTATCCCAGTCCAGAGGAAGAAAACCTGAAAACACACACTAAAAAACAACCCTTCAGAATCTGATGAACACTTTACAAAAATTATCTCTTATGTTTCTCTTTCCCATATTCTTATTTCCTCATACCAAAAATAACTGATCTGTAAACATGTTTATCAAAATATGTATATGCAATGTTAACCTGACTATACACTACTGAGGAGAGGAGGGTGGGAATGGAGGGTGGGAGGAAATTTTGTAACTTAAAAATACACATGTTCATGTGGATGAAAATAAAGTAAAAAAAGGAAAGAAGAATGGATATATATATATATATATATATATGCACATATATACATACATACATACATGTATTCATATCTGTATACACAAATTCATAGTACCATGGGATGTTTAATTTGGAGGGGACTTAAAAAATTAGAGAAAGGAAACTTAAAAAAATAGAGTTTGATCTCATTTTTTTGCCAATATGGAAACTTAATTGAAGAGAGATTAAGTGACTTCCCCAGGATTGGGCAACTAGTCCCAATTTGATGTAGAATTTTGAAATCATGTATTTCTTACTCAGTCCAAAGCTTTGACCACCACAACAAAAACAATGATACAGCTAGAATTTATATAACTCTTTATTGATAGCTTTTAGGTTTGTAAAATATTTTACCTATGCTAATAATAAATCCTCATGACAAACCTGAGATAAGTGACATTATTACTCCCATTTTACCTTTGGAAAAACTGAAGCATAGTTTACTTGACTTGCCCAGGGTCATACAGCTTAACTGTATTGGGGTTGTACTGTTTATAACAATGAGGACTGGATCGTCTATGAAAACCTCTCATTTGAGAACTAGAGATATTAAGCATCTTGTTCAAGGTCTTACAAATAACAAATAGCAGGCTTGAAATTAAAAACTGATTCCTTGCTCCAAAATTCAATATTCTTTACATTATACTATGACCACCTCCCCAGTGACTTAGCTGCCTCTATTTCAAGACAAAAACTCTTTGGAGATGTTATCCTGATTTTATTTTGTAAAAAAAAAAATAGTAGTTTCATCCACAAAATATATATTTAATTATATGTAATTTTCCTGATCTTCACTATACATCAGAATGTAATGGCAAATGTTTAACAATTAGCTCTCAAAAAAAAAAAACACCTCATGAAACATTTTTATGTTTAATCTCCATTATTAACATTTTCCCATGACTTTCTTAAGCCTAGATAATAAAGAAAATTAACCAAACTCTGGTTTGGAGCATTTGTCAATTTCCAGGGTATAAGTGCTTATACTAAAAATTTACCAATTAGATTTCATGAAATGTGAGCTATCTCCATCATCCCCCCCCCCCATCTATATTCCTTTCCTAACTCCATTTTAAAACCACACAAATATGGGGCGGCTAGGTGGTGTAGTGGATAAAGCACTGGCCTTGGAGTCAGGAGTACCTGGGTTCAAATCCGGTCTCAGACACTTAATAATTACCTAGCTGTGTGGCCTTGAGCAAGCCACTTAGCCCCATTTGCCTTGCAACACCCCCCCCAAAACACACACACATACACACACACACACACAAATAAGTGATCCTATTAACCACACTCAAGATGGAAGTCTTTAATGACACTGATGACACTGAATCAGAGAATAGAAAACATACACATGCCCTACATATATATATATATATATATATATATATATGTATGTGTGTACATAGGTATATATATATATATATGTACATATGTATACACACACACACGCACATATATATATATATATATATATATATATATATATATATATATATATATATATATATATATATATATATATATATAATGTAAAAGAGAGAGACAGATAGACAATCAGACAAGAAGAGACAGGGATCCTTTCCCCATTAGATTGCTTACTAATACTGAAGCAACAAATACCTCATTTTTAGACCTAAGCTACAAGATGCAGATATCTATTTAAGAAACAGTGAAGAGAACAGATGTATTTTTTCTATCCTCTTCTAATTTGCTGTCAGAAAAACCAAAACCTATTTCAAAATAGAAAATGATTTCTACCATGCAGATGAGTAATCCCTTTTCAAAGGTATCCACAAATGGAGGAGTAATTTTAGCTAATGGAATGACTGTAGCATAAACACTAGTAAAGAAAGGCTTAATGTTGATTTACACAGACTCTCTTGTATAAAGGAATCAAATTGCATGGGGGGGGTATATTCCATCCATATAGCAACTCCATCTGATTTCTGAAGATAACTTTTCCCCCAGCCCAACAAAGTATACCCTTGAAAGATTTTCAGAGCATGAACCATTATGATACAACTCATAAATGTGAGCTTAGTCGATCTGAGACTATGGAATTCCCTTGAAATAAAGAGAAAAATCAAAGAAATTTGGGAGGAAAATAGAGGAAATTAGTCTATTTTCATACAAATTTTCTGGATACAAATATTTCATTTTTAATACTGAGAAAAGAAAATATTACTAGCATCAACATTTTCTGGTCAAAATACTAATTTCACTACATAAACAGCCAAAGTTTCATGAAACAATCTTTAAACAAGCCTGAGTTATATTATTATGCTCCATAGATCAAAGAACAAAGGATGGGATACCATCCTTTTGCTCCTTTCTCAGTGGAAGTGCTATATTTTATAACACAATAAGGAGGAAAGAAAAAAATTAAAAATAATGCAAAATATCTGCTTACAATAAAGCATTATGTCCCCCCACCACTAGATATTTCTTTATTTTCCACTGTGGATTAAAGAAAGTCATTTTGCCCTTACCTACAACCTCCCTCAATAAACATAGTAATACCAACTCCTTTACATCTTAATAATTGCTAGGCTAAATTAACAAGCTGCTAATGTTTTGATTTACAAATTGGAGAGCATTTTGGTTGGTCCTGGCCTTCAAGAAGATTGAGCTGTCTCCTATGTTCTCTGAAAGTAAGTAAATGACTGTTTATTCATTCCCTTGATTAGAAGGCTGCCCTCCCGCCAGATAAAAGAGGTTTCATAATAAATGTGAGACTACTATGTTTTGTTTTGCTTGCTAGATTTAGTGCTAAACATTAAAAGGAATTGGAGATTGATTTTTGTTCAAGGACTAGTGCCAGATAAAACAAGGGGAGCATAAGCAGTTATGCTCATATACACGGGCTCCCTTATAATAGGGAGAGGATTTGAGCATTAATATGCAACAACAGTAGTTCTAGGTGGCTTTTTTGGGGGGAGGGGGAGTTCAGATTCTTCCCGATAACCCATAGTAGCCATTGTCATCAGAAATCAAACTAGATGTGCTAGTACACACTTTGGTCTTTCACCAAAACACTGGATATGGATTTCATTTAATAGAGATCACAGCTAAAATACCAAGGATGAAAAACAGAAAGACATGAAGCAATCTTCCTTAACATTATATGTATATATACATGTAAAAAATTATAAACATACATGCCTTGGGAAAAGTGTAGTTCTTCCATTGTCTTCTTGCTTGGCTATGATGACATAGTCACCAATCAATGTCTAGCAATTGATTTCCTCTACCCTCCAGCCTTGATTTGATGCTGTATCTCCTTTAGTTTGCAATGTAAATGCTGTGCTTTGCCAGTAACTGATAAATTGGCTAATAATAGGGGTAATGAATGCAGCAGTCACTTCCTTTTACAGGGCAATTTACATGTCAGTTTTACACAGTCTCTTCTTCAGTATCTCAGGACTCAGAATACTCAGGTAGTTTTCACTAATGGACCTGTTATGCAGAGAAACCAAAGTCAATATTTTGATAAAAAACATTTTTTTTTTTTTGCTAAGAATTTGTGCTGATTTCTAAAATGGTCACTGTCTGTGTGTGTGTGTGTGTGTGTGTGTGTGTGTGTGTGTGTGTGTGTGTGTGTGTTTAGCAGCAGGGAAAGAGGGAAAAAGCATGTAATCTTCCATACTATGCTAAGTATTTTACAAATATTACCTCATTAATCAGATAATATAAAGAATAAATATCTGTTAGGACAATAGAGCCACTTTATGTTACATTTATACGTAAGCTCTCTTTTACCACACTCTCCCATTTCTTCCTTCTCTTAACATATATTGCTAACTGAAAGTGACCTTTCCACTTGGGAATTAATATTATAAGCTAACAATTCATAAACAAAAAACCATGAATCTGACTCTAGACTATCTTGTTCTCAACATATACACTTTTCTCTAAAATCTCCATCCTCCAAGTACCTAAATGTTCTAATATTGGTTCTCTCATCAAAGAAAAAAGCAAATCTGGCAAAACAATTCACACTGAGGTTCTTGGGTCTTGATATATTACTTGTAGGATTACCAGACTTTTAAGAGGACTGAATGGAAAATAGAAATATTTAGTCCAAATGACTTCTGAAAAGGAAAGATATTCTATCGGATATCTTTCTCCTTCCCTTTGAAATCACATCTCTTTGTTGCCTACCAATTCTACCAACTCAGATTACCAATTTTTCCTCATTATACTTTTTCGTGCTCTATTAAAATGATTGGCATTTGTTTCACAATTAAAAGTTTATGTACACAGTCTCAGTTGAGCCTCACAATTGTCTATGAGTCCTTATTTTTAATGCTCATTTTGAATCAGAGGCATTCTGGGCACAAAGAAATATAGTACTTTTCTTCTGTATTGGAAATAAATTTTGTAACTTTTTTCTGTACTATTAATGTTTTCCCTTATATATTGGCTTATGTAAAACCCCTTTTCTTGCAACAGACACTTCCTATGTATCCCTTCATTGAGAGTCCTAAGTCTCTCTGGACTTAACAATAGCCATATGCTTGACCTTGGTCTCATAAAGTCACCCTTGGGGTAGGCAGCTAGTCAGGTATAATAGATGCTACCTTACACCAGGTGTTAATCCCTTTCTTAAACACTTCCTCCATTCCTACCAACACAGAAGAGCTTTTAAGGAGGGTCTGACCTTTGACTTGCTCTCTCACCCTTTCCTATCTCACTTGGCCAGGCTTGTTTACTACTGTGAATTCTTTTCCATGTGGTTATATCTCTTAAAGAATCCTTAATCCTCTATAACGTGCTTAACTGGTTAATTTTCTCCATCATTTGTCTAATTTTTGTTTGCTGCAATTTTTAATATTTTTTTCTTCAGAGTCAGATGGTTCTTTGCAAACAAACTCTAGCTCCAGTCAAGAGGACCAGGCAACAATTTTATAGATGAGGAAAATGAGATTCAAGGAGATTAAAGAACTTGTCCATGATCACAATAACAGATTTATCTGTCTATGGTTACATAGTAACTTAATGTCCTGGATTTGAATACATCTAACTGACCCCAGATTCAGCATATTATCCATTATGTCATATTACTTCCTCAAACATAAAACTATAATTTATTCTGGATCACATATTTCACAAGACAAAATTAGTAAGTCTAAGGATCTACCAATCTAGACCTGCATTCTTTCCTCTTATGCAAAACCAAGAAATGTGGCATCCGAAGAATTGGTTTTATGATGCCTGTCATGCATGCTTTGGAACAGGGAAGGGGAACCTTTGCTTCTGCCAAGAAACATTTGGATATTTATAACATAATTTGCTGGCTATATTTTTGATTAAAAATTATTTTATTTCTAAAAAGCTGCTAGTTTTTTTTTTTTTTAATTTGAGTCCTGCCTGTGGCTGCATTTGCAATGTCAGACCAATACTGGTAAGAGGTTCTCTGCTCTAGTTCTAGAAACTATCATCATCCCTTGATATTTATAATTTCCTGGAATCCGGATGGACTATTAAAGGATAAGAGATCCCTAATTTTTTTTAACTTCGAATAATAATGTTTAGAGAATGAACATGCAAAGAAAATCAGTTATAGCTATAAGCTAGAATTGTTTCACAAAGTACATCATCCTGGAATAACTTCATTTCATTTTTGTCACTGTTACCTACTATATTAATAAATTAAGCTGTGGACTTTTCCAAATTCTATGTTCATTTTCCTATGATAATAAAAATTTCATTATAACTTTGAGGAAAAATTGATACTGGACCACATAATTTGGTGAAGAACTGCTTTATGCCTGGAAAAAATGATCATCATTATATATGAACCCAGGTGGATGTATCCGGTGTTTTCAATAATTTTAGTAATGACTTGAATGAAGGCAAAAGATATGCTAATGCAATTTCTGAATGATATAAAGCTGCAAGGAATAATTATCATAGAATACCAAAAAAACAGGATGCAAAACATAATGGACTGAAAAAAAATGAACTGATTTCAATAAGATGAAGTCTAGCAGGGCTTAAAATACAATTTTACAATTGGTTTAACCAAAAAAAAATCTATTCTTGGAAACAATTCAAATATGGTGGAGTTATAGTCAGGATTACGCAGGACTCAGCAGCATTTACATTAAGGGTTCATAGGGCTTGGAATATAATATTCTGGAAGGAAAAAGACTTGGAATGTACCTGAGAATCAAGTACTCATACTCTTCTAATGGAAAACATGGACTCAGCATAAAGAGGATGGACGAGAAGGGTAAATTATGAGTGTTTAATGATGATGAACCATGTATTCTTGCATGAAAAGATGATGCTGATAATACTCATATGATCCTCCTCATTTTATAGAGCAGGTAGACGAGGCTTTTATAGATGAGGTACAGGAGAGAACTGAATTTGAAGATATAATATATCATAAAAATGGAGTTAACAGGTAAAAGGGAAATGTACTGGGAGTAAGAGAAAGGAGAGGTAGAATAGGCTAAGATTTCATGTAACTTTTAAATTAGTTTGGAAGGGGGGAAGATGAGGGGGAATGAAGAAGACTTCATTCTCATTGGAAATGGCTCAGAGAGGAACAGCATACACACTCAATAGGGTATAGGCTCCTAGAAGAAAAAGAAGAGAAGGGGAATGGGGGAAGGGAGGGGGAGGGGGTGACAGAGGAGAAGGTAGATCATAGGACAGGATAGTCAGATACAATACAATTTCTTTTTTACTTTTTGCAAGGTGGTGGGATGGGGTGACCTCAGGGACCACAGGGCTGGGTGGCTACTGGGGTATCTGAGGTGATATGTAGACTTGGGGCCTCTTGGCCCCAGAGCCGGTGTTCTGTTCCCTGCACCAATCTGCTGCACCACAGCACATTTTTGAAGGGGGGCAGAGTGAAAGGGGAGAGATAATATAATAGATGGTAGTGGGGAGAAATGGATGGAGGGAATTCCAGTCAGCAACAACTGTGGAAAAATATGGAGGTAGCTTCTCTGATGGACTTATGATAAAGAATGAGATCCACCTGAGACAGAACTGATGATATCAGAACACAGACCGAAATACATTTTTTACTCTTTCTTTCATTTTATTTCTCTTGAGGTTTTATAATTTTTTGTGGGGGAGGGGGTATTATGTTTAGTCTTAAAGAAGAATATTTTAGTAATGTGTAAATAAATTAAAGAAAATAATTAAAAATATATATTCTCAATTTATAGAATGGAGGAAACAGGAAAAGATAATAATGTATGTGAAATAAACAAAAATTTTAATGCAGTCTGAGCTCAATAGGTGCTTGTAATTTGACTTCATTGAGACCAACAAGTTAATGTGATTTTAAATATTCATCAGGATTTAATATAGGGGGATTTCCTGTTCATTCCTTCTAATTCCTTCTAATGTGGATCAGAACATTGCAAATTACAGTTTTAGAGAAATATTTGGGAAATTAAAAGATTGACTTGTTCATAGGAACACTATCAGTATAAGTGAGAAACAGGATTTGATTCTATTTTTTTTCTGACACTAAAGTATCCTCTTTGCCTACTATGAAGTAAGTTGCATTAACAGAAGCTTACTGTCCGACTGAGAGGGGTTTTAGTGATGTTTAAACTTGTTCTACACATCTTTGCATTCATTCATTTTGGGGTACTTTTGTTTAGCAAGGATACTGACAAGGAGAAGCAATGTGTAGTACAAGTTGATTAAAATAATGAAGGGACTTCACTATTTCTATTTTAGAATACATTGAAAAATTTAAAGATATTTAGCCTAAAAACCCAGAAGATTTTAGGGTTATGGACATAATAATTACTTTGAAATATTTAAATTGCTATCAATTTGAACAGGAACTCAATCTTTTCTCCTTATGGCTGTAGTGATAGAATTAATAATTATTCCTTTCAATTTAGCAAGCTTTTTATTAAGTTAAGAATGCATCCAAATAGTTTATATTGTATTGGAAGGAAACAATATGTATACAGAGGAAAGAAGTTAGAAGAAAAAGAAGAAGAAGAAGAAGAAGAAGAAGAAGAAGAAGAAGAAGAAGATGATGATGGAGGAGGAAGAGAAAGGAGAGGAAGAGGGTAAAGAAGAAACATTAGTGTTTTAAGCTTTACAAATTATATTAGAAATATTTTATTTTATCCTCACTACATACAATCCTAGGAAGTTGGTTCTGTTATTATGTTCATTTTACAAAGGAGGAAACTAAGGCAGAAATAGTTGTTCCTGGCCATGCATCACACAAAATAGTAAGTTTGAAGTGAGATTTGAATCCAGGTCTTCCTGATTGAGTTTAACTCTACCTTCTATGCTATCATCGCTAGAAAATTAAAGATAAAATACTTTTAATGTGTCTGGGTTGCAGTACTAACAATCAGAAAAAATGTCTGCCATATTATTACAAATTAAAAGTACTATTAATTAACAATAAAAGTGTAGATTGTTCAATCCTAATATATTAATGTAGTTGCTTGAGCATATCTTTTGGAGAGCTGCAGGTTGGGGAAGGTGGTATATAATCTTTTATGTTGCAAGAATGGTATTTTAATAATTTGAAAATATTTTCCTAAATTAACTTAGCTATTCCATTGTCTTGGAACTGTGATCCTTCTGCAGATACAATCCCTAGCACATTTTGTACATGTGAATGGCTATACTAAAGCATGATGAACTCTTGGTTTTAACAATTCCATAGTTCTGAATAGAAATTTTGACCCAAAAGATAATTTGGGAACCTAGATATGAACCCTTAGAATGTGACCTGAAAGGATGGCTGAGTTTCTTGGTTATTCTTACAGCAGCTAACACCATATTGTAGACACTGTATCATGTGTAGATTTGATCTATTCATTGAAGCATCTTCCCAAAGACTATAATTTAAACATAGGTCAACTTAAAGGCCAGTTCTATTGTATATCATACTGATAACCATGAGGTTCTCTGCATATTAATAACAGTTCTGTTGACACAGAGAAAAAGATTCACTGTTTTGTGGTCTGCTGGAATTTGAAAAGGTCATAATACTTGGCAAAACTATCAACACAGTATGTGGTCAGTTAATTAACAAATCAATAGACATTTATTGAATGCCCACAATTTTTCTAATATTTTGGAAAAGGATATATAGAGATATATGACCCATTTATTGCCTTGAGATGCTAACAGACTGAATGGTAGGTCAATACAAGTTTTAAAAAAGCCAATGAGAGCAAATAAAAGCATATGTGAGGGTGTGTGTAAAAATCTAAAGTTAAAGTCTGTGACATTGAATATTTGTTTGATGAAGTAATTGGTCTTTCAAATAATCAGCAAACCTGTATTGATCAATTATACCACCAGTAACTATGCTATTGATTGTAGATACAAAAGAAAAGGGAAATTATTCCTACTCTCAAGGAATATTCATTTTATTATACTCCTTGAGTATACATACACATATCTACAAAATATTTACATAATAAATACAAAGTGATTTTTTTCCAGTGAGAAATACTCATACTTAAGTCTCATGTAGCAGAGTATTTGAAGAAAATTTAGGATTCTGTGACATAGATAAAATACATGCATATAGCTAGAACACATTTCATTGCTTAGACTATGTGAGTCATAACTTGTATAGTGAGTTATGTATGGGTTGGAGAACCAGGCTAAAGTCAAGTTATAAAAGTCTTTGAATACCAAATAATCAAGTTTGGATTTTAACCTGAAGGGCACAAGGAACCATAGGAGTAATGAATATATTAGATGAAGCTGCTTTGACGTATGTGAATAACAGAGGAAACACCAGATAGACATTAACCTTTGTTTGTCTCTATATTCAGGTTATCAAGTCTAAACAGAGGTTACGGAACAAGGGTAAAATAGTGATAGTAACATAACTTGACAAATATGTATGTCACTTTTTTGCCTGCTTGCAGATATAGTACAAAATATCTGGTTTGATCCACAGCTTATGTAAACCTGTATAATAATAAAATGTGATAAAAATGTTATTCTATTTTTTCTCTTAGTCATCTCTACAAAACTCTACTAAACGTAAAATATATATTTATCATCAACTTTATCTCAAATTTCAACTAAACTTTCTCAAAAACTGTTTTCATATTAAATATAATACAAAAAATAGTCCTTCTATGTTCCTATCAGGGTTATTTGTCCATTAATTCTCTTTCACTTTTCCCCTAGTGTTTTTACTTTATAAGTGTACCCTTCTTTTAATGATACTTTTTTCCTTTGTCTTAGTTCATAAAGATTTTTCCAGATGTCTTTGTAGTCCTCATACTTATCACTCTTAATTGCAGTATAATATACCAATGCATTAAATATGCCTCATATTATTTAATCATTTCCCCATTGTTAGATATTTAAGTTATTTCTATTCCATTTTGTGACAAATGATATGCATATATAAACAATATAATCAGACATACAAATATACATATACATCTTTAAACATATATACTGTTAAGAAAAATATTTAAACAATAGTTCTTTTGTTTCTGATCCTCTACTCTGCCAGGGACATTTAAGTTCCTACAAAATATGGCCCCAATTTTTCTTTTTAACCATTTTTCTCTCTTCCTCATCATTCTATGTACCCTATTACCTTTCCAGCTTGGACTTGGTCTATAAGTGCACAGAAAGCTTTAGAATTTAGGATTGTCATTATACAATTTTTCTTCAACTCTTCCCAATTTAAATCAAATGCTTTAGAGGAAGATACAAAGGAATATATTACTAATAAATTCAAAATTTTAGAAGAAGCTCAACTAAATCTGAGCCAAATAACTTTAATAAAAGCCCTGTCCACCTACTCCTTAACTACAGTCACCAAGTGAATTAGAATGTTGGGAGAGACATTAAGTTCAGATTTAATCCCATGAGAATGAATGTTTGCAATGCATTTATATATAAAAAATGTGCTCTCTCTGTCTCTCTCTGTCTCTGTCTCTCTCTCTCTCTCTCTCTCTCTCTCTCTCTCTCTCTTTTTGTTGAGTATATCTCAGTGTTGGTAATTTGGACTCACAAAGGCAAGGTACATTTGGAAAGCTGGTGACCCATTTATTTTAATATACTGGTATATAAGTCCCCAAAGGGCTATTACAGTTAACTGTTATTACAGATTGTATTTTACAGTTGCCCAAGGTTGTGTTAAAGTGTGTATTTTCTGATGTTTGACTTGAACATGCTATCTGAAGTATGTTATTTTACTGATTCACAAATGCCATACCAGCTGAGAGTTTTACTATCCATGTCACCAATAAACAGTATTCCTTATCAGACTTCATTATAGGTTCAAGTTCTGGTCCTGAAATCTGGCTAAAACTGAAGAAAAAGCAGGTTCTATTAAATGAGTATGTTATTGTAACCTACAGTTATATGTTATTACACTAGTGCCTTCCACCCTTTATTTGACAGCCTCCTATAGGTACCCAACCAACAAACTCAACCCCTGTGTAGTTAATAACATAAGAGAATTAACTCTTTGTCTCATGTTGGTGACTCAATGAGTCAGACATCTCAAAATAAACTTCCGACCATATACCTATCAGATGTATTCAATATGTCACCTTGAAACAAGCCTGAAAAAGACATCTTTTTTTAATATTTCCTTCCCTTTAGTACTGTTACATTAGTAGTTTCTTGTTTTCAATGTGCTTTCACAATATCTCCTTTAAGCATCAAGAAAAACTCAGAAAATTATTATTACTACAGCTATTTTGCAAATGAGGGAAAGTGAAATTCAGAGGGGTTAATGTCCATGGCAAGAAGGCATGAAAGTTACAGAACTACTACTAGAACCCAAGTTTCCTGAGTCTTAGTACATTTTGTTCACACTGCTCTTTGTAATGCAACAAGCACATCTAGAAATGAAAAATGCATTTTCCTCTGACTTTTGGTTTAAGATAGTATGAATATAATAGTGCACCTGGAATAGGAAAGACCTCTGAATCCTACTCACTTTGTGAGTATGGGAAAGTAATTAAATCTCTGTAAAACTCAAGCAGTCTCTAAGATTTTCTTAATAAAGTATAGATGAGTCATGTTCTGTTAAAATAAGGGAACTCAATGAACTACTGACCAACTGATTCATTTTTATACTTTATTTTTGTAGTAGTTCATGCAGAATCATGCCATACTTTAGAGTAAGTTGGAGTTAAATTTCAGAGCAAGGTTTTTAGTCACCAGGGTTCACAGATATAAACAATAGAATCGTGAAATTATTAAAAATCAAACATTAAAGCTGAACAACATTTTGAGTGAGAGTTCCAGTTCTCATGCAACACTGTAGCTTGTGACACATCATTCATAACATTGCATCGGTCCTAGCACTGCCCAGGATTCCTAAACTTGAAAAAAATTATTCCAGTTTGTACATATAAGATTAAAATGTGTAAAAGGAAAAGATAAACTATTGTGATCTTAATTTAAACAAAGAGAAGAAAAGGTCTTGGAACTGAGCCAGGATGTGTTTAACTCTTAGGGTTCTGAAGTATAAATTGCTGTTTTTGTTTTGTTTTGTTTTTTGCATTCTTTCTATGACAAGAGAAGACTTCTGTTGCTTAAAGTGTATATCCTTAGAGACATTTTTGCCTTTTTAGGTGATGTTGTGCTCATCACAAATTCTATTGATTATCTATAGTTTCTCTTTTTTTAATTTGTCCCAAATTTTAATATAATCACCTTTACCTTTACCTTTGTTGATATAATTGTTTTGTTGATATAATACTATTTTATGAAATCATTCTTTTCAATCTTTCTCAAAGAATAATTTCTTTTGCAATCTATAGATAGTTTTTAATGATATAAACAATTCAAATGTTTCATCCTGTGTTTCAGAGTTGTCCTCAAATATAGTCACTCCATCTCAATATCCAATTTTTCATGATTTTTCTGTTTAGAACTTTCTTGTTTTGTTATTTTGGCTAATCAATTTGTCATTTGCTTATTTTCTTGCTTCCTAGCACCATCTTCTGCAGTGATTTTAGAGGTTTCATTCCTCTATTTGACATAAGATCCTTATAAGATTTGCCAGGTCAGATGACAATTTAAAATATTTAGAAAATTTATCCAAATTAACAGTTCCATCTGGCTAAATTACTCTTTCAGTCTGAACAAAGAACTACAATACTGGAAGGGACATTGGAGGTCATTAATTTCTCGATTATCTGAAGTATATTTAGTACTACAATACAGTTCTTTGTATTTTGTATCCCTTTGCAGGTGTATGTTATGCTACTTTGAATTAAATCTTGAGAGTAAGGACTATTAATTGTCCCTTTGCATCTCCAATGCCTCACAAAGTGTCTATTGCAAAGCAGACATATAATAAATATTTGTTAATTGGTAGATTGGATATGGGACTCAAACCAGAATCAATTGATTCTTTTCTTTCTACATTATTTTGTTGTCATTGTTGCTGCTGCTGTTGTTGCTGAGTCATGTTCAACTCTTGATGACAACAATTGGGGTTTTCTTGGAAAAGATAAGAGAGTGGTTTGGCATTTCCTTTTTTATTCTATAACATATACTAATACATGAATATTAAAAGAATACAAACATAGGGAGGAAGAGTAAAAGTATGAATAGTTCCAAATAATGACAAAATGCTAGAGAAAAAAACTCTTTAAAATGGAATAAAATATCAAACCTATAGAATCAAAAAATCAGAATTGTCAAATATGAACCAACCTTAGAAACCATATAATTCAAGGGGGCGGCTAGGTGGCGCAATGGATAAAGCACTGGCCCTGGAGTCAGGAGTACCTGTGTTCAAATCCAGTCTCAGACACTTAATAATTACCTAGCTATGTGGCCTTGGGCAAGCCACTTAACCCGTTTGCCTTGCAAAAACCTAAAGAAAAAAAGAAAAAAGAAACCATATAATTCAATTCATAGTACTATATTTTACTCAATATTGTTGAAGAATGCCATTCAACATCTATTAAAAGATTTTTAGCCATAGGAAATTCCCTTTATTAAATTCATGTTATTATATCCCTCTAATATTTTAGCTAATGATGAGAATTTTAAGTTAATAATTGTTTTGTGAGTTATGTGAGTTTTAAAACTTCTCTATTGTTTCCCTATGAATATACTCTAAATTCCTCAAAGTTGAGTCATTATTTTAATTTCACCTTTAGCCTCCCATACCAAGTATGTTTCTCCAATGTAACTACTCAATGAATGTTATAGACTGAATAATTAAGTATCTTTACATGGATTTCTAAAGAAAAAAAATTCCAAACTCCTTGCCATTTAAACTCTCCCACAATCTACTCCATATTTAGCTTTCTAGTCATTGCCTGCTATTCCCTTATGTGCACCCTATGCATTAATCAAACTGTACTCTTCAACATTCTCCAAGAAAACTATACCCTTTTCTTTTTGTCTTGACTCACATCTCTTCCTAAAATGCTCTTCTCTCAGTTCCAACCTCAGATCTCTATCACCTCTCTTTAACTCTACCTATCAAAAGGCCAGTAATAATGCAAAGTCTACCTCCAAATAATAAATCCTTTGAGAAATCTTCCTAATAATCAAGGATTCAATATGATCACATATACCTCTCCCTTATAGATGTAACATATTTTACTTTGCATTTCAGTTGTTTTTAAGGCAAATATTATATTTTGTCTTATCCATCTTTTATCTTCCCTAATGTTAACCAAAGAATGAAAGTTTAATAAATGATTCCTGAATGTGTGAATAAATGAATGACTGAACAAATGAATGATTGCCTGATACTCTTCTAAATAGTAGTATATAATTTCAATAGCCTTTAATTTATTGACCTATATCCATTAAGGTCAAATCCCTATTTCAAAGATGGTAAATAAAAGTGAAAGAAGTTATTTGACCTGTACAACAAAACCACAGAGTTGTCTTTTAGTCTACTTTGACTGTCAATCAGCATCTATAATTTTAAACATCTTTCTCAAATTAACTGTAAAATAGTTAATATCCCATTCTAATTTTTTTCATTGCTTCTTGGATAGAAATAGTTCTGATCAAATCCTATTATTACACTTTTATATTTAATGTTCTCTGCAATATTACACTGGTTAAAAATACTTTGATACCTGAATAAAAAATATTAGTAGATAAGCTCATTTCTCTAACTCAATAAAATATCACTGGAACCAATGAATTATCAGACACTGTTCTTAAATTTTAATGGGTAAATGCTTCCACAGGACAAACATGATAATATTATAGTTCCAGGATTATAATTTAGTACATGGTAATGGTCCAGGTATGGGACCATTTATCAGAAAAGTTTTCCTGCCAATTCATGTAGGTCTATTGGTTTATGAATATAAAATTTTAGCAAGTCTTGTAATATATTTTGCAGTAATTATTTTACCATCTCTACCAATTTTTTTCATTATCTATAAATATGACTAAACTTCAGGAGCTTAGGAAAACTCTTCTGCAATTTTGGTAGCAATGTTCTAGCCCAGAATTAACAATGCAAACACATGTTAACCGACAATTCTGTACAACTCAGTCATTTGTTCCAAATTTTTTGCTGATACATTTTTGTCTGAGTTCATGCAGATTTTTCTCATGATATTTTTAAATTTCAACTTATAACTCAGTGGTTTTGTATCTTTCATTCTGAAGAAAACCACTTTTAATTACTTTCAACAGCAGAATCTTTTTATCTAACTGAATAAAATATTGCTTTGGGTTTCTTTTACTTACTTATACCCTGTCTGAAAATTCTCTTCTTTCTGGTAAATGAATATTAATCTTTATAGGGTGATTAGTAGTGTGTTAATAATATTCTACATTCATTATGAAAATATTTTCTAAAACTGCTGTGATCTATTGCAGAGACTGTAAAGACTACAGTGATACTGGAACTGGTCATTTATTGATTGTTTCAATAATTTTCTTTTCATTCAGCTACAATTACTGCTAAAATATTTTAATGCATTAAATGTTTGGATATGCATATTCCATTTGTCTTGACTAGTGTAACCAAGGAATTTGTATTCATTTTGTGCTTCATTTGGTGTGTTTAGTTGTTATTTTCTCTTAGAGTATTTAGAGTTTTATATTTATGGAGGCCAAATGATATTTTCATATTGCCAGAGCAAGATTCTAAGGCCAATAGAAAATATTTAATATTATTTTGTAGAATATTGCAGCTAAAGTTATCAAATTATTGGTATGATGTTTTGGTTCAATTGCTTCTTTTATTTGGAAGTCATGCATAATATTTTTAGGAGAAATGAAAATGCACATAATGAACTTGGCAAAATAACTTCCTTTAATAAATGTGCCATATTTTATAAATTTCTTCATATCACTATGTCATAGTATACTTTAAATAAAGAATAGTTTTCCATGTGTAAAGTATTCTAGCATCACCATTATACTTGAACCTATTTTGTTCATTGCAGTATGTGAATTACCCATGAGTTTAGAACTGAATTAAAGGATTTGAAATAACCAAAAGAGAATAATATAAATATTGAGATATTTTCATAAGATTACTTAGTAATCATTGAATTGATAATAGCTTTCTCTTTTAGCTCCAGGGACGTTTGACACCCCTTTTTCACTAGCAAATATTTTGCTTTCTTGTATTTAAGGATTTTTAAATTGGTACAGCCTGTAAATGCTTTGTATGAAGCTAAGAAACACACAACTAGCCACTGGCATTATAATATTTTAAATGATATCAATGTTGCTTTCTTTCTGAAAGGTGTGAATCAAGTTTGCATTTGAAAGAGAACTAAAATATTGTTTTGTATGTACTTCGTGTGCCACTGTGATTCATTCCAGTCAATAATTATGTATCATTTTTAACTCTCCCACTTTCCATATTTTGTAAAGAAGTGAAAGGTGATAAAATTTTCAAGCACTATTAATAGTGTATAAACATTTTTTATTTCTAATTAGGCTCAATGATTATTTTTAGCTTTTATTTTCTTACAACCCTAAATACATACATACATGCACACATATACATATATACATGCATATACACACAATATATGTAGCTAGATATAAAATACTGAGAGAGAGAGAGAGAGAGAGAGAGAGAGAGAGAGAGAGAGAGAGAGAGAAATAAATTATATGGGTGTCTTAATAGATAATTCCTGATGCTGTACCTGTCATCTGCTTTGTTGTTACTATTGTAATAGCTACTATATATCCTACTATGTTAAAGCCTTGAAGTTATTTTTTTGTTCGTTTCATTTACTGTCAAATATTGTGGGGGGAAACATTTTGTCATGATAGTTGTAGAAAATAGAGATCTTTTTTGAATTTTTATGTTTTGGTACAATTCATCTACTAGTTGGACCCATTATGTCAAATTCCAAAGAGACTTTTAAAAATTCAAATCTAAGTATATCTCTTTTTATTTCACACATCCTTATAGATTCTGCTTTTGATTTTTTTATTTTTAAGGAATTATTTCTGCAATTTGTATTCATTGACCCTATAGCCTTATGAGTTTTATATTTTCCCTCCTTTCTTTAGCTGACCCTGACTTTAATTTTGTATTTCTTCTAATAGTCTTCTAATTTAAGGATAAGAGTGGTTTTGTTGCTTGTCTTTTTTGTCTTGTTTTTGTTTTTTAATGGTTGACCTTCACAAACTGGGAACATATTGTTATGTGACCTGACTTGAAGGTACAATTGACAAAATGCATTATATAGCCTTTTTCTATAACTGGCAAGATCCTGTTCATAGTTTGTTTTGATATAGAACTTGTGCCTAATGAATGTGTTCATCTTTTTTTTTTTTTTTGCAAGGCAATGGGGTTAAGTGACTTGCCCAAGGTCACACAGCTAAGTAATTATTAAGTGTCTGAGTCCATATTTGAACCTCAGGTCTTCCTCTTCATGTGTTCAGTATTTCACATATACTTAAATTTTACATACATTAGTAATCAATGTCATCTGTACCAAAGTATTCCCTATAGGTAGCTATTGCCATTTCTGATTTTTTTCCATATATCTTGGCATCTAATGGTAATAAAAAAGCGCTACTAGCTTGGTTGTCCTCCCTTTCAATCTGATCATTACAGAAGTTTCAAGATTATAGGCAGAGGAATATATCATCATTACTCACCAGTAGAATAACCTAATCACCCCAGTCCAATTACATAAGATTTCATGGTTCCTGCCAGGTCTTCATTATATCTTCTAGAGTTCACTGAGTGAACACAAGATCCCTTTACATTATATATCACCCTAATTTCACTCTCCTGTTTTGTCATTACCCTTCTCCTAGAGTTGTATGGCATGTTTGGGAAGGAATGGAAAGACTAGTATTTCTGGTGTGAAGGTTTGTCAATCCCTTTTCAGTCTACCTGTCTTTCAGCACTCTTCTGGGCCTCAAGAATCTGATGCATGAACAACAGATACACCCCAGTTAAACTGTCTTGTCAGATAGGTTAAATCACATTGAAGAAAATTAACAAGCCTCAAACCTGCTGATGAGTTAAAGGGATGTCTACCCTAAACATGCAAAAACTTTTCCTGGTGGAATGAGTGGATAACTGGCCATGGAAGAAATTGAAGCGAGCTCTGTGAAGCACTTAGAGCTTGGTCAGATATCCAAGATGCCAAAGTCATCCACAGCATCTTGGACCATCTTGATTTGTGTGTCTTACTGGATTTTGATGGCTCTGGAAGAGAAAGTGAGGCTGATAACTTTATGAACTTTTTACCTCTTTTAAATCTAATTCATGCCAGTCAAGACATCACCTTCATAATGTCATTGATACTCATCAGAAATGAAGGATAAACAACTTCCTTCTCACTTCCCCTGCCCATCCAACAATTACATGGATAATGTATTGAACTTTGAGGGTTTTATTAATAGCAATGATTTATAATAATAATAATAATAATAATAATTTATAACAATGTATTCATATTTAGCTTCACAACTTACTGTCTTGTATGCCTTTAACTTTTTCTAAATGTGAAGCTTTTCATTTAGTAAAATAACAGGTAGGAGATGAAACAAAGATTTGAACTGGATGATGTCTATGCTCTCTCTCACTCTAAATCTCATGATTCTACAAAACGAATTGCTCATAAAACTATTTTACAACCATTAATTTAAAAAATACATCATCAAATTTCATCTTTTGATTTTCACATGATAGTCAATCCCTCTTCTTTCTTGCTTTATTAGAGTTAAAAATCCAAATTATTCATTGCTCTAGATAATGTAGGGTTAACAAATATTCTGGGTCCAAGTATTGGTTAGGAAAGTATATTAGGTTTGAGAAGTGAACTGAACAAATGCAGATAGAAGTGCAAATTAAAAGTGGTTGCCTAGTTTGAAATTCTATATTTTGCTAAGAGATGCATTTATAAAAATTTGGAGGAGGAAACATTTGAAAAGTACTGCCCTGAAAAAGGACATCCAAGGAAATAGATCATTAGTCAGTTGAAGGTCAATGAAACAAAGAAACTCAGTGTGTTAAGCATGGGGATCTAAAGAGTCAGAGCCAGAAATTTCATGATGTTTAATGCTTACTGAGTACAGAGTGGCCACTGCCCATGTCTCCTATAAAAGAGCTATAGTTAAGGATTGCCCTTTGAAAAACTTAAAGTACTACAGAAATATGATTTGTTATATAAGGTTGATCTTCCTGTATCACTTATTTTAAAAAATCCATGCCTTACTCAGTTCCTCATACTCAGAGTAACAGGGCAAAAACAAACTCCCATTACAAAAATCCAGCATCATCAAAGTAGTAACATCCATTGTGCTTAGTAACATCCATTTTTGTAATAGACACTTCTTAAAAATGTTTTTTTATAATTAAATACAATTAAAAATAATTGATTTATTCCTTGTCTATTCAAAGTTTACATTGTTCAATCTAACCTTATGGGTAGAAGTATGACAAAAGGAAATTATCTTCTGAGAGGGGGGAAAAGGATTTTTTTCATATGCTTAAGAGTTGATTAAGTAAGAGTTTAAAATGTATTCAGATCTAACAATTCTAATAAAAATAAATGTAAAAATGTAAAAATTTCAGCATACTGCCTGATATTTATCAGATATTTAATAAGTACTGGCTGACTTGACTTGTTTTTATATAATGCTTCATTCCTTTACACATATAAACAACTGATGATTTTTCTGATCTACTTTTCAGAAGTTTTGTTGGTTTTAAGAAAGAAATGAAAGATAATTACAGATCTAATTAGTGTGTTACTTAATGCACCATCACAGCAAAATAAGTTGTCTAAACCATGAGAGAATAGTACCATATAGAGAATAAATCTATGAAAGAGATTTCTGAGGCAATGTCTTTTAAGTTTCCTCAAAGCAATTATTCTAAATCAGTTAATCTTCAAGGCTGTATCTATGTGTAAAAATCAGTTTGACTGAAATATAAAATGAAAAACTCAACTGGTTAAATCCAGTAATTAAATGAATAATCAGTTATAATATCTATAATAAATTATAGGTCACCTTTTTTGATCAGTTAGGGTAATGATGTGCAGGTAAAGTCATATATCAGCTTGTTATTTATAGTACCTAATTGTCTTTCCATTCCTAAGGCTAGCTCCTCATTCACCATATGCAATGGCAAGGGGCAGTGGGCTGGGGAAAGAGAGAGAGAGTGAGTGAGTGAGAGAGAGAGAGAGAGAGAGAGAGAGAGAGAGAATTTATATTTTCCAACTAGCAAAAATCATTTCCAGAAATATTTAATGACATTTTGAAAGTTACACATCTACTAACTTGGGATTGGAATCACTCTCTTCAATATATGTCCAACTATCTTTCATTGTACCATATTGCCCTTTTTCCACCTCAATCTGTCTTCTGGCCAGATACTACAAATCTTTCTGCTAATACCTGCTAGCTAAAGGGTAGACATGGTTTGTCACCCCATTTTGATGAATATAGAATCGCCAATTAAAAGTCTTCTAGAAAGATGGAGGATTACCAGGCATATTATATACTCAAATAATGTTTTATAAGAACCACTTCAATTTGCCATTAATCCTGACACTATATCCATTAGAGTGTAGACCAAGAGGCAATGCATTCAACTTTGCCTCTATGCACTAAAGACTCCTAGGCTTGATCATTGACCCATATTTGAATTCTTCTCTATGTGCTGCCTCATAATTTGAGTGTAGACTTCCTTGAAGACTAGGATCTATCTCCTTTCTTTTTTTCTTCCTCCCTCCCTCCCTCCCTCCCTCCCTTCCTTCCTCCCTCCCCTTCCTCACTCTCACTCTGTCTCCCTCTGGCTCTGTCTGTGTGGGTCTCTATCTTTCTCTGTCTCATTGTCTCTGTCTCTCTGCCTCTCTTCATTGGTTTTCATCCCTCATTTCATCAAAGACCTTGGCACAAAGTAAATGAAGAAAATTTTATTTATATTCATCTATTTAACCTTCATGGCAAATAAAAACTAATGAAATTGTATAGGACATCATGGTACAGAGCTCTGCTATTTTTTTTTTACTTTTTCTTAGAGAGTTTATTAACAGTTTCTTCAATTTACTTTTAATTGATATTTTATTTTTCCAGATACATGTTGTAAAAGTTTTTCAACATTCATCCATGTACATATGCATATTTTTATATTACATAATTTTCTTCCACTTTCCCTTCCCAACCCCTTCCCTTAGTGGCAACAGTCAGGTGAATATTATATGTAGTATTCACCAGATACTGAAGGGTTTTTTCCTTTGTTTTGTTTTGTTTTGTTTTGTTTTTCTTCTTCTCAATGGGGATAACATTGTCCATAGCTGGTCTAATAGGGTTGACCTAGCTCTCTGAACTGCCTAGAGGAGCTGCATTCATCAAGGTTGATCATCTCACAATGTGGTTAAAGTGTGCATTGTTTTCCTGGTTCTACTCTCTTCACTCATTATCAGATCCTGAGGGTCATTCCATGCTTCTTTAGAGTCCAAACCTTTATGGTTTCTTATAGAACAATAATATTCTATAGTATTGATGTACCATAACTTGTTTAGCCACTCCCCAACTGATGGGCATCCCCTCACTTTCCACATATTTGCCACTACAAAAAAGGATATTATGAATATTTTGGAACATGTGGGACTTTTCCCATTTTTTATGATTTCTTCTGGATATGGACCTAGTATTAGAATCAAAGGGTCATAATCAGTTTTATTGTTATTTTGGTATAGTTCCATATTACTCTCCAGAATGGTTGGATCCATTCACAAATCCACCAAAAATGTCAATGTCCCAATTCCCATAATCTCTCCAACACTGATCATTTTCCCCTTCTTCTTATCTTAGGCAATCTAATAGGTGTGAAGTAATACCTCATAGTTCTTTTAATTTGCATTTCTCTCATCAATAATGATTCAGAGCATTTTTTCATATGGTTATATTTAGCTTAAATTTCTTCATTTTAAAACTGTTCATATGCTTTGACAATTTATCAATTGGGGAATGACTTATTACCTTATATGATGCAATTCTATTTGTTTTAAAAGTGAGAACTTTATCAGAACCCCCTAGCTGTGAAAATTGTTTTCCAGCTTTCTGTTTTCCTTCTAATTTTGGCAGCATTGGTTTTATTAGTGCAAAAACTTTTAAATTAATGTAGTCGAAATCATCCATTTTGCAATTTACAATGTACTCTATTTTTGCTTAGTCACAAATTTCTCCCTTTTCCATAAATCTGACAGGTAAAATATTTTTTGTTCTATTAATCTATGGTGTAGCCTCTTAATATTTAAATCTTGTACCCATTTTAATTTTGTTCTGATATATAGGGTGTGAGATGTGGGTCTGTGCCTAATTTTTGCCATACTATTTTCCATTTTCCCCAACAATTTTTGACAAAAGTGAGCTCTTATCCTAGAAACTGATGTCTTTAAGTTTGTCAAATAATTGCTTGCTTTAGTCATTTACTTCTGTTTCTTTTGAACCTATCCTAATCCACTAATCCATTACTCTGTTTCTTAACCCATACCAGGCAGTTTTGATGACTACCACTTTATACTATAGTTTTAGATCTGGTAGAGCTAGACCACTTTACGTTTTGTTTTTCATCAATTCCATCGCTATTCTTGACCTTTTGTTGCTCTGTATGAATTTTATTACTATATTTTCTAGCTTGCTAAAAATAATAGTTTGGTAGTGTATGACACAGAATAAGTAATTTAATTTGGGTAGAATTGTCATTTTTATTACATTAGTTAGATCGAACTATGAGCAATTGACATTTTTCCAATTGTTTGGATTTGATTTTATTTGGGTGAGAAGTGCTTTGTAACTGTGTTCATACAGTTTCGGGGTTTGCCTTGGGTGGGAGATTCCCAAGTATTTAATGTTGTCTATAGTTATTTTATATGAAATTTCTCTATCTCTTGCTTTTGGGCTTCATTGCTCATATATATAGAAATGCTGATGATTTATGTGTTTATTTTATATCCTACTACTTTGCTAAATTTGTATACCATCAAATTATCTGCAGAGTGAAAAGTTTGCTTTCTCATTGCCAATTCTCATTCCTTCAATTGCTTTTTCTTCCTTTATTTCTAAAGCTAACTTTTCCTAATACTATATTGAATACTAATGGTGATAATGGACACCCTTGTTTCACCACTGATCTTATTAGAAATGTTCCTAATTTATCCTCTAGGTGGCACAGTAGATAAAACACTGGCCTTGGAGTCAGGAGGACTGGAGTTGGAATTCAACCTCGGACACTTGATATTCACTAGGTGTGTGACCTTGAGCAAGTGACTTCACTTTGATTGTCTCACATCCAGGGTCATCTCCAGCTGTCCAGATTCATATCTGGCCGCTGGTCCCAGATGACTCTGGAGGAGAAAGTGATGCTGGTGACTAAGCACAGCACACCCTCATTCAAATCTAATTCAGGTGCTTGTCATGGCATCACCTCCTGATATTGTGGTCTTCATTGAAAATGGACAACGTTATCATTAATATTTGTTGATATTTTATTTTAAATTTGGTAAATTTTAAATTTAATATTTTTGATGTTATTATTTGCAGAAAATGCTATTTCCCTCATACTTTCTAGTATTTTAATAGGAATGGATGCTGCATTTTATGAAAGGCATAGTCAGCATTTATTGAGATTATCACTTAATTTCTGTTGGTTTTGCTATTGATGTGTTAAATTATATTGAGTGTAATCCTGATATTGAACCATCCCTGCCTACCTGTTATAAATCCAACTGATGGTGGTGTATTATCCTAGTAATAGTTGAATTATCTTACTAATGGTATATTATCTTAGTAATAGCATGCTATAATCTCTTTGTTAAAATTTTATTTAAGATTTTTTAAATTAATGTTCATTATGGATATTGGTGTGTAATTTTCTTTGTGTGTTTTGGTTATTCCTGGTTTAGGTATCAATATATTGATGTCATAAAAGGAATTTGGCAGAACAACTTCTCCTATTTTTTAAAAAATAGTTTATGAAGAATAGGACTTAATTGTTCCTTAAATGTTTGGTACAATTTACTTGTAAATCCATCTGGACCTGGTGATTTTTTCTTAAGAAGTTTATTGATGGTTCCTTCAATTTATGAAACGGGGATATTTTATTTCTTCTTATGGTATTCTGAGCAATTTGTATTTTTGTAAATATTTATGCATTTCACTCAGTTTATCAAATTTATAGGCATACTGTTTGGCAAAGTAGGTCCTAATTATCTCTTTAATTTCCTCCTCATTAGTGCTAAGTTCAATATTTTTAGTCTTTGAATGCTATATAAGCATTTAGAGATTTAAAATTTCCCCTCAAAATTGCTTTGGCCACATCCATTAATTTTGGTATGATGTCTCATTGTTATAATTTTCTTGGGTTGATGATTTCTATGATTTGTTGTTTGATTCAGTCATTCTTTAAAATTAAGTTTTTTAGTTTCCAATTAATTTTTGGTTTATCTTTCCATGACCCTTTATTTCATGTAATTTTATTGCATCATGATCTGAGAAATATTCATTTATTATTTCTCCATTTGTTTATAAGATTTTTATGCCCTAGTACATGGTTAATTTTGGGTACAGGTGGCATGTACTGCAGAGAAAAAGGAACATTCTTTTCTATTTCTGTTGTTTTCTCCAGAGGTCTATCATATCTATTTTCTAAGATTTCATTCACTTTCTTAACTTCTTTCTTGTTCATTTTGAGCTAGGGAGACTGAGGTCCCCCATTATTAAATTTTCGCTGTCCATTTCTCCTTGTAATTCATTCAGCTTTTCCTCTAGGAATTTGTACACTTTACCACTAGGTACATACATATTTAATATAGCTTCAATGTCTGTGGTGCATTTCAAGAAGATGTAGGGTAGTTCCCTTCCTTAAATCTTTTAATGATATCGATTTTTGCTTTTGCTTTATCTGAGATTAGGGTTGCTACCCCTGATTTTTTTTTTTTTTTTACTTCAACTGAAGCATAATATATTTTGCTTCAGTCTTTTACCTTTACCCTGTATGTTTCAAGTTCTGTTCTTCTTTCGACTGGTAAGAAGATATGTGGAATATTCTATCCATTTCTTGTTACTATGTTTTAGAAATGATAGTAACAAATTTGAACATATAAAATTATAAGTTTAAGAATGGAATACCCCCCCACCAAGCATTGTAAGAAGCTAATTGAATGCAATGATATGATGATGACAGCTGATAGTTCTTTAGTACCTTAGATTTTACAAAAGCAGTTTGTACACAGCATCTCATTTGTTATTCTTTTCAAAAAATGAGATTAAGAGCACCTATCTGATATTGTGAATTAAGGTTACTAGTTGACAACAATAGATAAGGTACTAAAAGAAGGATCAATAGAGAAATGTTAACTTTAATCCCTTAATTATTTTACAACAAGTCCTATATAAGTAGAATTTAAATTCATACTTTTCTGACTTTAAATGTAGTATCCTATCCACTTGTCTAAATGAAGATTAGTTTAAGGAGCTTGCAATATTTAACCTAGAACAAAAGAGATTTCTAAGGTGATATGATAACTGTATTTAATATTTGAGAGATCATAAAGTAGAAGAAAGTTTCATTTTTTTCTGCTTGGTCCTAGAGACAAGTTCTAGAAACAATAGAGAGAAATGTCATAGAGGCAGAATTAAATTCTATTTTAAAATTATTTAATAATTAAATCTGTTTATTAATTAAATGAGCTTCCTGAGAGGTTGTAGTTTCCCTTTCTGAATATAATAAAGGGAAGTTTAATGACCACTTAACAAGAATGCAATTGAGAGAATTCTTGTTTTACTTTTGTTTGGACTTAATATCCTCTAAGGTCACTTCATATCTTGAAATTCATTTGCTGTTTGAGTCATAAGAGTTGGCACTTATATGGTGAGTTCAGATCTCCAAACTTCTATATATGCATGATCTAGTTTAGTCCCCATAACACCCTGTGAACTAGATTCAATGAATTTTAATATCTCCCTTTTCCCAGTTGAAATAACTGAGATTAGAAGGATTACTTTTTTTTGTTAATAACCATATAATCAAAATGAATCAGAACTGGAATGCATATTATTTTTAGTATTAATTTTTTTCTATTATATTATGCTCTTACAGTAAATAATATTAAATGAATGATGGTGTCACATATAGAAATGATGAAATTTGAATGAGAAGAATCTAAATTCTCCCTCCCTTTTTAATGGAAAAAATGCTTTAAAAAAAGTCAATAACCATAATACCTAACATATGTAGAAAATAGTTAGCATTTGCATATTAATATAATTATGCATTTGGTTTAAATACCAAGATTTCAATAATAAATACATTTTACCACAGCTGCTTCATCATTTCTTCTCTAATAGAAAGGAGTAAGATAAATTTGATAGAATTTGCTATTCCTTACTTCCCAAAAGTTTGTTCAATTTTCAGTATATAGAGTTTTTCCTCAGATAAACCTGTGGTTAACTACATAAATTGTTCCTCTAATGTGCTATATTTGAAAATTAGATGAATATTCAATATGTTATTAGAAATCTTTGCTATAGCAAGAAGAGGAGAAAAAAAAGAAATTGAATGAATCAGAATTGGCAGTGAGGAAGCAAACCTTTCACTCTTTGCAGATATATGATGGTATACTTAGAAAATCTGAGAAAATCTTCTAAAACTCCTTGAAACAATTAACAATTCAGCAAAGAAGCTGGATATAAAACAAACCTATATAAATCATCAACATTTCTATATATGAACAGCAAAGCCCAAGAACATGAGATGGGAAGAGAAATTCCATTTTAAAATAACTAAAGACCATTAAATACTTGGGAATCTCCCTTCCAAGACAAACCCAGAAAATGCATAAATATAATTATAAAATACTTCTCACCCAAATAAAGTCAGATCTAAATACATGGAAAAATGTCAAATTCACATGGAAAGTTTGAGTTATATAATAAAAATTTCAATTCTACCCAAATTAAATTAATTATTCATTGCCATACCAATAAAACTACCAAATAACTACTTTACCAAGCTAGAAAAATATAGTAACAAAATTCATTTGGACCAACAAAAGGCAAAGAATAGCAAGGGAATTGATGGAAAAAAAAGTTAAGATGGTGGTCTAGCTCTACTAGATCCAAAACTATAATCTAAAGTGGAAGTTATCAAAACTATCTGGTGCTGGTTAAGAAATAGAATAAGGGATTAGAGGATTAGGATATATTCAGAAGAAACTGCAATTAATGACTACAGCAATCCACTATTTGACAAACTCAAAGACATCAATGTCTAGGAAAAGAATTAATTTTTGACAAAAATTGGGTGGGGGGGATTGGAAAATATTATGACAAAACCTAGGCATAGATTCACATCTCACACTATATACTAAGACCAAAATAGGTTCAGGATTTAGACATAAAGGACAACATCACAGATAAATTAATAGACAGAAATACTCTATCAGATCTATGGAAAGGGAATAAATTTACATCCAAATAAAAATTAAAGCACATTATAAACTGCAAAACAAATGATTTTGACCATATTAAATTTAAAAGTTTTTGCACTAATAAAATCAATGCTGCCAAAATTAGAAGGAAAGCAGAGAGCTGGTCAACAATCTTCACAACTAGGAGTTCTGATGAAGTTCTCATTTCTAAAATATATAGAGAAGTGCATCAAATTTATAAGGTTGCAATTCATTCCCCAATTAATAAATGGTCAAAGGATATGAACAGTTTTCAAATGAAGAAATTAAAGTTTTATATAATCATATGAAAAAATGCTCCAAATCATTATTGATTAGAGAAATGCAAATTAAAACAATAATGAGGTATCACTTCACACTGAAGGCCAAGATGAGAAAAGGGGAAAATTATCAATTTTGGAGAGTTGTGGGAGGATTGGGACATTGATACATTGTGGGTGGTGTTATGAATGGATCCAACCTTTCTGCAGAACAATATGGATCTATGTCCAAATAAACAACAAAACTGTTCATACCTTTGATCCAGCAATTCCAATTTTAGATCTTTATGGAGAAGAAATTATTAAAAAGGGAAGAGTCCTACATGTTCCAATATATTCATAGAAGCCTTTTTTGTAGTGGCAAAAATTTGGAAACTGACAGGATACCCATCACTTGGGAAATGATTAAACAAGCTATTGCTCAGGAATGCTATGGAATACTATTGTTCTATAAGAATTCATAAATGGTCAGACTCTAGAGAAGCTTGGAATGATTTACAGGAATCTAATGCTGAGTGAAGTGAGTAGAACCAAGAGAACAATGTACACATTAACAATAACATTGTAAAATGAATAATCTTGATGGAAGCAACTCCACTCAGCAGTTGAAAGAGCTAGGACAACTGTATTAGACCAGTTAAGGACCATGTTATTCCCATTCAGAGGAAGAAAAATAAAAAAGAAAACACACACACACACACACACACACACACACACACAAAACCAAAAATCCCTTCAAAATCTGAAGAACAGGGGTGGCTAGGTGGTGCAGTGGATAAAGCACCGGCCCTGGAGTCAAGAGTACCTGGGTTCGAATCCAGTCTCAGACACTTACTAATTACCTAGCTGTGTGGCCTTGGGCAAGTCACTTAACCCTGTTTGCCTTGCAAAAAAACAAAAAAAATCTGAAGAACACTTTATAAAAATTATCTTTTATGTATCTCTTTTCCTTAATCCTAATTCCTCATACTGAAAAATAACTAATCTGTAAACATGTTTATCAAACATATGAATGTACAATGCTAAACTGACCATTCACTGCTGAGGGGAGGGAGGTGAGAAGGGAGGGTGGAAAGAAATTTTATAACTTAAAAATATACATGTGCATATGGATGAAAATAAATTCATAAATAAATAAATAAAATTTAAAAAATAGATGAATATTATGCCCCAAGAGCAATAAAAGTATTCATTCCTTTGACCCATCAATTTCAATTCTAGGTCTATATACAGAAGAAATCATAAAAATGGGAAAAGTCTCACATATTCCAAACATTTTTTATAGTGGCAAAGAAGTGGAAATTGAGGGGATGTCCAACAATTGGAGAATGGTTAAACAAGTTATGGTGCATCAATACTATGGAATATTATTGTTCTATAAGAAACCATGGATGTTCAAACTCTAGAGTAGCACGGAATGACTTGCAGGATCTAATGCTGAGTGAAGGGAGCAGAACCAAGTATACAATAAAAAGAACATTGTGAGATGCTCAACCTTGAGGGAAGCAGCTCCTCTCAGCAGGTCAGAGAGCTAGGACAACCACATTAGACCAGCTATGGACAATGTTATCCCCATCCTGAGGAAGAGAAACAAAACAAATAACCTTCAGAATCTGATGAACACTATATAAAAATTATCTCTTATGTATCTTTTTCCTTTAATCCTAATTCCTCATACCAACAATGACTAATCTGTTAACATGTTTATCAAAAATATGTATGTCCAATACTAACCTGACTATTTGTCATTGAGGGGAGGGGGATGGGAAGGGAGAATGGAAGGAAATTTTGTAATTACAAATACAAATGTGCATATGGATGAAAAAAAATAAAATGTTAATCAAACAAAAAGAAAATTAGATGAATATGAAGTGAAATATTGCCCTGTGCTACATGATATAGGAAGTAGTTTTTTAAAACTAGAACCATAGCTTAACCGTCAAATAATTACCCAATTCTTACCCATTGTTTAAAATCCAGTTTAAATGTTTACTCTTGGGGGCAGCTCGGTGGCGCAGTAGATGAAGCACCGTCCCTGGAGCAGGAGTACCTGGGTTCAAATCTGGCCTCAGACACTTAATAATTACCTAGCTGTGTGGCCTTGTGCAAGCCACTTAAGCCCATTGCCTAGCAAAAACCTAAAAATCAATTAACTAACTAACTAAATAAATAGGCAGACAGACAAACAAACAAACAAACAAACAAATAAATAAATAAATGTTTGCTCTTATGAATGGGGAAAAAAGTCCATCTGATTAAACATAATTTCTAAAGTCGCTACCATGAGTGAGTCATATTATTATTACTCTGCAGGGGAGAGAAGAAATAATGTATACTTATATAAGTTAAGTACTAGGCAATGTGAAGGAGAAAGCAATTCATAGATGAGGTGAGAGATGATTTGATCATTGAAGGAAGACATTGCTCCTTAGAGGTAAAACATAGGAGACCATGAATTACAAGTATTGGTGGAAGGCTTAGGTATAGGAGAAGAGGTGGGGGAACTAATACTTTATTTCTGGACCATCTATATCAGGGGCAGGGAACCTTCAGTATGTAGGCTATATAGGTCTGGTGTTGCCAAGGCAATCTCAGGCAGGACTCAAAATGCAATAAATCTAGTAAGTTTAGGGGTGAATTTTTTAAATGTTTGACCAAATATAATCCATGAGTGATGCTATAAATAACCAAATGGCTCTTGGCAGAATAAAAGACTCTTTATTCCTGAAATCATAAGTCCAACCCCTATCTCCTCTAACTATTT
The DNA here is from genome assembly GCF_037893015.1 of Macrotis lagotis. NCBI lineage: Eukaryota > Metazoa > Chordata > Mammalia > Peramelemorphia > Peramelidae > Macrotis > Macrotis lagotis. The sequence continues at coordinate 235,678,828 of NC_133661.1, forward strand.
CTACCTAGTAAATCTAAAAAGGAAAAGAAAAGAAAAGAAATATACAGTTTAACATTTGTTGTCCCATTCATGTCTTTAGTTTATTTACTCAACAAATCTACCTTCTCAAACTCATGTAATTTGGAATGTGAATATGTAATCAGAAGTCTAATATTAAGGGCATTTTGCTTTGTAAGTTCTTGGAATAGAAGTTCTTTGGTGATAGTGATTAATAGATAGATTGACATCTTGAGAAAGAAGGAAAAATTCAGTGTTGGAAGGGTAAAAAGTTCATGCTCTTCGAGAATTCCAAGTTCCTGGTTTCTATTACATTTTTTATTATTATAATTTTTTTTTTTGCGTGACTGTATTCAGACCTCTCATAACCTCAGCAGTTTGAAAGCTGAAGAAAAAGTTGCAAGCTATAGTCAGACAGGAAACCCCCCCCCCCCCGCCACATACACACCCGAAGTCCAACAATGCCTCATAAAACTATCAGATCACAGATTAAAACAGAGTGACTTTTAAGTTCAAAAATAACAAGTCTCCCTCAGTATGTCTGCTATTAAAAATAACTTTAACTTACTTAAGAAGAAAAATCAAAGAAACATACCAGAATATTGTTATTACTCTCTTCATGTTCTTGAGTTCTCTTTTGATCCACAGTAGAAAGTTGGCTGAGTTTTTGCTGAAAATGCTGAAACCAAGACAAATAAACTATTGAGGATTGATGGTGCTCTTTTGCAATGATAGACACCCTATTTATGCAAATAAAGCCATCTATTTACTTTGATTTTTGTGGTGACATTTAAAAAAATCTTGCACTAATCAACTTATGGTTTGATTCTTTATTCTAATGCCTTTTTACTACTTACTTATCATTTGAGGTCCTGGAATAGATAACACTGCTATTCTCTTTAAGATGTAGAATGTTGTGTTTGGAAGATGTCAAAATCCACTTAGAAAACGATTCAAGCCTGCACTAGTCTGCCAAATTATAGCCATAAGTTCACCAGGATGTATCAAGTACTTAGGTAAGCACATTTAAGAAAGGCAAATTCTTTCAGAGTTATAAACTATTTCGCAAGAAAGTTCCCATGTTTATCATAGACAGAACCCTCTGGGGTCTGTTTGATTAAGCTGGAAAGGTTAAAAGGATGGCTATTATCACAAGTTTTCCAGTATTCTCAGTTGGGGCTGAAAAGTCCTCCCCCTGAATTTTCTACTTCTACTTCCAGATGTAAGTTACGATTAGAAAGACACATACACAAAAATGAAAAGTAATCAAGGAAAAAGGTTATCTGAATTTCTCCATAGCTCAGTGTGACTACTAGGTGAAAGTTCAAAAATATATTATGGTATCCAAACATAATCATATAGTTTACAACAGCAAAAATAAAAATCTGTTGACTATATTTTTTCATTTGGTTTCCTTCAAATGTTTTTTTATGGTATAACTGAAAAAAGGAAATATATTTATACTGATAATTGTTCCTTCTGAATAAGAAGAGACTAAAATGATAAGTATAAAGTCTCAAAGAACATTGTGCAGCTATAATGATATAGCAAAGGTGACAATTCAGCTACAGCTGAATTTTAGAAATAGTAATGGGAATGTTTGCTCAAATGGAATGGAATTTCCAAGACCTTTGCTGTGGGTGAACCAGATCAAAACTAAGCTATATATTTAACAAGATCATAAAACTTTTAAATAGTGACTACTGCTAGTAGTCTTTCTGTATAGAAGACCACACCAACCAACCAAATGATTGGAACCATGAGTAGCACAATTATGTTTATTATGGTGAGGGGTATACTGTGTCAGGCATCCTTTCCTAGAATTATTCCATTCCAGGGTTTGATTTATAGGAAAAAGACTATTAGAGATGTTCTGAATGCTGCAATAGTCTCTTGACCTTAAATGGTTTTGCTTCTTCCCATATCACATTGTAACAACAATACCAGGCAAACACTAGGTTTTGTCAAGTGGTGACAGTATGTGACAGCCATGTACATCCTAACCTGTTTCTCTATGGGATCTCGGTGGGGTCTTTACTCTCAGATCTTTATCTTTGAATTGTGAGCCCGTCATCCATATAATACAGTTGGTAATAGTTCTTACCTAGGACAATGTTGGCTTGCCATTCATTGAGCTATATTGCTTTGCTGTTAGTATATTCCCTATAGCATGATCTCAACTAATGCTTCCAGAACTGAGAACCTTATCAAGCTGCCAACCCCTATCTCAGGACAAATCCATTCCAGATCATCCCTGTCCTTTACAAATCAAAGAGAACTCTTCCCCACGGATTCCATCAGCTTCTCTGGATCAATTGAGTTATCTTACTGAATGATTCATGGGAGCCTGTCTCTGCCACTCTGGATTTGGGGATCTGAACCCAACAATTTTTTGAATGGCTGAGGGGAAGGTAGGTGATCTCCAGTCCCTTCACAATGTGCTCGCCTATCTCTCAGGACTAACTGACCCATGTTCAAATGTTCACATGGAACCCTTTTCCACTTTGGCCATCAAAATTCTCATTTATGGTTGAAAAAGAAAGAAGAATGATGGGAGGAAGAAAGGAAGAAAGGAAGGAAGGATGGAGATAAAGAGAGAAAGGAAGGAAGATTAGCAGTAATAATTAGAGATTGCTTTAGCTTCAGGGGGGAAATTATTGAGTAAGAAGACTCTTAAATCTCTAAAACTGATCAAACATGGTGCCCCAATTGTGTTGATTTAAGAACTTTGATGACAAATTCTGATCATGTCATTAGAAAAAAAATAAATAAATCACACAGCAAATATTGTTTTTTTCTTTAAAAGTACCATGTAACAAATACTATGCTATGTGCTAGAGATTAACATTAACAGAAAGCATTCTGGGCATGGAGGACAATCTGTACATTGATACAGAGGTTAGAGAAAATGGAGTGTGCAGGATCATAAATATGTTAGGTTTAATAGTACAGAGAATATATGTAGAGGGGTAATGGATAATCATTTAATAATAGGATGGAGTCAGATAATGAAAAACATTATATGCCAGACAGAAGAGATGTTGTTATATTCTAGAAGTGAAAAAAGGAACGAGAGAGAGAGGTGATTCCTTAAAACAACAAGAATTAGAGGATCAAATGAAATTATGTATGTGTGTATATATTTTGCATGTATTATACATATTATGTATATGCATATGTTTGTAAGTTTTTTTAGGATGAGAGCATCTGAGCATATTTATAGACATGATATAAGAACATTCCATAAAAGTGAGGTGAGAGGTTGAAAATTAGTATCAAAACTGAGATAATTAAAGGCATTATTGTCTGAGAAGAAGCTCATAGGGGAGCTGATGAAGGACAGAAGTAGTGGATTTGGTGTTGGCAGGAAGATTTATTCATCCACTTAAACTGAAGAAAAGGAGGGGCTAGCAGGATTAGGCTTTGTACCTCAAGGTATAGTATTAGGGCAAAAGAGAAACTCACAAAGAATGGTCTCAATTTTTCATTAAAATTCAAGGAGATAGGTGATAATGGTGTAGACGCTTTGAGAGGAAAATGGAGAGCTTGGAATAATCACTTTGGGAGGTTTGAGAGAAAACTGATGATGTAAAAAAATCAGTGTGCAATAGCAATAAAGAACAAGTTGGGATTGGAAAGCCTAAATTTCCCACTGGACTCAATAACTACCAATTATTTAAGCAATATGTAAAATGAAATGGAGCAGGTGGATCCTGAAAATAATCTAGGATTGGTGTCTGGAAAGAATTTAATATGATAGAACAAGGGAACAAATATATGCTATCTAGATGGTAGTGATACAAAAACAAACAAAAGTTGAAGGAAAACATTACGTATAAAATTAAATATAAAATATTCAAAAAGGGGCTGAGGTTGAACTGTAAGAAAGGATCCCAAGCTTTGAGGGAAACTAGGTGCTCTAAGAGACTATTTTTAATAGGAAGCTCAGTCACAGAACAATTTATGCAAAGACATGGAGGTAGGAAATAGACTATCATGAAGAGGAATTGCAAACAGGGATATAGAGTGTGTGAATGAAAATTAAAGTCTAACACATACTAAGCCTACTGGAATAAGTTGTATCCAAATTGCTAAGGGCTCTAAAAGATAAATAGGACTTATATTTTTTTTTTTTATTATAGGCAAGAGAAAGCTGCTAGAGCAGGAGAGTAACATGGCCAAATCTATGTTTTAGGAATATCACTTTGGCAAATGTGTGCATGTAAATTGAAGATGAAGACTGGAGACAGAGGAAACCAATGAAACGATCAGATGAGTGGTGATGAGAGATTGAATATTTAAGTGGAGAGAAGAGGCCAAAAATGAAATATATTTTGGAAGTTGAGTTACTAAGATTTGGTAATTGATTGGAGGTAAGAATTGAAGAAGAAAAACAATTACTTAGGATAGATCTCAGGTTACAAATATGAGGAGATAGAAGATTCTATGAAAAGAAATAGAGAATTTAGGATTAGGAAGAAAGATAACTGAATAAAATTAACACAAATCCCAGAATAAAATGACACTGATAGAAAGAATATAGTGTGTAGGATGTTGTAAGTGTTATGTTAAAGAAAAGAGTCACAAAGTCAATCAGTCTACATTGTTAATATCTTTATATAAATGTTTATATCTATAAACACAGGTTCCTTGAAGATAATGTTATATATGTATATATGCACACAATAAAAAACAATGTATATGTAATACATATATGCATACCTGTAACAATTTGTACAAACATACATACACATATATGTATAATAGATGTGTTTTTGTTTATATACTTATTAATTATACTAATCATGGAATATAATCATTATTTTTTAAGTAGTAGGAGCATTGAAACATCATAATGCTAATCAATGTAGAAGACTATTGGTTAAGCATGCCTTATATGTCTTGGAAAAAAGGTTTTTCAATGAGGCAGATATATGTAGTCACAGACACAATAATGATTTATTCTGCTTGACCATTATTTATTTGTTTTAAGATGAGGTTTTTTTTGGTGAAATGAATTACTGAAGTAAAAGAAATACAAAAAGGAGGGAAAAGAACATCAGTAAGAAAAAATATAAGAAGCAAACCAACAACTTCTGAAGGAAACACAAAAATAGGTATTATTATTTTATTGTTAAGTTTAACAAAAAAACTGATATATATTTACATATATGTTATATATCTGTTATATATCTGTTTATATTATTTTATTGTTAAGTTTATTTTATTGTTAAGTTTAAAAAACTGATATATATTTGCATATATGTTATATATCTGTTTATATATATATATATATATATATATATATATATATATATATATATATATATATATATAGGGCAATTAGGTGGTGTAGTTGTTAGAGCACTGGCCCTGGAGTCAGAAGTACCTGAGTTCAAATCCGGCCTCAGAGACACTTAATAATTACTTAGCTGTGTGGCCTTGGGCAAGCTACTTAACCCCATTACCATGCAAAAAAAAAAAAATATATATATATATATATATATAATTAAATATGCAAATATACAAACATATATAAATATTCTCAAACTTGAATCAAGAGTTTCTTAATTCAAATCCCTGATTATGATTGTGCAACTTCGAACTTTAGAAACTTAATATTTCCATACCTCAGTTTATTCATCAGTAAAATGTGATGATTGAGCTAGATTATCTTTTTAGTCCTTTTCAGGTCTATTTGTATAATACAATTCCACTCCATGATAGTTATTAATTATAGTATATTTATACATCAAAATGTACCCCCCAAAAATCACCAATGAATTAATGTTATACTCTAATCTGAAGAATAAATATGATCTGAGGAAATTTCTTCTTAGCCTTGTCTGTATTGTGTGTGTGTGTGTGTGTGTGTGTTAATGAAGAAGGTGGAGAGAGAGAGAGAGAGAGACAGAGAGAGAGAGAGAGAGAGACAGAAAGACAGAGAGAGACAGAGGTGGGGTGTAAGAAGAGAGGAAAAGAGAAACATGTTTAATGAAGAACCGATGAACCAATGTTATTATTGCTGCCCTTTAGTTTGATTGAGGTGAAGGTAACATTAATTAAACCACATGTTTTTGCAATATATGAATACATTCACTTAAAGTCAAAGTAAGAGTATGGTCAATAATTCTTCCACTAGCAAAAAAAAGTTAAGCTAAAAATAAGACCCTAGACTCATTCAAAATACTTAATTGGCAGGGCAGTTACAGCAGACTTTGGAGACTACAAACCCATATACAATTGTCCTGATGTTATAGATGCTGCTTTTCTTTGGCACTGTAGCTAGGTGTCACTAACTTTCCTTTTGCTCTTCCCAACTCAATTCAATTACATAAAAGTTGATAAGTCAGTAATTAATTAAAAGAAACTAAAACAAAATAGATGAAAACTGATTGTCCCCTTCCATGAGGAGCTTAAAGTCCTACAGGGAGGTGACTGGTGACTTTAAGAGCAAAACAACAACAGCACAATCTAGATGAAATCTGTTATCTTGAAAAACTAATGAAATTAATTTTAATCCAACGTCAGATGGACTTTTTTTTTCTTGTATGGCCCAACTAGTCTGGCAAGAACAGTATTGTTATGAAAAAAAATGAGAGGGGAAAGTTAATAAGGGAATAGAATAGATGTTTTGAGGGAATTAAGTGAAAAGACTTTAAAAACTTAAAGATTTTGTTGATCCTACTTTGTCCTATGGCCTATTTCTAACTGAAGAGAGCATAATAATTGAGCCATTTCTGCACTGAATGCTTTGGACTCTGGTTTATTAAGCAAAAGTAATACCTGTGTTTTCTGGTTCTTATCTGTCAACCAAGAGGTCAGTAAATTATTCAAATTCTGACTCTCCTACTTGCAACTTGGGTACCTAGGACAAATCAGTTGACTTCTTTAGTCTCAGTTTTCTCATTTATAGAGAGAGTCAGAATAAATGGTCTCTAATATCCTTTGTAGCTGTAAAATTCTCTCATCCTATAAGTGGTCATTGAATCCAAATCATTAGTGTTTCAATTTTTATTAAAGAATAAAAATTGGAACTGAGCTTTCATTGATATGAGGAACTTCTACATGAGAAAGTTCCATCTAACAATGCAGAAGTACTTTCTCTGACATTTACAATTTTTTAAAAATTGCCTAGAACATTGACAGGTCAAGTGACTTTATAGGACAGAAACCATATAGTCTAAGCTTAGAGACAAAAACTATCTAATTACCACACCACGATGCAAAATAGGCATTGTGACTTAGAATAATAAGTAAGCAAATGTCTTCTATAGGCTGAATAATGACATGTGATTATAAGTATATATGTATGTGTATATATATATATATATATATATCTATTTATGCTTGCAATTTTTCAAATGTAAGTGCTGTAACTGCTATTGATAACCATGTAACTGTAATTGATAAGAAAATTCATTAAAAACTACCTAATTCAGATTAGTTTTATCATCAACAGTCAATAAATGAATATTTATTATGTCTACTATATACTAGGTGGCACAGTAGATAGGACAGACCTAGACTCAGGAAGACTTATCTTCCAGCCTCCATAATTTATTAGTTGTGTGACTCTGAACAAATAAAAACCATTTCATGATAATACTAATATTAAAATAATAATTAATTAATCAAATAATACTAATATTTGCATATTTAATGTCTCCCTTTTTCAAATACATATTGCTATGAGATCATATTTCCTTCCTACAATTTAACCAAAACATTTTATCACAATAGAGTGAATGCAGAAGCAGTTCAGAATTCTCTTTATTCTCTTAAATCGGACATTAAGGAAATTTATAATCATATGTACCACATTGTCATTATTCTCAGTTTTTGTTTTTCTTTAAAATGCTATTCATATTAATACTGATGGCATTAAATGAATTTACAAAGTAATTTCATAAATATTATGGACCATTTATTTCAATTTTTAATACAGTAAATAGAATCCTTGTAAAGAAAATTTTTTTGAGCTTCTCAATATTTTAAAGATTAAGTGACCTTCAATAATTTTTAAGAATTTAAAGGTTTCCTAAGACCAAAAAGTTTGAGAACTGCTGATTTAGAATATATAATATCAGATCTTTAGAGCTCTGATTGAAATCTCTTAGAAGGCTTAGAGTTTAGCCACTGAATGTGCTGAAACTAGAGCTGAGACCTTATTCAGTCAATCATGAGAACATAGACAACCTTAAAATGAACTGCTGTGATCTCTTGTTAAAATATTTTAATGTATTTCATCTCATTTAAGTCTCAAACTACCTCTGCAAGGTAAGGAAGGTAAATATTATCCTCACCATTTTATGCATGATGAAGTGGACTCAAAGTAGCTAAGGCACTGTCAATCCACATTCCCTTCTTTCAATGACAACATCATGTGTGTATTAATTCAGTGTGATAACCATTCTAAAAGTTAAAAAAAATAAAATGAAGTGCAGGATGGTACAATGGGATACGTGTCAGATTTGGAGTCAGAATCTGGGTTCTATTCCTGTTAGTCATTTACTATATATGTGATCTTCAACATGTTATATCGCAATTTTGAAACTGAGCTTTGTTTTGTTGCTGTTTTCATCTGGAAATGCAGTAGTTTAGACTAGTTGTACTAAGCTCAAATAGAAATGGGAATCATTAAAAGATACATAAGATCCCTACTAGCTACATATTGATCAGTATTAAAAGGTCATATTATTTATGTGTCATTGTACTTTCATTTATTTTGTTACGTATTTCCCAGTTATATTTTAATCTGGTTTGGGCAATATTCAGGGGAGTTGTGTTGATACCTCTGATTTAGACAATGTGTACTTTGAGCTGTCTTTTAGTAGTCAGTGATCCTACATAAGAAAATGAACTATAGAGCTAATAATTAGCAGGAGGAAGATATATGTATACTATAAACACCCATATTGAATTATGTCTTATTTTACACTAGCTAGCTTGAGTCAATGGTAGCCAGTTTTCTCATTTGTGAATGAAGTATAAGAGCAGTTGCCCTTATTTATCTCATAAGGTTGTTGTGAAGCTTGAATGTGATAATGTGTGAAAGCACTTTGGAAGTTGTAAAGTGCTTCATGACTGCAAGTGTAATTATCACATTACTTTTAACTACAATATATTTTGTTGGATGAAATATCTATGATGTAATAGCATCAGAATAATGAATAATGTTTTCCTGATCCTTATCCTTTTCCTGTACAAGTTCAGGAAGGAAAGTGAACTTTCCTGTCCTTGACTTTCCCCATTTACAGAACATATGTAATAGTATTTATTTATTTGAAATATGCTTTAGGATCTATGAATTAAAAGAGTTAAGTCCAGAACATTATTATGCCTCAAATGACACGTTCCAGTTAACTGGTCAAATGAATCCTTTGGAGAATCAAATTCTCCATAGGGCAGACACTCTAGGAAACAATGGTGTGTCCCGCCCCCCAAATCTGGGTAGATGTCATTCATTGCATGGGTTTCACAATAGTTTCACTGTACCTGGGGCAGACTGGATTGGGTGCTAAAACGACAACTGAAGTCATCCCCTTAGTTTTAAGCTAATAAGTTCTACAGGCTTGAAAGTAAAACCACTAGCTGCCCTTGAAAAGAGAAACTGAAGCTCTAAGTCAGAGATGACAAAGATAAAGTGGGGAAATGGAGTTGGCTAGCATTGCCAGGCATGTTTTCTTAAGAAGAAGGCAATGTGTACTGTCATGGCTGACTGGCTTTTGCATTTTGGTCCATGAGTGAACTCCTGCTGTGTGTAAATGTTCCTCTGGCAAATGGGTTGGCAGGCAAGGTGGTTTGGCCCGATTTTGTATTCATGAAAATAAACACTCTCTAAGACCAATACATCTCAGTTCAAACCAAACTCCCCAAGGAAACCTATCAAGATCACTGTGATCAGACCCCAAGCCAATGAAATAAAGAACAATTATTGGCAAAACTAAATTCCTGAGTTTCCATATAGCCATTTAAACTCAGAATAGACCAATGGAGTACAGAACCAGCATGATTGAATTTTGCTCTCTTAAGCTCTTATTGAAAGTTTCTTTCTGGCATTAGGTCTATCCTATAAAACTTTTTTCTCATACAGGCAACTACAATCTAATTTCCTTTTTTCCCAATTTTTTTCTCAATTTTGCTACTCAACCAAGAATATGGAAAATTCAGGTATTATTTTGTATCAGGAACATTAGTATATCAGTCCACAAAACAATATCCTATTAATCCTTTCCTTCTACCTAAAACATCAAGATTTACTGGCTGTAAGATGGGACTTGTAATGTTCCCTATCTATCATAAAATTTCATTTTTTTTTCCCTTTTAGTTAAAAGTGTACATTTTACTGCTTTTCCCAGGAAGGAAAAAAACAAGGACAGACAGCACAGAAATGGGACCTAGGAAAACCACTTACACTGAAACCCATTTTGAATGTTCTTGCTTATAAAGTTCTTTCTATACATAATGGACCTGATCTTTCCAGGAAAAGGGGAGTAATTGGTTCATTTTTTTTCCAGGGCCATTAACTCTTTCAGTACTCTAGGGCATCACTCAGAGCACTAAATTACAGTAAATAGCCTGAAGGAATTACTACACTTCCCAAAAGCAAGTCCTTTATTTCTTCCTCAGGGTCACATCAGGCCTATTGTTCACTTCATAAGGTCCAAACTGAATGCTCATAGGACTCAAATTCTCCTCCATAATAGTTTACAATGCTGTATTTTTCATTAGCCACACACACACACACACACACACACACTGAACTGTAGCTTTAAGAAAAAATCAGAATTTCACTACAACTTGCCTAAATCATATTCTGACAAATCTTGTATCTAAATGGATGTGTTTGACTGTTGAACTGTGCTACTTTGCTACTATTAGATGAACAAATACATAAATAGGCCTACTATTCTGTTTCTCTGAGTTTTCTTTTATGCCAAGTTACCTTTTTCAGATAAAGGGAAAATAAGTCATACTAATTAATTCTTCACCCAGTAAGCTAGATTTAAAGCTGAAGACTTCAATTCAGATTCTGATTGTGCTGCTTATTGTCCATATGACCTTGAATAGGTCACTCTACCTCTAGGATTCTTCTATTTTTTTCATCAATAAAATATGGTCACTGGCCTAGCTGGCTTCTAGTGTCATTTCCAGATATAAATCTTTGCCTTGACCCACATGTTCTTATAAAACAGAACTGTCAGTCAGGCTTTTCATCTTACCTTCTGGGGTGGAGGGAGCAAAAAAACTTCTGTCACTAATTCCTTTCCACTCATGAGCAAAACCTCTTCATCCAATTAACCAGCACCAGGTGTACCCTTGAATGCATCTGAGGTATGTGCAGAACTCAGAGGCTCTGCTTCTATCTTGGCAGGAAGGGGACCACAACCTGCACCTGATTAGCAGGCTTTGCTGGGCCTGCAAAAAGTTGGTAAGTGAATAGTTTTTTTTTCCTTGAAACCTCAGAAAGATCATAGGTGTTTCAATGTAAATTATGACTGCCCAGACAAAGCAAAATCCACAGAACTTTGGTCATTACCAGAACTATCCTTTACATGAACCAATTTATCAAATCAGACAAGTGACAGCTGTTTCCACAAGTCAGGTAACAGTACAGTGCTAGACTAGCATTTTGTTGCAAGGATTTGTGTGTGTGTGTGTGTGTTTTAAATAATATATAAAGATTTATTTTTTCTTTCTCAAATTTCAATTGGATCTAATATTAGAAGAACCAATGATAACATTTGTGATTCTGCTCTCCTCCTGCAAAGATTCCAAACCATAATTAGCATGGAGAAGGGACTGGAAATGATGGCATACAAGAAACTGAGGACATTTATGTGGAAAACAAAAGATGTAGTGGATATATAGTCATTGTTTTCAAAAATTCAAAATATTATCATATGAAAAGGAGATTGGAAATGTTCTACTTGACCTCAGAGAAAGAATTCTTCTCTCTCATTCTGAAGTCTAATTTTGCTCTTCATTTTCAGTTCCTCATTTTTAAGGTGGGCAGGCAGGGGCAATGATTGGATGATTCCTTGTGAGGAAGTGACTTGGTAATTTAATGGAAAGTACATTGTAGCTGATATAAGAGGACCTGAGTTCAAATCCTATATCTGGCACTTATTATATGGGTAACATAGGAAGCATCATTTGACTTCTCTAAATCTCAGTTTCCTTATCTGTAAAATGAGACCTGGACTAGATAACTTCCAAAATCCCACCAAGTTTTAAATCTAAGTTCCTATGCCATTGTTCTTAGATAAAAGCTTAACTTCAGGGACAGTTTAGAAGAAGGGAATATACAAAGAAAAGAGGGAGAACAATGTAGCCAATCTTGCTTATATATGATTTGCCTATCCCTTAATGTAGAAGGAAACACAGTATTAAGGCATTAATATCTAATAATAATAATTATTATAGAGAGAGAATATATAAATATAATATATATACATAATATATCAATACTAACACAGGTATTGAGCATTTAATTCAAGAAACAACTAGTGTTTGAAGGTTGTCACCTATGTAGAATAATGAATAGAATAGGACAAATAGGGACCTCCAGACCCTAGTATTCCTCTATTCCTGCTGTCAAATAAGTCACCACATTTAAACAAAATTAATACTAAAAAGGATCATGTTCTTTCAAGTCACAATACTCATTTGAGAGAAGGGGTTCTTAAAAAGAATATGTGAACTTTATAGAAAGATAGAGAGGAAGGGAGGAAGAAAGGAAGGGAAGAGAAAGGAGAAAAAGAAAGAAAGAAAGAAAGAAAGAAAGAAAGAAAGAAAGAAAGAAAGAAAGAAAGAAAGAAAGAAAGAAAGAAAGAAAGAAAGAAAGAAAGAAGAAAGGAAGGAAGGAAATTGAATGCTAATATAATTGACTTCCGTGTTATTCTCATACGTTTTATTCTTTTAAAAATATTTTGATAAATCAATAATAGGGTTCATCAGACTGCTGAAGAGACCCATGGCACACAAACAGGATAAGAATCCTTATTGTAGAATTAAGTAGAGTGAATAATTCCTAGAGTAACAAGAGAACATCCCAGAAAGAAATATTATGTTGGGAGCTCTGGGGTTACTGCTATTCTGCTTCTGTTGCATAGGACAAGATGAGGGACTTGCATTACCACTAGGTGGTTAAATAAATTCCACATTCATTCCTTAACCCCTTGTCACCTGGCTTCTTGCAGCACTAATCCTTTGAAACTATTTTGATGGGATAAAAATCATCCATGATGACTAGATCATTAAATCCCTTAGACTTTTGAAATGACTTTGGAAACATTGATACTATCAAGAATTCTTTCCTTGATACTTCTCCTCTCTTGAGGTCTGGAATATTGCTGACTTGATGTCTTGTTTTGTTTTGCTTTTTTAAAATCCTGCTTCTCTTTTTTCTCTCAAAATCCTCAAAAAATATCATTAAAGGTGAATATCCAGGGGCGGCTAGGTGGCATAGTGGATAAAGCACTGGCCTTGGAGTCAGGAGTACCTGGGTTCAAATCCAGTCTCAGACACTTAATAATTACCTAGCTGTGTGGCATTGGGCAAGCCACTTAACACCATTTGCCTTGCAAAAACCTAAAAAAAAGTTGAATATCCTTCAAGATTCTATTTTTGTTTTATTTTCTCTTATAATGATTTTGACTATCCCATTGTCTCAATTTGTACCTTTTCCAAGAATTCTAGACCCTCATTTCCTGTTATCTCATAGTTATCTTCCCTACATATCCCTCTATCAAATCAAGTTAAACCGGTCTATTTTGTTCTTAAAAAGGTGAAGCTGATTTATTCCCAATTAATGAGACCCTTCTGTAATATTCAGATATACTCTGGGTATCCTTCCTGAATCCTTGCTAAAACCAGGAATTCAAACTATGGCTAGTCCTAAAACCCCTATCTCCTACCCCTTGCTCAAGACCTTCGGTCTGTTTTGTTTTGTTTTTTTTTTAGTTTGTTTGCTTTTTTCATAGAGTAGGTATTTAATATATTAATAGAATTGATGTGAATGACAATATCATACCGATTCCAAGTTTCTGGTAGAAAGCTAAGGTCCTCACTTCTGGCCAAGATAGTGGAAAGAAGACAGGCATTGTGACAGATGTTCTCTCTTTCCACTCAGAAATAACATGAGATAAACTTCTTAACAGAAATTTGATCAACAAAACCCAGAAAGAGAAGCTAGGAAAAGAACATGAAGGAATCACAAGAAGGTCACTTAGAATAGATCTAGAATTTAGGAGAATATACTTCAAGATTCTATTTTTGTTTTATTTTCTCCCTTAATAATTTTAACTATCCCATTGTCTCAATTTGTACCTTTTCCAAGAATTCTAGACCCTCATCTCCTGTTATCTCATAGTTATCTTCCCTATGTATCCCTCTATCAAATCAAGTTAAATAGGTAATGAAGGGTTTTAAAGTGAAATGGAGGACTTTATTTTATGCTAGAGACGAGAGGGAGTAACTGAATTTTAATAGAAAAAGAAACAAATTTTCACATGAAAAATCACTTTGAAAGCTCTGTGGAGGATGGATTAGTTTTGACTGGAGAGATATTCAAAGCAGAGATACAAATTAGGTGGATATTATAATGGTTCAAAGGAGAGTTGATGAGTCCATAAACTAAGATGGAGACTTTGTGAATAGAGAAAAGGGGATCAGAAATGAAGATGTTATAGGGAGAAATAATAAACTGTCTGTGAGGGATGATGGAGAGCAAGGACTTCAGAATAATGCTGAGGTAATGAATCTGGGACTGCTAGGTAGGAAGTGAATAGAATGTTGGGTCTGAAGTAAGGAACTTCAAATCTGGTCTCAAGCTCTTGTTATCTGTGAGACCGTAGACAAGTCCCTTAACTTTATTTGCCTCAGTTTCTTGATTTGTAAAATGAGCAAGAGAAGGGAATGGAAAAATGCTCCATTCTTTTTGTCTAGAAAACCCCAAAAGGGGTCATGAAGAGTTATACTCAGTCTAAAATTTCTAAAAAACAACAATAAAATAAAGCTGGAAAACTTGATAGTAATTAGGAAGTTTGGAAGAATGAAGGCTGTAAAGGGAAATAATGAATTGTTTCTAAAATGTTGACACTGAGGACAATGAGCATCTAATCTGAAATTCCCATTGCACTGTTGTTGATATGTAATGATAACTCTGTATATAGATTGGGTTAGAATATATAGATCTGTGAGTTACCTGCATAGAGAGAATAATTAAAACTGTGGGAAAATCATCAATAGATGATTGATTTATCAATAGACCAAACATAGGAAAAGATAGGAAAAGGCAATATATATATATATATATATATATATATATATATATATATATATATTTGGGGTTGGGGTGGGGATGTGTGTATATTATTTATTTATTCATTTATTTATTTGTATGTTTGTTTATTTATGAAGACTATATCCTTTATCCAGAAGGCAGGGTTTTTGACACAGGAGGTATAATATTTGTTTATAAGTTTAATCCTTGAAGGAGCTCAAGAGATACTTGATAAAATATATAGAACAAAACATGAATTAGCTCTGCATATTGGTTAGAAGCTGAGCTAAGAAGTCATATTGATCTCATTCTCATCTCTACAAAGGAGAAACTAGTTGATACAGGCCCTTAAAGAAGTGTTACTATCAATTGTTCATTATTCACTTATGGAAAGCATGTTAATTGCTAAGCTCAGTGCATGGAACTAGAGTTGAAAAGGATTTTAATAAGTAGTCTCTTCCATTAAAGAAGCTCAAAGTCTTAGTGAAGAGAGTATAAAGTAAACAAATGAAATAACAGAAAATAAAAATCAAATTATTTACAGTCTGTCATATTTAGAGTGTAATAGTCTTAGATTGCTTCATGAAAGAGATGAGATTTATCTGAGCCTTGAAGAATGCATAAAATTTCTTAATATTCTAGACAAGACTGAGGATCATGCCAGATGGATCAGAACACATAACCATAGGCAAAAGAGAGGAAGTTTAGAGATTGATCACAAGAGTGTTATGAAAAGTGCACATAGTGTAGAACAAGTTAACATGTCTCACAGGCAATTTCCCAGTGAATCAAAGTAACAGAGAATTCTTCTCTAGGTATTTCTCATTTAATGAGAGTCCCTGAATGTTATTTCCATTCTTGAATTTCTCAATTAATAATATGTATTCACATAAAACAGACTCACATGTCTTTGCCTATTTGTATTTTCTTGGCCCATTTTCATTCATTGCCTTTCTTTCATTATCTATTTCTATTTTCAAGCTGCAGTTTCTAGAGAGGAGGCAATATAGGGAGAAAAGTGTGTCCATTAGAAAAAAATATACAATAATTCCAACGGTAATAATGTAACCAACTTCTTGCAGAAGGTGAGGACTGGAGAAATATTTATTTTTCTTACATACTACATTTTTTTAATTTTTCAAGGCAATAGGGTTAAGTGGATTGCCCAAGGCCACACGGCTAGGTAATTATTAAGTGTCTAAGGTCGGATTTGAACCCAGGTACTCCTGACTCCAAGGTCGTTGCTCTATTCACTGCACCACCTAGCTGCCCTGACATACTACATTTAGTATACAATTTCCATAACCTAATAATGCTTGGGCATTTTATAACCTAAGACTAATATTAATCTAGTCACCAAATTGTGGTTAGAGATTAAAAGGAGAAGAGTAGTGATGGTAAAGTAAACGTGAAACTGATGTAGTTTCGGCTTCTCCAGATCTCAAGAACTTAAGGGAAGGGAGGAACTCTTGGAGGTGTTGGCAGAATGAAGACAATAAATGTGTCTTCAATAGATTTGGTGTGTCCAAGTGGACTTGAGATCAAATGTAAACAAATAGAAAATATGAATGTCAACATTTACTGAAGGCTTTGCTAATAGAGCTCTTTTTTCCTTTCTTCTTGATCTCCAGAAAGACCAGCATGAAATGATAGAATGCTAGAGAAGAACCATTAGTAAGACTGGTGATTATAGTTAAGTTAGGGGATACCACTAATGCTTTGTCTAGGACCTTTTTCCCTATAAACATTCATCATGTGGAAGATATGCCCCTGAAATTGAAATATTTGTTAAAGGGATAAGAACCATGCTTTTCTTCACACATGTAATAGATTAGTTAGAAAGGAGACCCCCATCACTATGGTATGTATTTGTATTACGAGGTCACTGAGTGTTTTTACAGACAGCTATTTCTTATTGGTATGTTTAAATTTCGTGCATAAATAGCTAAGGTTTATAATCATATGTTTGGGGAAAAGTCAAAACATCAGGAGAAACTGAATGAAAAACTGATTGGAAGCAATCTTTTGCCATCAGAATATTCCTTGTTCAGTTTCTTGCAATGAAAGCAGTTAAATCACTAGTCTCCAGTCTGATTTGTGATGATGTATTAGAGAAAAGAAAAATACAACCACTTTCTTATCTACTTTTCAAAAAAAAAGGAAAAGAGAAAAGGACAGAATTTTTAATTGGAAATAAAATAATTAATTAGTGATTCATTAACTATTTTGATCTATTTAGGTTTGATCTATTTCTCTTTCCTAGATTTTCTATGAAAAAAGTTAGCAGTGTTTCCCTTTTATTTAGCAATTTTCTAATATCCCTCCTCCCACACAAAGAATTGTACCTTATAAAAAGAAAGAAAAAATCATTGATTGCAAAAATCTTGCAGCAGCCAGATCTGAGAGCATATGCAACATTATCTGCTTAACACTTCTCTAAGGTTATGAAGAGACAATATGTTTTCCATATCTGTTGTTTCCCTCCCTTGAAAAATGAGCAACTTGAAAGCAAGGATTATCTACTTCTCTATGTTTCCCACATATCATACATTGAATTGCATATATAATGATTGCCTCATATTTGTCCATTGGACTCAGATGACTCCGGAGGAGAAATTGAGATGGGTAATTTAGCACAGCAACCCATCTCTCTCTCTCTCTTTTTTAGAAGGATTTTAATTATTTTGAGTTTTACAATTTTCCCCCATTCTTGCTTCCCTCCCCCCCTCAGGAGGCGTTCTGTTAGTCTTTACAATGCTTCCATGGTATACATTGATCTTAGTTGAATGTGATGAAAGAGAAATCATATTCTTAAGGAAGAAAAAATAAAGTAAAAGAGATAGCAAAATTGTTTTTTTTTTTCTCTGAATTGAAGGTAATAGTTTGGGTCTTTGTTCAAACTCCACAATTCTTTCTTTGCATACAGATGGTATTCTCCATTGTATATAGCCCAAAATTGTCTCTGGTTGTTGCACTGATAGAATGAGCAAGATTGATCATCATTCCCATATTGCTGTTAGAGTGTACAGTATTTTTCTGGTACTGCTCATCTTGATTAATATCAGTTCATGCAAATCCTTCCAGGCTTCCCTGAATTCCCATCCCTCCTGGTTTCTAACAGAACAACAGTGTTCCATGACATACATATACCATAGTTTTTAAGCCATTCCTCAATTGAAGGTCAATCACTTAATTTCTAATTCTTTGCCACCACAAACAGGGCTGCTATGAATATTTTTGTACAAGTGATGTTTTTACCTTTTTTCCTAATCTCTTCAGGGTACAGACCCAGTAGTGGTATTGCTGAATTAAATGGTATGCACATTTTTGTTGCCATTTGGGCATAATTCCAAATTGCTCACCAGAAAGTTTGGATAAATTCACAGCTCCACCAACAATGTATTAGTGTCCCAGATTTCCCACATTGCTTCCAACATTGATCATTGTCCTTTCTGGTCATTTTGGTCAGTCTGAGAGGTGTGAGATGGTACTTCAGAGATGCTTTAATTTGCATTTCTCTAATAAGTAATGATTTGGAGCAATTTTTCATATAACTATGGATCACTTTGTTTTTCTCAGCTATAAATTGCTTTTGCATATCATTTGGCCATTTGTCAATTGGGGAATGGTTTTTTTTGAAAAATTGAATCAGTTCTCTATATATTTTAGAAATGAGTCCTTTGTAAGAAATACTAGTTGTAAAGATTATTTCCCAATTTACTACATTTCTTTTCAGCTTGGTTACAGCAGTTTTGTCTGTGCAGAAGCTTTTTAATTTAATGTAATCAAAATTATCTCATTTGTTTTTAGTGATGTTTTCCATATCTTCCTTGGTCATAAACTGTTTCCCTTTCCATAGATCTGACAGGTAAATTACTCCTTGATCTTCTAGTTTGCTTATAAAATTGCTTTTTATATATCTAAATTCTGTATCTATTTTGATCTTATCTTGGTATCAGGTGTAAGGTGTTGGTCTAATCTAAGTTTCTTCCATACTAACTTCCAATTTTCCCAACACTTTTTATCCGAGAGAATTTTTATTCCCAATAGCTGGACTCTTTGGGTTTATTAAACAGCAGATTACTATAATCATTTCCTGCTCTTGGACCTAGTCTATTCCACTGATCCACCACTCTATTTCTAAACCAATACTAGACAATTTTGATGACTGATGCTTTATAATACAATTTCAGATTTGATAAGGTTAAGCCACCTTCTTTTGCACTTTTTTTCATTGAATCCCTGGAAGCTCTTGACTTTTTATTTCTCCATAGAAATTTACTTACTACTTTATCTAACTAATTAAAGTGATTTTTTGCAATCTTAATTGGTAGGGCACTAAACAAGCAGTCTAGTTTTGGTAGAATTGCCATTTTTGTTATATTAGCTTGACCTATCCATGAATAGTTGATGTTTGCCCAGTTATTTAAATCTGATTTAATTTGAGTGAGAAGAATTTTGTAATTGTTTTCAAAAATTTTTTGATTCTGCCTTGGTAGTTAGACTCTCAGGTATTTTATTTTGTCTGAAGTTACTTTGAATGGGATTTCTTTTTCTAGCTCTTTCTGCTGCTTCTTGCTAGTCATATATAGATACGTTGAGGATTTATGTGGGTTTATTTTATATACTGTGACTTTGCTCAATTTGCTAATTACTTCTAGTTGTTTTTAGATGATTTGAGGGGATTCTCTAGGTATACTATCATATCATCTGCAAAGAGTGAGAGTTTTGTCTCTTCCTTCCCAATTCTAATTCCTTTAATTTCTTTTTCTTCTCATTGCTGAAGCTAACATTTCTAATATAATATTGAATAATAGTGGTGATAATGGGCATCCTTGTTTCACCCTTGATCTTACTGGGAATCCCTCTAGCCTCTACTCATTGAATATAATGCCTGTTGATGGTTTCAGATAGATACTGCTTATTATTCTGAGGAGCGATCCATTTATTCCTACACTCTCTAGAATTTTTAGTAGGAATGGGTGCTGTATTTTGTCAAAAGCTTTTTCAGCATCTATTGATATGATGAAAAGATTTCTGATAGCTTTGTTATTGATCTAATTAATTATATCAACACTTTTCCTAATATTGAACCAACCCTGCATTCCTGGGATAAATCCTACTTGATCATAATGTATTATCCTAGTGATAACTTGTTGTAGTCATTTTGCTAAGATTTTATTTAAGATTTTTGTATCTATATTCATCAGGCAGATAGGTCTATAATTTTCTTTCTCTGTTTAACTCTTCCTGGTTTAGTTATCAGCACCATATTGGTGTCATAGAAAGAAGATAGGCAGAGTTTCATCTTCACCTATTCTTTTTTTTTGTTGTTTTGTTTTTTTAGATTTTTGCAAGGCAAATGGGGTTTAGTGGCTTGCCCAAGGCCACACAGCTAGCATCTTCACCTATTTTTTCAAAGAATTTATATAGAATTGGAACCAATTGTTCCTTAAATATTTGATAGAATTCACTTGTGATTCCATCTGGCCCTGGAGATTTTTTCTTAGGGAGTTCAATAATGACTTGTTAAGTTTCTTTTTTCTGAGATAGGGATATTTAGGTATTTAATTTCCTCTTCATTTAATCTGAGCAACATATTTTTGTAAATATTCATCCATTTCACTTCGATTGTCAAATTTATTGGCATAGACTTTGGCAAAATAATTCTAAATTATTACTTTAATATTCTCTTCATTGGTGATGAGTTCCCTTCTTTCATTTATAATACTAGCAATTTGGTTTTCTTCTTTCTTTTTTCAACCAAATTGACCAGAGGTTTATCAATTTCATTGTTTGTTTTTCATAAAAACAGCTCTTGGTTTTATTTATTAGTTCAATTAGTTTTGATTTTATTAATTTCTCCTTTAATTTTTAGAATTTCTTATTTGGTATGTAATTGGGGGAGGTTTAATTTGTTCTTTCTCTGATTTTTTTAGTTGCATATTTAGTTCATTGAATTCTTCTTTCTTAAATTTATTCATGTAAACATTTAAAGATATAATATATCTCCTGACAGGCACCTTCAGTGTTTCCCATGGTTTTGGTATTTTGTTTTATTATTGTAATTATCTAGGATAAATTAATCAATTCTTGCTATAATTTGTTGCTTGATCTGCTCATTCTTTAAAATGAGGTTATTTAGTTTCCAATTAGTACTAGGTCTATATCTCCTTGGCCCTATATTACATATGATTGTTATTGCATTATGATCTGAGAAAGATGTATTCACTATTTCTGCCTAGCACCCCCTTTCTTAAATCTAATTCACTTGCTTGTCAGGGTATTATCTCTTTGTGTCATGATCTTCTTTGAGAATGAAGGAAAAACATCATAACCATAATCACTAACTGTTTAATCAAAGTTTCATGCATTTATTGATTTTTCCTTGGTCCTCTGGAGCCATAGTTCAATCTTTCTTTGTTAGATTTTTCATGAAAATAAGCTTTGAAACTTATAAACAAATGCATGTTTATATATATATATATTTATATACAAATGCATCTATATATTTTATATAAAATGTCTAGTAAGCATTGCAAGCAATTCTTCTTTCATAATGACCTTTTTCATATCAGATCATGGAGAAAATGAATCAACAAACTGCATACATTTATAAATTAATATGTGCTGAGTGATAGTAATAATAATAATAATTATTATTATTATAATCATTATTATTATTATTTCTGGGTATCAAAAGAAAGGAAAAAACTATTCAGTACCATGTAAGATCTTACCTTCTAATAGAAGAGGTACTACATATAGATTAGTACATACCCATTAAATAATATATGGAGACTGTCACCACTGTGGAAACCAGGAAATGTTACCTACAGAAAGAAGATTACTGAGGTCTTAAAATAATGAATGAAAAGTTATATAGATAATAATATAGACTATAAATAAAAAGAAGGCTTATGATATATGTGTTGGTCATCTTATTCAAAGATCATTTTAAGTACCACCTTCACTACTATTTTTTCCCTGCCCTCTCTTATCACCCACACCATCACCATCATCATGAATTATCCCTCCCTAAACAAATTATTTAGGTTATTAAAGAGGTTATATTCCTTACCCCCCCCTTTCTCTCTCTCTCTCGTACAATGACTGTCTTATATTTTTCTTTGCTGATGGTAATATATGGAATAGCTTTGACTTATTAGCAATAAGTTCTTGCTAAATTTAGATAACATTTTATAGTAATTTTGTTTCTTCCAAAACAATCCTGGTCATAATTTTTCTTTTCTTTATTTTTGATTATGAATCATACATAATTTGACAGTATAATTTCTGAATTTTCCAAATTTTCCAGTTAGTATCTGTACCATGGATTAGACATGCCCCAGATCTTTAGCTCTCTTTTCTACAATTTACATGAACCTATTTTAACAGAAACATGTATATTTTCAAACTTTCTTTTTTTAATTTTTATACGTTTTTTTTTTGCAAGGCAAATGGGGTTAAAGTGGTTTGCCCAAGGCCACACAGCTAGGCAATTATTAAGTGTCTGAGACCGGATTTGAACCCAGGTACTCCTGACTCCAAGGCTGGTGCTTTATCCACAAACTTTCTGATAATGGTTTCATTTGATTTGATTTTATTGAATCTCCATTGCAGGGGGAGAGGATTGTTTATTTGAAGAACAGATCACTGGACACTAGGATAAAAATATCAAAGAATTTAGCACTGAAAGAGAACTTAATAATCATGTAGTCCAACTTACTCTTTTAATAGAAGCAATAAAAATTAAAGTAATTTGATCTGACTTCAGGATGCATTGTATTACAACCTTCTGAGATTCTCAGATTTTTCGAGGCCCCAGGAACTCAAGAGCAATAGGTCCTGTCTTACTTTCCTTGAACATAGAATTTAGGATGCATGACCCCCTGCCCCGTTAGACTCCTAGAGATCAGATGACCATTGCATGTACAAAATCTCCTTATGCTTGCCTTAGAGGTGAGGCACAAAATGCTATTTTTTCCTTCCTCCAGTGTGGGGTTCCATAGAATCCTGGGTTAAACCACCTCCATCCTTGTGACAAGACTCAGTGTCATGGGCTATTTTGCCTTCTAACATGAAGAAACCTTCAAATGTCCCAGAGGACATAATAACATTGCCTTCCAAAAAACCTGGGGACTTGTGAGATATGTCTGGACATAGAGGAACTGGTCCTTGTGGAGATGATTGTATCATATAACTTGTTCTTTTCATTAGATTTTTCTGTCCCTTTTGTATGTGTATTCTCACTCTATTAAATCCTAAGCTAATTGAAGACAAGGATTATTTTTATTTTCATTAATAGAATCCCCAGCACTCAGCACAGTGCCTGAAAGAGTATAGACTTAAATGTTTAATGAATTGGATTCTATTGGATCCTTTAGTCAGTCATATCTTGCCAAACCCTAACCTAGTTTACTACTAACATCTGCCTCCTTTAATCCTATGAATACAATTTTGTTTTTGTGTTCAACTGACATATTTTAACTTATTTTTACTTATAGTTTAAACATTAGTAATTAATTTTAGTTCAAAATTCCCTTGGTAATTATTGCTTTTGACTATATCTCAGAAATGTTATTTTGTTGGTT
Source organism: Macrotis lagotis (assembly GCF_037893015.1). NCBI lineage: Eukaryota > Metazoa > Chordata > Mammalia > Peramelemorphia > Peramelidae > Macrotis > Macrotis lagotis. Next base: position 235,702,708 of record NC_133661.1, read on the forward strand.
TATTTGTTCTTTGACCCACTAATTCTTTAGGATTAGAACATTTGGGCTCAATTAATTTTTAATCTCTACTTCAATGACTTTTTACTATTTTACTATTTTAATGAATTATATTCTGAAAATGTTTTGGTTATGAAGCTTGATGCTCCCATGGACAACTGAGAAAAAGAAATACTCCTTTCAATTCCCATTCAATTTTCTCCAGAGATTTATCATTACTTTTCTAAAGGGTTTATCATCTCCTTAACTACATTCTTATTTATTTCATGCTTAGATTTATCTATCTCTGAGAGGGGAAAATTGATAAACTTCACAATTTTTTATATTTATTTATTTTCACCTTACTACAATAGTCTTTTTATTAATATTTTATTTTTAAAAATATATGTTATGGAAGTTTTTTTAACATTCATCCATATCCAACATATATATGTATATATTTATATGTATATATGTAAGTTACAAAATATCCTTCTTCGCTCCCTTCCCATCCCCCTCCCTTCAGCTGTGAACAGTCAAGTTAATATTGTACATATATATTTGTGATAAACATGTTTACAGAATAGTAATTTTCTTTATTAAGAATTAGGATTAAGGGAAAGAGATGCATAAGAAATATATTTTATAAAGTATTCACATATTCTGTAGGGTTTTAAAATAATTTTTAGTTTTATTTTGTTTTTTCTCTCTCTGGATGGGGATAGCATTGTTTTATCCTGTCTAAAGCTGTTGTCCTTAATCTCTGAACTACTGAGAGGAGCTGCTTCCAACAAAGTTGATCATCTCACAGTGATCAATATTGGTGGATTGGGACATTGATGCTTGCTGGTGAAGCTGTGAATAGATCCAATGAAAAATGTTCATACCCTTTGACCCAGCAATTCCAATTCTAGCTAGGCCTATATCCGAAGAAATATTAAAAAAATGGGAAAAGTCCTGAATGTTCCAAAATATTCATTGCAGGTATTTTTGTTGTGGCAAAGAATTGGAAATTGAGGAGATGCCCATCAAATGGGGAATGACTAAACAAGTTATGGTACATGAATACTATGGAAAATTATTATACTATAAGAAAGTATAAACATTGATCATTTTCCCTTTTTTTCATTTTAGCCAATCTGATAGGTATGATGTGATACCTCATTGTTGTTTTAATTTGCATTTCTCTACTCAATAATGAGTTGGAGCATTTTTTCATATGATTGTATATAGCTTTAATTTCTTCATTTGAAAACTGTCTGTTCATATTCTTTGACCATTTATCAGTTGGGGAATGACTTGCAACCTTAATAAATTTGAAGCAATTCTCTGTATATTTTATAAATGAGACCATTATCAGAACTGCTTTTGGGAATATAATTTCCCAGCTTTTTTACATTCCTTTTAATTTTGGTAGAATTGATTTTATTAGTGCAAAACCTTTTTTAATTTAATATAGTTGAAATCATCAGTTTATAATGTACTCTATTTGAAAGTCATAATGTACTCTATTTCTTGTTTGGTCATAAATTTATACCCTTTCCATAGATCTGATAGAAGAGAGTCTCCACTATTGTAGTTTATTGAATCTTCTAGCTCATTAATTTTGGAACTTGTATTTAGGGCCATTTGGTACATATATGTTTAATATGATTCATTGTCTATGGATCTTTTGATAAAATGTTGTTTGCCTTGTTATCTCTTTAAATTAGGTGTATTTTTGTCTTAGCTTTGTAATATGATTCATACTCCTGCCTTTTTCCTCAGATGAAACATGGGATCCTTACTTTAACTTTTTATTTTTTTCTGTTTCAGGAATGTTTCTTCTAAATACATTATTTGGTTCTCATTTCTGATTCATTTTGCTGTCACTTCCATTTTATAGGTGACTTCACCTCATTTACATTCACAGTTATGATTACTGTGTATTTTCCTCCATACTGTTTTCTTCTGTTATCTTCTTTTTTTTATGCTATTTCCTCTCAAAGATCTGCTTTGCTTTTTTACCACTGCCTCTTTCAATGTGCTCTCCCTTTTAGCAGTTCCCCTTTCATTTGTCCCCTTCCTCTTCTATTTCTCCATTGGGTAAGATAGACTTTTATAATCTATGTGTGTATCCTGGTGTACACACATAGAAATGCATGCATATATTTTGTGTAGTATTCAACAGAGGAATATTTATATGTGTGTATGTATCTTATACCTATATCTATCTATTCACACACACACAATACAAATGAATGTTTTATAATTTTAAGTGTGTCCTCATTTGAACCAAAGAATATTTCTACTACTGTTGATTTGATTAATTATCTCATCTGTTCACATCTGTTCCAGACCTGTTGTCTCCTTCAATGTCTCAAGGCACTGCCTTCCACCTTAGCTAAGAAGCATTTTATTTTATGGCTAATCCTCATTTCAAATCTCTCTGTCATCCCTATCTAGTTCACTCTAATCTATCATAAAAAGGTAACCCTTCCTGTCAAACTTGTCTTCATATAATCTTGATGATATCTTCTTTTGTCTTCTGTGTTCACTATCATTCCCCAATAAATCTTTAATTCCTCCCTATCTATTGATTGATTTCCTGTTCCTTGCAAATATCTATTTAAAAGGGAAAACACAAAACCAAAACAAAACACATGCGAAACAACATGTTAAATTCTATTTTTAGTTAACTTCTAATATCTTTCTTCTGCTTTTAATTAAATTCCATGTAAAATCTATTTACATGTATTGCTTCTAATCATTTACCACTAAATTGTTTCTAAATCCTCTTCAATTTAGCTATTAAAGACTGTTTTTTTCAAAGTTACCAGTGATCTCTTAATTGTCACAACTAATTACCTTTTCTTAGTCTTTATCCTTAATTTTTTCTGCTGCTTTTGACACTTTTTGAGCAATTTTCCCCATTAAATGCTTTCTTTGGTCTGGGTTTTTATTTTTTGATGTTCATCAATCTCTTAGGTTTCATGATAACTATATTCCTTTTCAGTCTCCTTGAGCATATTCATTAGTAGAGAATGTATCCTAAGGCTGTCTTTTCCAGGCCTTGTCTTTTCCTTTCATGATCTCCTTAATGAATATAGGTGATTTCCACATTTATATTTCTAATATTCTGTAGTTCCATATCACTAACTTCCTAATTGATATTTAAAATTGGAAGTACATTAAAACATCTAGGGGGAACAGATCATAGATCTGAATTCAAATCTGGTCTCTGATACCTATGATATTCTATAAACCTAGGCTAGATGCTTAATCTCTATATCCCTCAATTTCTTCAATTGTAAAATAGGAATAATAATAGCACTTATCTTGAGAATAGTTAAAGGTAAAATGAGATAATATTTGAAAACAATTAAAACAGTGCCTATCATATAATAGGTGCTTAGTAAATCCTTTCTTCTCCCTTACTTCCATCTTTCCTTTCTTCCTTCTTGCTAATTAATTTTTCTCCAAATCCTACCTCTTTTACAAATTTTATTTTATTTATTCATGTCAAAAATATCAATCCTTCTAGTCACCCAAACACCCAATTCTTCCCTTTCACTTATTATGCATATCTATTTATTTTTCTGCTTTTCCACCTCTCTCAAATATATAAGCTTTTCTCCATTCATAGTCATTCTAACCCAGTCCCTCATCATTTGGTGTAAACTACTGCTGTTGTCAGGAGTTGCTGTCACCAATGTAAGATTGAGAGGCCTTGAAAGGTAAAATAATTCACATAAGCCCTGGTATTTTAAAACTGCTTGGGATTTATTATACAAGCCTGCAAGGTATACAGATTAAAACCTTTTCTCCTCCAAGAGAAGCAGTAAGCTGTTGGTAAGCTGCTTGAGGGCAGAATAACAAAAGGCTAGGTGAGGTTTGTTTGAGAGAGACAGGGACAGATACAGATACAGAGACAGAAACAGAAATAGAGAGACAGAAACATGCACACACACACACACACACACAGAAGATTAAGAGTTTTTGAAATAGTGAAAGAATTCATATAGAGTCCTGGGATTTAAAACTGCTCAGTATACAGATTAAAACATTTTCTCCTCCTAGAGAAGTAGTTAGCACTTTGAGGACAGGAGTGAATAATGAAAAACTAGGTCAATGTGTCTGTGTTCTCTTTGTGTGTGTGTGTGTGTGTGTGTGTGTGAGAGAGAGAGAGAGAGAGAGAGAGAGAGAGAGAGAGAGAGAGAGAGAGAGAGAGAGAGACGGCCATAAGGGCTAGTTCAGTCTGGTCAGATGGCCTATGGGCCCATGGTTCTCCAGCAGGTCTAAGTCAGGAGCATGCAGTCTAAGAAAGAAAGAGAGAGATCGTAAATCTTTCAAGGCAAAGGTAGATTGAAGAAGGTGGGGGGGAGGATGGAACTTCCTTAAGAAGATTTAAATGTACTTCTGAAGTGGGTTGGACAAAGGTAGTACTTGGGGAATGGTCTAGCACCTGGTTCAGGTATTCTCAAATATGCAAGCTATGTACTGGTCCTTCCTATCCCAAGGTGCATGACCTCTATATCCAACATGTCATTTCTTGACAATGGCCAAGTAAAACCAGAACCTGATGGTAGGGGAACCGAAGCTGGAGGAAGGAGAATGAGCCAAGACCACTCCCATCTTGACAAATTCATGTCAATTTGGAGTCTTCTTGAACAATAGAATTCCCCAGATAGACAAAGACAATATTTTTCCTTCTACAAAAGTAGTTTCTAATCACTGCATCTCCTATGTCCATAATTCCCTGCATCAGTAGCAGACCTCTTTGGATATGTTTTATATAGAAGACTTGGATTATATGACCATGAATGACAGGGACAGATAAATCTAAATATATAATTTTAAGATCTACATATCAATAAATCCATCTTAAGAAACACAGAGTCATATAAAATAAATTAATAGGATTTGAAAGGCATTACATTACTTTATTTCAAAGCAAATATGCCTAGGGAGTAACATAAATCCTACCTTCTGCTTTGGGTTACATAAAACTATGCTACAATCCAATAGAAAGGAGTAGAAATAAACTCTTTTTAATAGAAATCTTAGGCAGAATGACAGGTATCTACCTGATTTAATTGATTTTAATTCTGGTGAGGGAATGAAAATAATGAGATAAAGACAGAAAGAGTGGACAATCCATTGATTTATCTTTTTCCATCTTATTAAAATGAATCAGTTGCAATAATATTGGAGACAGAATTTATTTTTCCTTCACTTAATAAAATCTTGTGTGTAGAGGAAGACATTGTAATAGAGTAGAAAGAAACCCTAGTTTGAATAAAATAGAGTATCTGTGTTATGATCCTAGACTTGCTACTTACTATCTGTGTAATCCAGAGCAAGTTACTTAAACAGTCTGAACCATGGTTTTATTACTTGGAAAATGAGATCATTGAGCTAAATGATATCTAAAACATAAGGGAGTAACAGAGACATATCAGAAAAATAAACTGAATTTGGCATCTTAACACCTATTCACAAATTCAGATTCTGTAGTTACCACTTCTTTTATCCTAAACAAGCAACTAATATATGCCAGCACTGAGATAAGTACTGGGAATATAAGGAAAGGCAAAAATTTGAAAAAAAATATGAATAAAAACAAAGGCAGTCTCTACTCTCTTAATTTTACATTCTAATCAGGAGAAAACATGAAAGCAATTATGTATAAACAACATATATACAGATAAATTGAACTCTCCAGAGTTCATATAACTGCTCTGATATTCATTGGATAAAGATGTATTTTCTCTCAGAAAAGAGTATATATCCAAGGAAATATAAGCTTTTTGCATTATTAAATAGTTCACTGAGATAACTCATAGGAATTTTGGCTATTGTTGTCAAAATTTAAATTAATAATCTATTTGTAAAAAAGAGGATAAAAACTAGGTATAAGAACAGTGGAAATGAAAGAACTATTTCTTTCTTATGAAACTAGAATTCAAGATCATTTAATTGTTATAATTTAGGTTCATTATTTGTAAGGGAAGTCAAGAAAATCTTGTGTGATCCTTTCAATTCACTTAGGTCTAGAGAGAGCTGTTAAGGGCAAAGTTTGCACACAACATAATTGATGGAATAGGGACTCAAATCCAGTTTTCCTAATTTCCTCATTTAAAATTATCTACTATGCTATCTATGCATGCCTCTCCTTATACAATTAACTCTGAAAACAAATTGATTTGTTTTTGTTGTTGCTTATGTTTTGTCTATTTTTAAAAGGCAAATGTTTTCTGAAAACCATAATTTCTTTTTGTAACTGATATTTTAATTTTCCCAATACATGCTGAAAAAAATGATATCAAAAGAACTAAATGCAAAACATCTATATTATATATATATATATATATATATATATATATATATATATATATATATATATATGCAAACATATGAGTTAATTCATTAAGTTCAAGGAAGAGAAAAACCAAACTAAATCCGAAGATGAGTGGATATCAAGATGAGAAGAGGATGAACTGTTGTTCAGAATCAAACTTCTAGTGAGATCAAGAGGAAAGGGATGCTTTTACAATTGAGGGGTGATTTCCTCTGCTTGGGACAGCAAACCTCTCCCAAAATTTTCACTAGAGATAGGTATTTCTCAGAAGAATCTGAAATTTCATTTGAATAAATTATCTAGAAACTGAAATGTTTATTCAGCCTTATCCAAATGGCTTTGATATGGAAATTAGTGTGGAAACAAAGGTATTGTTCCCTGCTAATGTTGCCATCCTCTAAAGGCTTTAAGAGCTTCCCTAGTTTTATTTTCTTCTATGTGAAAATGAGTAACCTCCATCCTGAAGGTTTGGGAAAGCATGTATTGTGGGAGGGGGGGAAGGGGATGCAAAGGTAGAAAAAAAGTTTATCTATGTTTATAGGAACTTTTTCCTATAAAGAGAAGAGGGTAAGTATATAGAGATTAAAGCACAGATTAGCATTAAATTCCCTTAAGGTATTTTACTGGCTTAAAGCATTAACACCCACAATATTATAAGTGGCCTCTGACAGGAATCCAGACCACTAAGTCAAATTTTCTGAATACTCTTCCTTTTCAGGGCTGAAGATTATTTACTACTTAAATATAAAATTAAATGCAAATAAGAGTAAGCAAAGAGGACTGGAAGAGAGGAAGCAGACTATTGTATCTTCAAAAATGGGATGATTTAGCTTAACTCACCTTTATGCCTATCAGTGAATACAACCATAACACTCTCATGTCTTAATTGAAAAAAACAAAGGTCACTTGAGTGCATCTTGGAAGAACAAAGTGGACTTGGAATGAACAAAGATGAGAACTTGGAATTCTGATTGAGTCTAATTTCATCTCAACAGGCTTCATCATCTCTGCTTTATGATATCATTTCTATATGACTAGCGCTTGTTTGATCTCTTAAACAAATGCATTCTCAAGGAAATAAAAATACATCAACATCAGCATTTTAAAATAATTAAATGGTTTGTTTGACAAACTCGAAAGTGTATCTGTGTAGTTTAGAAACAGTTTTTCCTATCCATGACCCCCAATCTTCATTTTTATAGATGTCAAGAACAGGCAACTATTCATGCTGCTTATATTCTGTTTAACAACAGTGGTAAAGTTTTATGATTGGTTATACTTTCATTTATAGGTCTGCACTTAAGATGTTCTTTTGTGTAATTACAGTAACTTATTTCTAATTTCCCTGAGAATGTTAATCAAGGACAAAGAATAACATTATTCAATAACAGGTGACCCAGCTTTACACTTCTTGAGAAGTGTATAAATTGAGTATATGTAGAGTGAATTATTTTTTACTGCATCAGGGAAACACCTTTATAAAAGAACCTTGAGAAATTTTTTTGTGTGATGTGAATAATTGCTTCTTAATTTATATTTTCTGAGGTTAAATTTTGTGTGTAAAAGTAATAGTCATTCCTATTGTTTCTATCTACACTTTGCACAATTCCCACCCTCTCTACCCACAACCTGAAAAGAAGCAAATTTAAAATTCCCGAAGACCTTGCATATCTCTTTAAAGGACAAAATAGGGTAAACTCTCCCTTGTAGCAACTATCTCCAATCTTTTTCTTCAGAAGTCAGATCATTTCTCTCTATATATTAAAACTGGGAGTGAGCAAAGCAGATAACTTCAAAGGTCCACCCTACATTTTTTTCCCAACCTCGATCTATATAAAAGGATAAGAAGTTTTTTTGTTTATTCATTCATTCATTCATTCATTCTTTCATTCATTCATTCTTTCATTCATTCATCTATATAGGGGTTATATAGGTGCTAATCCACATAGCGCTAATTTTCTTTTACTGGTGAATTATTTGAGTGATAAGATTCCAAGATTATTAGGTTCTAAATTTAATAGCTGTTGTCCTTCCATAGTGTAAGGCTGACAGGGAAGCAGATTAGATGTATCTCTAACATCCTCTCCTTTCACCATTCTCTGAGAGCCTCAAGACATTCCAAAATCAGGTAGATAGTTTATGCTCCTCAGAGAAAGGATCCAGAATTTTATCTATCATTTCTCTTAAGTTTTATTACTCTTGGGAATATAGTTTAAATATTCCAAATACATTCTTGATTGCTTTTTCTTAAGAAAAAGAGGACCCCAAACTTCGTACCATCTTGACTTCCTTCTTGCCCAATATCAAGTTCACATTGAACATGCAGTAGTAAAAAACTCATTTATTCAAATTAATAGCCAAGCCAAAATCAGAAAAAATATGTATAGAAGAATTTATACCAGACAATTCAGTTTGAAGGAGCTCTTTCACTAGGAAAAATGTCTAGGCAATGACAATCTTGACTGAATAGTGGTTAAATAAAAGAAGGAGATGAATATGAGAAACATTGCCAGTTGATTATATTTGCCAACTTATTAAATGAGAAGTACGAAGGAAAGAGAAAAGTCAATGATTCATAATTTCCTTCAGTTTAAAGTTGGCAGAACTCAGGCAGGAATCCAACTGAACTCTTCCAGCATTCTATGGCAAACAACTTTAAATAACTCCTCAAATCAAATTTAGAGTGGCAACATAAATTTGAAGTGAGAATTTTTTTTTCCACATTAAGAAAATTTAGGAGGTTGGCAGGACAGTCCTATTATGCCAGTATGGGAGCTAACCCATACCTCAGTGAAATCAAGGAAAGTACAAGTGGTGGGCTTTGGAGGAGGCTGCAGCAGCACTAGCAGTTTCAGGAGTTCTCTGAAGAGAGAGCAGTGACTCTCCTCCATCTTGGATCACCTCACCTTGAAAGCATCAAAAAGTTGCATACACCAGAATCAACTCTGGAAATAGCAGTACAACTTGTAACTTAAAGTGTAAAGTCAAGAAATAGGTAAGAAAAATCAACAAAATAAAAACTATGACCATAAAAATATACTTCAGTAGCAGGAAAGACCAAAATATAAACTCCTTCAAAATTGCTCTATAGAATTGTTGAATCATTTCACAACTCCTTCCACAATGCATTCACTACCTCAATTTCCTTACATCCCTTGAAAACTACAAAAGTTCAAAGAAAAAATGCTAATTAGACTCAAGCCCAACAGGGATTCTTGAAATAATTTAAAGAAAGAAGTAGGAGTGAGAGAGGAAAAATTGGGAAAAGAAATGAAAGTGATGAAAAAAAATATGAAAAGGGAATTAGCAGCTTGATAAAAAAGGAAAAATAGTGAATAAAATGGTACTTCAAAATATAAAAGTTGCCAAATAAAGAGCCACAAAAATTTGATGAGAAAAAAGACTCAAGAATTCGAAATAAATGGGAAAGAAGGTACAAAAATTAACTGAAGGAGAAAAAAAGCCTTAAAAAACTATCTTGATCAAATAGAAGAAAAGTATATAAAAGCATATTGAAGAAAAGAGATTTTTTTAAGGTCTTTATCCTCCTCAAGTCTTTAATCAAAAGAAGTACAACCACTTGATAGACCTATTAAAACAAGGATTTTTTAAAAAATGATTTCTATGTTGCATTTTTATTTTTGTTAAAACACTTTCCAATTGTATATTCATCTAATATATATGTATATACATATATACATATATTATATATATATACATATACATATATATATATATATATATATATATATATATATAGCCCACCACCATGCTGAAATTTATGATCTATATCATTCTAAGCAGGAAGAAAAGATATGAACAAAAAGAAGAAATGGGAGGAGAGAAGAGAAGAAAGAGACAAAGAGAAAAAAGGCAAAAGGAAGAGAAGAGAGGGAGGAAAAGGAGCAGAAAGAAGGAGAAAGAAGGGAAGGAAGAAGGCTCCCAGTATCATTGGATTGACATTTGTTTTCAATTCAGTCCTTTAGGAAACAGTTTCTTCAATGCTCATCTTATATTTCATCTTCGAATGGGAACCTTTCCTGATTTTATAAAGTGCATTTTCTTTCTTCCTCAGATTATTATGTACTTATATTTACCAATTTAGGTACGGAATCCTCCTCAGTTGGATTATTCGAGGTTGACCCTGATTTAGGTCAGTCCCCCAATAGTCATGAGAAATGAATGAAAAACTCATTGGTTGTCCAATGGTTAACAAAAGGAGATCTATGTCACCAAAGTGGGAGGTAGATATCAAGTTGAGTAAAACTCAGCTTGTTATTGGGATCATCCAATTAAGTCTCAGAGCATTCCTGGAGCTCCTATTGGCCCTTTGGTACTCAAGTAATCAGGAACTCATATTAGACATCTGAGCCAAACAAGTCTTAAGAGTGGTTTCCATATCTTTTTTAATTTATTTTATTTTTTTCTCTCAGTTACAAAAACGAGTTTCAACATTTACTTCCAAAGCCTTGAGTTCCAAATTCTCTCCCTTCCTTCCACCCCATCCCCCCCCCCACTGAGAAAACAAATAATTTAGGCTAAAAATGTGTAGTCATGAAAAACATTACCAAAACAGGCATGTTGTAAAAGTAAATATAACTCCCCTTACACACACACACACACACACACACACACACACACACACACACAAAGAGAGGAAAATATGCCCCAGTCTACAATTAGACACCATCAGCCCTGTCTTTGGGATGGATAGCATTCTTTATCGTAGGTCCCTCAGTGTTCTCTTGGGTTACACCAATGCTGAGAAAAGGTAGGTTGTTCACAGCAGATCATCCCGTAACAATGCTGTTACTTTGTATATGGTACATTTCCCATTGCCTCTGCTTGTGTAAGTTATTTACTGAGAGCATCATGGTTATCATTTTCCATACAAGAACAGCGTTTGAGCCCAATCACACACCATAGCCATTCCCTAATCACTGGGCATTCCCTCAATCTCCAGGTCCCTGCCACCAGAAAAGAGCTGCTACAAATAACCCTATACATTAGATTCCCTTTTTTAAAATTATTATTTGATTGATTGCTAAGCTCAGATTGTTATCAAAGTGTCATCACAATTACTTGATAAGGGACATTCTCTCAAATTACATCCTATTATATTTATAATCATTTTTTTAAACCTTATCCCCTTTTCAAGTAGCCTCCAAGGACACACAATCTTCCTCATGAGTCAAAGTATCATCCAAAGCCAGATCATATCTTGAACTATTTGTGCCAGGCCTATTTTCCCTCACACTTTGCCCCTCCCACCCCTGCCACACACATACAACCAAAGTATTTAAACCCTTGTTAAGTGAAGAATGGCTTACTTTCTCTCACATTTTAACCCCCCTCCACCTGGAGTCATATAGATTCTTTTCTATCTATATTTCATCTCTTCTGGAATAAAATCCTAGCTGTGTCATTGATAGGCTAAAGGGTAGGCATGATTGCATAGTCCTTCGGGCATATTTTCAAATTACTCTGTAGTATTGTTGAATCATTTCACAATCCCTTCAAGAATGCATCAATGTCTCAATTTCCTTATATCTCTTCAATATTTGTCTTTTTCTCCTTTTGTCCTATTAGCCAATGAAAAAGGTATAAAGTAGTGCCTCAGAATTGTTTCAATCTTCATTTCTCCTATCAACAATGTAGTATGACATTTAAAAATATTTAAAAGTTTGCATTAATAACCTCATCTTAAAACTTATAGTTTTGATTATTTATCAATTGGGGAAGGTTCTTATTTTTTACAAATAAAACTCAGCTTTCTGTGTTTGAGAAATAAGGCCTTTATCAAAGAAACTTGCTTTGATATTTTTCCACACAGTATTTCCCTCCATCCTATTCCCTTATACCCTCATTAATTTTATTCTCTCACTCCTTTCATCCTGGTCCTTCTCAAAAGTGTATTGCATCTAACTACCCCCTCCCACAATCTTTCATACCTTCTGTCCTATATACTCCCTTCACTCTTCACCCCAGCTCCAATCCCCTCTCTCCTATCCCTTTCCTCTCCTATTTTCCTCTGGGGTAAGAGATTTCTATACCAAATTGAATATGTATGTTATTCCCTCTCTGAGTAAATTCCAATGAGAATAAGGCTCATTCATTACCCCTCACCTTCCCCTTCTTCCACTCCACTGAAAAAGAAGTTTTCTTACCTCTTTTATAAGAAATAATTTACACCATTCTTCCTCTTCTTTCCTTTCTCCCAGTACATTCCTTTCTCCTCCATTAACTCTTTTTAAAAATGATATCTTCAAATTCAACTCCCATTTGTGCTTTATCAATATATGATCCTACTAACTGCCCTAATAAATGAAAAAAGTTCATGAGTTATCAATAACATCTTTCCATGCAGGAATATAAATTCAACCATATAAAATACTTATGATTTGCATAGCTTGTTTACCATTTTTAGGCTTCACTTGAGTCTTGTATTTGAAAATCATATTTTCTGTTCAGATCTGGTTTTCATTCAGAAAATTTGGAAGTCCCCTATTTCATTGAATGTCCATCTTTTTCCCCCTGAAAAAAAAAGTATGTTCAATTTTGCTGGGTAGTTGATTTTTGGTTTCAGTTCAAGATCATTTGGCTTCTGGAATATCATATTCAAGTAAGTCCCCTTAATGTAGAAGCTGCTAAATCTTGTGTAATCCTGACTGTACCTCAAATATATTTGAATTGTTTCTTTCTGGCTGCTTGCAATATTTTCTTTACCTTAGGAATTCTGAAATTTGACTATAATATTCCTAGAATTTTTCATTTTGGAACCTTTTTCAGGTAATCAGTGAATTCTATCAATTTCTATTTTACCCTCTGCTTTTAGGATATCAAAGTAGTTTTCTGGATGATTTCTTGAAAAATAATGTTTAGACTCTTTTTTTTTGATCATGGCTATCAAAAAGTTCAATAATTTTTAAATTCTCTCTCCAGGATGTGATTTCCAGGTCTTTTGAAGTGAGTCAATGATATATTTTACATTCTCTTCTGGTTTTTCTTGTTTTTTTTTCTTTTATTTTCTTGACTTCTTACAAAGTCATCAGCTTTCCATAACTCCATTCTACAATTTAAGAAATTATTTTCATCAATGATTTTTTTTATATATCATTTTCCTTTTGGCCATTTCTGCTTTTTAAGGCATTGTCTCCTCATTGACTTTGTGGACTGCTTTTTTTCATTTGACCCAAACTTATTTTTTAACCAATAAAACCCTCAGGTTTTATTTCACCATGCAAATTGACAGAGATGACAAAAGATAAATTTTGGAGGGGTTGATAGGCACACACTAACACATTGTTGATGAAGCAATAAAGAAATATAATCACTTAGGAAAGAAATTTGGAATTATGCAAATAAAGTGATTACATTTTCATAGTCCTTAGAATCTACAGCTAGATTTACATCCCAAGGAGGTTTATTGATAAGAAGAAAGTTTCTATATGTACCCACATACTAGACACTACACATTTTGTGATAGGAAAGAATTGGAACAATGTACATGCCCATCCACTGAAGAATGCCTAAATTAACTTTGATATATACAGTACCTTGCAACAAAGTGAAAAAGATAATGTGTTATATCTGACTATTCTCTCCCAAGATCTATCCTCTCCTCCATCACCCACATCACCCCGCTTCCCCTTGTCCCCACTTCTCTCATCCTTACTCCAGATATCTATACCCTATTGAGTGTATATGCTGTTTCTTCTCTGAGTTATTTCTGATTCTTATTTCCCCTCACTTCCCCCCCCTTCCATATCATTGTAAAAACTCATTGCAAAAAAAAATGTTTTATATGAAGTATCTTACCCTTTTCCACCTCTCCTTTCTCTTACTCCCCATACATTTCCATTTTAGCCATTGATTCCCTTTTTTACAATATTACATCTTCAAATTCATCTCTTTCCTGTGTTTCATCTATAAAAGCTCCTTCTATCTGCTCTACCAAATGAGGAGGCTCATATGAGCATTATCAGCATCATTTTTCTATAAAGGAATACATGCAGTTCATCATCATTAAATCCCCCATAATTTACCCTTCTCCTCCACTCTCTATGCTCCATCTGAGTCCTGTATTTGAAGGTCAAACTTTCTGTTCAGCTCTGGTCATTTCAACAGGAACATTTGAAATTCCTGTTTCATTTAAATTCCATCTTTTCCTCTGAAAGATAATGTTCAGTTTTGCTGGGTAGTTGATTCTAGGTTGCATTTCAAGCTCTTTTGCCTTCTGGAATATTATATTCCAAGTCCTATGAGCCCTTAATGTGCTGCTAAGTCCTCTATGATCCTGAATGCCCTTCCATGATATTTGAATTGTGTCCTGGCTGCTTGTAATATTTTCTCTGTGACTTTGGAGTTCTGGAACTTGGCTATAATATTCCTGGGGGTTGCTTCTTTTTGGATCTCTTTCTAGGGGAGATTGTTGGATTCTCTCAATTTCTATTTTGCCTTCTGCTTCTAGGATATCAGGGCAATTTTCCTGCAGAAATTCTTTAAAAATGAGGTCAAGGATCTTTTCATGATCATGCCTTTCAGGTATCCTAATAATTTTTAAATTACCTTTCCTGAATTTGTTTTCCAGATCAGTTGTTTTTCAATGAGATGTTTTACATTTTCTTCTAATTTCTCATTCTTTTGGTGCTGAAGTATTGTGTCTTGATTTCTCCTAAAGTCATCAGCTTCCTTTAGTTTCATTCTACATCTGAAGGGTTTGTTTTCCTCAGAGAGCTTTTTTTTTCCTCTCCTTTTCCATATGGCCATTCTTCTCCTCAATAACTTTTTGAACTTTTTTCTCCATTTGACCTAAGCTAGTTTTTAACATGTTATTTTCTTCAGCATTTTTTTTTGAATCTTCTTCACTAAGCTGCTGACTTCATTCTCATGTTTTTCCTGCATCTCTTTCATTTCTTTTCCCAATTTTTCTTCTATTTCCCTTACTTGATTTTCAAAATCTTTTTTGAACTCTATCATAGCCTGAGCCCAACGTCCATTTTTCCTGGAGTCTTTAGATGCAGAAGCTTGTACTTCCTCATCTTCAGATTGAGTATTTTGATCCTCCTTGTTATCATGGACAAAGTATTTGTCAATGGTCTGGTTCCTCTTTTTTCTCTGATTACTCATTACCCCAGCCTGTGTCTGGTTTGGAGGTGTTTCTTGAGCTTTAGAGTATTATTGGGATACCCCCCTTACAAAAGCCTCAGTGTTTGAGGTTCTGGCTTTTCTCCTAGTCTGTGAATGACCACAAGTGCACTCCTCTGCCACAGGGCTGAGGGGGTACCTATTCTGTGGTGGGGAGGGGGGAGTAGAGTACGACCAGGATCTGAATGTGATCAGAGCCCCAGAACCCTTTTCCAGGGAGAGAGGACAGACCTTGGAAGTCTCACTCCCCTACCTTTTGTGGACTGAGCACTCAGGGCATAGTTGCCTGGAGGCTCCTGTTTATTGGCTCCTTCTTCCATTTCCTGCATCTTGGCATACTGACTGCCTAGACCACACTGACCTTGCTGACTGCTGCAACTGACCTAAAGGCCTGGGCTTCAGGCTCACTCTGGCAGAGGTCTCCCCACTGATCCTCCAAATTGTGCATGGGGTGTAGGTCAGGAAACTGCTTCTGCTGCTGAGAGCAGTGACTCCTAGGCACTCTGGGGTTTTTCCCAGGAGACTTAATTTTCTTCAATCTAGAGGGCTGCCGCTCTAACCCCATGGAACAGAGGTTTTCCACTATTTTCCAGGTTACCTTGGGCTGGAGAATTGCCTCAGTGGATCTTTCTGTGGGTTTTGTCTGTCAAAAATTTAGAGTCATATTTTTAAGATTTAAGAGAGCACATAGGAGGGAACTTCTCCTGCCACCATCTTGACTCTGCCCCCCCCCCCCCATCCCAAACTGGTTTTAAAGAAGCAATTTTCTTCAATATGTTTTGGTATCTCCTTCATAAAGCTATTGACTTGGTTTTCATGATTTTCCTGAATTGTTCTCATTTCTCTTCCCATTTTTTATTCTACCTCCCTTACTTGATTTTCAAAATCTTTTTTTTTGCACTTTTCCATACCCTAAGACCAATCCACATTTCTTTTGGAGGCTTTGGTTGCAGAAACTTTGACTTTGTTATCTTCTTCTTCTTGGTGTGAATTTTGACCTTCCATAGGACCAAATTAATTTTCTATGGTTGGACTTTTTTCTTCTGTCATTTGTTCATTTCCCTATGCCATGACTGGATATAAGTACTTTGATAAGGTAGGGCTCAACTTCTAGGGTGGATGACATACTTCCAGGGTGGAGGACATACTCCCAAGCTTTTGAGTGGTTTTTGCTATTTTCAGAGCTATCCCCTGGGATCTGCAAGTTCTCAATTTCTCCAAGTAATTATGAAAGGCTATAACTGCTGTCCTGTACTATGCTCTGGTCTAGATGACCACAAGCACTGCTTTATGCCTTAGAACCACAAAAAGAGTCCCTGCTCTGCTGCAAGGAGTAAGCTCTGATGTGCGTCTGTTCCTTTCCCTGAGATTGGGGTCTCAGCCTGGCACCTGGATCTGAGTCTGGGTCAAAGAACAGATTCTTGCCTCAGGGATAGCAGAGGGTCCTCTGTAATCTCCACTGTCCATGGACTGAGCACTCTGGAAGTAGCTGCCAAGAGTCTCCCCAGGTCTACTCCAGGTCCTCTGTGGCAGAGTATGTCCTGAGGTCTGCACTGCCCTGGGCTCTGCTCTCACTCTAATGCAGCAGAAATTTCCTGCTGACCTTCCCAATTATCCTTGACAAACCTTGGGCTGAGAGGTCTGGAAATAATTGCTGCCATGGACTGAGATGCCCCAAGGTCTGTTCCTGGATAGCTGGTTTGCTCCGGCATGGCAGTTAGGATTTTCCTGCTGGCCCTTTCTAGCCCTGATGAAACAGACTGTTCCTATGGATCCTCCCAGTTGTCTGGGGCTGGAAAAGTGTTTCACTCAGTCTTCTTGTGGGTTCTACCTCTCTCGAATTTGGTTAGAATAATTATTTTAAAATATTTGGAATGGTTTGGACAAGAGTTAACAGGAATATCTGCCTTTACTCTGCCATCTTGGCTCCACCCAGAAAAGAACTTCTTAAAAAGCAATATTGATGAAATAGAAAAAAAAATCTTTATATACTGGGAGTGGGCAACTAAAAGCTGATGATACAATGAGGCATGAAGAAGCCATAAAACAATGTCAAAGGAATGAAAAAGATAGAAAAAATAGGAAACATTTCATGGGAAAAAGCACCACACCTGGAAAACAGGTTAAAATAAGATAATGCAAAAATTATTGGAATACCTGAAAGATATGAACAAAACAAAGAAAAATAAACCAGATGTAATAGTTCAATGAATTATCAATGAAAGCTGTCCATATATCTAAGAGGCAGAGGGTGAATAGAAATTGAATACATTCATGGATTGCCTCCTGAAAGAGATTCCTAAAACTTCCAGGAATATTACAGTCAAATACCAGGTCCTCCGGGTCAAGGAGAAAATATTGCAAGAAGTCATAATGAAAGAATTCTAATATTTTATGAAGTCACAGTCACAAAATCATACAAGATTTAGTAGTTTCTATATTAAAGGAATGGAGGATTTGGAATACAATATTTTGGAAGTCAAGAAAGCTAGGATTACAGTCAACAATATACTACTCAGCAAAACTGAATATAATCTTTCAGGGAAAAAAGATATATTGAATGGAAAAGAGGGCTTTCAAGTGTTCCTGAAAAGAAGACTGGAGATGAATTTAAAAAATTGACTTTCAAATAAAGATTCACAGGAATAATTTAAAAAAAGAATGATTAATCATGAGGGACTCAATGAAGTTAAACTGTTTACATTTTTTAGATAAGAAGATAATACATGAAACTACTAAAATATTATCAATATTGGGACAGTTAGAAGGAGACCACATAGACAGAAGCAATGTGAGTCAATTATTTGGGGATGGGAGTCAATTATTTTTGGGATGAGAATTAAAAAACAAATGAAGGGTGTGAGTAAGAGGGATGCACTGGGAAAAGGACACACACAGAGTTGAAATAAAATGCTAAAGCAGAATCAGCTAAAGTTAAAAGAACAGGGATAGTGATAAAGATCTCAGATAAAGTAAAAGTATATATAGACCTAAATGTAGAGATAATTAAGGGTATTTTTTTACACTTTCACAAGTTCTGTGATAAAGGTTTTATTTCTCAAATATATAGGGGACTGAGTCAAATATTAAAAAATAAGATCCATTTTTAATTGATAAATAGTGAAAGGATATGAACAAGCAGTTTTAAGAAGAAATCAATTTTTATAATTATGTAGGGAAAAATGCTTTAAATCATTACTGAGTAGATAAGTACAACTTTTAAAAATTCTGAGGTATCACCTTACACCTATCAAAAATGACAAATGTAAGAGGAGTTGATGGAAAATAGATATATTAATAAACTGTTGGTCAAGTTGTAAACTGGTTCAGACATTCTGGAGAATAATTTGGAACCATGTGCAAAGGGCTATCAAACTGTGCATATTCTTTGATCTTCCAATACCACACTACATGTTTGGTAACATAAGGAGATCAAAGAAAAAGCAAAATGTACAGAGATATTTATAACAGTTTTTTTTGATTGCTAAGAATTAAAAATTGAGGGGATGCTCATCTTTTGGCAATAAATGAAAAAGTTGTGCCAAATTTTTGTGATGGAGTACTGCTGTCCTAAAAACCACTGAGTGTGGTAGTGGTGGGGGTGTCAGAAAAAATATATAGCAAGACATATATGAGCAAATGGAAAGTGAAGTGAGAAAAACTGGGATCATTGTGCATAGCAATGTAATAATGAAGATTAACTATAAAAGACATAGCTAATCTGATCAATTCAATGATCTGAAACAATTCCATAGAAATCATGATGGAAACATACTGTCCACCTCCAGAGAGAAACCTGAAAAATTTGGAGGTACAATGAAATTTTCTCATTTTATTTCTTTTTGCTTTTTTTTTTTTTTGCAATGTGACTATTTTGGAAATGTTTTGTTTGATTTCACATGTATTATTGATACCATTTGCTTTCCTTTTTAAAAACAAGTGAGAAGGAGCAAGGGAGGGAGGGAGAGAATTTGAAACTCATGTAAAAAGAATGATAAAAATAATAATTTATTTTAAAATAAGAAAGAAAAAATAATTTCTCACCTAATTTACTGGAGGTCTTCAAATGGAGACTGGAGAGTGATTTAATACATTAAATAGATTTCTGGTTTATAGTCGATTTCTTCAGATGACTCTTTTAGTTCCATAATTCTTTTTATCTATATTCTTTTTCCTTATTATTCAAGAACTATGTGATATACATAACCATTTTCTTAATTTTTTAATCCCCTCATGCCTCAGATTCTAAGACCATGTACCTCCAATATATTAAGGGTCTTTCATTAAATGCCCTTGTCTCCAAAATACCCTACTTTTCAGTCTCCACTATTAAAACCACTGAAGTCTAGGGGAACATAAGTGATTTGTCCAAAATCACACAAGTGATGAACATTGATGTAGGATTCAAACCCAGGTCCTTTCATCGAGAGGCAGCACTATTTCTACTCTATTATGCTGCCTCCCTTAATCATCCCTTCATAGAGGTTTTCAAATGTTAAAAGCATAGTTCAATAATCAGAGAGGATCTGTGATTCCTACTATCATTCAGGTTAGATCTTCTCCATATATTCTTATCCTTGGCATTTCTAATAGATACTTTGATAAGTTTTTGATGCCTTGATAATGTGGTCTCAAATGTATTCTCTATAGCTATGTAAATGACAACACATTCATTTCCCCCCATTATTCTTGTCTGTTTCTTTCCATTTATTCTTCACAAGTACTCTACACAATATTTGCATGCCATTTCATAGTTTGACCTGAGGGGTAGATCCTACACATTTTACAAATATATTCTATTTCAAGGATATTTTTGTTCCTCTTCCTCTCTCATCTAAATGTGCTATGGGTATGATCTAGTTAAGTAGAATATCATGGCAAACTTTCTACAGATTAAGTTTCTGCTCCATTCTTTAAAATAATATTGAGGTGGTTAACTTTGTATGTGTCTATGCTTCTCTTCTACTATGCAATGTTCAGAAAATGAATTTGTGCCCCAAGTCAATGCTGTCACAATTTTTAATGGTTTTGTCTTGGCATTTACACCATGTTTGTTGGCTGAGGCAATTTGGGGTCAATTTTGTTCCCATTGTGGTATCTATTTAACATAAATAAAATTTCTTCAGAAATTAATGATGTGTGTGTGTCAGTGTATATATGTGTATTTGTGTGTGTGTGCATGTGTGTGAATATGTCATCTAATTAGTCCATTTGGAGGATTCATTGTTTTCTCATCTTTAGCATTTCTTCTAATTTGATAATAGTTGTGACTTTTGCTCTAATAAGTTGATTTGATTTCAAATAATTAAGATTCTTCAATGACCTCCAGTTTGTAGATTCCTTTCTTGTTCATTAAAATCAAGCCATTTTAATTTGTGTTATGTTATTTATCATTTACCATGTTATACTGACTTGCGGCTATGGAGTAAAACACCCATACAACCTGCTGATTTTTTGATTCTGGGCTACATTTTCTAGCAAGTTTTCTTTATTGTTTAATATTTCCCACTTTTGTTGCAGCAATAGTATATCAAGTATAAGTTCACAAGATTTTATAAGATTCATGTTACAGTTATAAATTCCTTCATCATTCAGAACAAGTATAGGTATTCAAAGTTGCAGTTATTTTCTTAACTGAATTTTTAATTAAGTTCATCAGGAGTATTTTAAGTCAAAATTACCAAGTTTCCCAAATAATACTATCAATAATAGAATTGCTTAATGTATATTATAATATAGTAATATATAATAATAACAATAACAATTATGATTATTGTAGTGATGGATGATGATGATAATGTTGATGAATGACTCTCTACAGGGTAAGATGGTCACATGATCCACAAAATAATAATAATTAAAACATTCATATGTTTTTATGTTTTAATATTTACAAAGTTCATTACACATACTGTCCCACTGATATTTACAACAACCCATGAGTAGTTGATATTACTATATTCATTGTATAGAAGAAGAAATTGAGTCTAGAGGCAGCTGGTAGTGCAGTGGCCCTGAAGTCAGTAGAACCTGAGTTCAAATCCAGCCTCAGACACTTAAAAATTATCATTCGAAGTATCATTCGAATTCATATTTTCATATTTCTATTGGGCTGAATCCAATAACCATATTGGACATATATCATAACTTCAAATAGTGTAAATTCCAATAAGGACATCACTTCATGGTATTCATTTTTCATACTTCTCAGGAACCAATTGTGAGTCATTTCATACAATAATAAATCATCTTTTTAGTCATTGAAGAAAAAATTTGCATTTAGAATTGTAGTTAACAACAACAAAAATGACTAGAACATTTATATGGAGCTTGAAGCTTCCAAAGTTCTTTACTTAAGTTAATTCATTTAATCTAACCTAATAATTTCAGGTGTATATAAAAACTTTGTCATTGTCAGCCTTCAATGCCCCTTTCCAATCATCTTTCTTCTTTTATAGGGAAAGCAAAAATTCTTGCATTTTTATGTCATTACTATCAATAATTATTAGAATTACTTATTATAATCAATAATAATGTTTTGCAAAATAATTTTATATATTTGTTTTATTTTAGACAATGAGTTACTTAATGACCCAAATGACTGTAAAGAGACTTACCATACTGAATTTACTTGATCTTCAGAAAGAAGACCCAATTTCTCATTGGGAATGTCCTTGTAAACTTTACAAAACATTATGTCTTCATTTTTATGCATAGTCTCTTCTCTACCATGATGAGGCATCAGGAAAAGACTTTTGATTTCTAAAGTGATTTAAGGTTGTTTCACTCTTTTAACAGATGAAAAAAACTGAGTGTAAATGAGATTAAGGGAGGATTAAGAATCTATAGCTCATTTATTTCAGAGCTATTACTCATACTCTCTAAATTTAAAGACAGTCTTCTATCCACTACACTATAATTTAAAATCATTCAGTATGGAGACTAGTGGCTAGAATTATGAAATCTAATCCTACCACTTGTGACCTCAGGTTAGTAACTCTTGTATCTGTATCTCCTTGTGTTCAGTCACAAAAGGAAGGGGATTGTAAATGAAAATATATAACTCCTTCCCCTCTCTCCCAACCACAACACTACAGATTAAGTTCTCCAATCCCATTCTTACAGAGAGAGAAATGACTGCTTTGTACAGGGATAGAGCTTATAGATCTTTTATATTTCTCTACTCAGACAATGTACTCATGGACCAGGTTTAGTGATTAAGGAGCCTACTGCCAATTAAAGGTCTAAGGAGTATGTTACTTATAGACTTCAGTTCTTTAAAACCCCAATTTTGAATCAATGGGGCAGTTTTATTCCCATCTTAGGTTATAGCTCAAGTCTGGATTTTTTTCAAAGGTGTTTAGGAAAAGAAATACTCAGAGTACAAGTTGAATCAAATATGAAATAGGTAGTAAATTTCTACGAAGAAAGAAATGTTAAGAACACAGTAGATAGAGCACCAACCCCGGAGTCAGGAGGATCTGAATTCAAATATGACCTCAGATACTTAATAACTACCTAGCTGTGTGACCTTGGGCAAATCCCTTATCCCCATTTCCTTAAATAAATACAGTTTTATCAAAAGAAAGAAATGTTAAATAATAGATTCATAGTATGTATTAGCAAATGACAATCAGGATTCAGTAAATTAACTTATGATTGCTGTTACAACCTGATCAGAAACTGGTAGTTAATCCTCATTAGATCATAAAACATTAAAAAAAACTGTTAATGTGCTATTTTACGTTTCACTTTGTCTCTCTTTCTGATCAGAGATAACATAAAATGACTGACAAGTAAGCTAAGCTTGACCCTTCTCCTGGCAGAGTCCATTCTTTTCAAAGGCAATGAAGTAATCTCCAAGAACTGATGCTCTGTCACCATTCATCTCCTGCTGCTGCCAGGAATACTACAATTGTTGTATGTATCCCAGGACCTTGTGACATTTTCAAAAATGCAATTATAGTTATTTCAGTTATTAGCACAGTTCAAGAAATATAGAAGTCCTTTATTTAATGGTAATTGCTAACCAATTTCAAGATTTGAACATCCCCTTCATGTGATAAGCATTCACCTAAAATCAAGAAAGAAAAGCATGCACAAAATGGCAGATCAGAGACAGAGATGGACAGGTCTCTACAAAATGTGAATAGGAAACAAAGTAATTTCTTTCTACTCCCCCATTTTTTGAGTACAGGTACTTCACCTCCAGAAAAAGAGAGAATATCAAGGAGCCCAGTAACATGCTTTTGTATATTCTCTGAGCCATTAGATGTTCAACTTAATCTGACCATTAGGATCTCTCTATTTTCACTCAGCATAATCTTACTAACCCACCATACATGCAAGAATCTGTAAAATCTCTCCATTTCCCTGTCCCCAATTTTTAAGAGATTGATTTGTATCAGACAGGGAATATCATTCAATGTTCCAAAGAATGGCTCCTATCCATCAATTTATGCATGTTGCAATATAATCAAAGAAGATCAAATATGAAAAGCAATTTGAAATAATAGGGAGAATAAATTAAGCTGTTCACAGTAATGAAACAGAATACTCTTTACTAGTATATTCAAGTGATCATATCAGAGTCTTATGTGGGATTTGATGGTCCAATTTTAAAAAGCACTAAATTGATCATTTTAGAAGTCTTGGGTGCAGGGACCATTCTAAAGAATAATAGGAAAGGAAGTAAAATGATCAATATCTGGGGTCTGTTGCTCCACCATGGATCACAAAATCATATATATTATGATAACTTAGGGATCATGTAGTCAAGTCCATTTATATTACAGATAAAGAAACTGGGACTGGAGAAGTTAAATGACTTGTTTAAAAGAGAACCAAGCAGATATTCCTGACAAAACCAATGCACTATTTATGCTATCACACTGCCTCTATGGTCTGAGGGTTTCTGAACCAGCTACCTATTCTCAGCACTTTTATTCACCTTTCAAATTCAAGCTACTGGGGGACTAAAAAGGAAGAAGAAAGAGAGAATGGGGAAGAGTGGAGTTTCCTTTCTCTTCCCAATCAGTTAATTTTAGGAGTGCCTGAATTAGTAACTTCCTCCTCATCCTTTGTAATGAAACTCTTAATAGAAGCATATATTATGGAGATGTCCAACAAACAGTAGAATAATATAAGATTGGTTAGAGATATTCAACAAACAATGGAATGATATGATTGGATTTCAAGAGATTATGCAGAAGGAAGATGAAAGAACTACATCTTGGGAAACATTTTGATTAGGCGACAGTGTGGACAGAACTAAGAGAATAGTGTAAGAGAGCTGAGGAAAGAAAGAATATCCTGGAAGCAAACACACAAAGAAACAAGAAAAAAACTAAATGGTCAGTAGCTAAGAATCAACTAAGATGGCTGTGTTGATCTATGTGGGTATTTTAATGGTTGCTTACAACAGAGTTACATGGGAACTTGAGAAGAACATATCAACTTGGAGGTACCAAGGCTACAAGCAAATATAAATGAAGTATTTTCCCCAGAACTGGACCTTTCCAAAATCAGGAAGAGGAAATAAGGTAGCTAAACTCCTGTAGACACTTGATAGGGTTGGGGGGGGGAGAGAAGAGAGGTACATTTACTCTGAAAGAAAGAAAAGAAAAGAAGGAAGGAAGGAAGGAAAGAAAGGAAAAATGGAAGGAAGGAAGGAAGGGAGGAAAGAAGTGAGGGAGGGAGGGAGGAAGGAGGAAGGAAGGAGAAAGGAAGGAAGAGAAAATCTACTTCATTTACAATTCTTCCTCTCACTCAAACCTTATCCCTTTGTATTCTGTCTTTAGAACTTCCAAGTCAATCTGAACTCCAAAGAATTATTCACTGAAAATTTCAGTGTTATTCTTTTCCTGATTATTATTGAATTTGCTACAGTTTTTGATTGTTTACTGCTGCCTTCTGAAAGCTTTCTCGAACTTTCTAGGCTTTGTTTTCTCCTAGTTTTCTTATCTTTCTGACCACTCATATTCAATTTCCTTTGCTAGATCATCATTAATATTTTACCTATCATAACCCACTATCCTTTATCAAGGCACCTTTTATTTTCTCTCTCTATGCATTCTCAATATCATTAGTTTCTATGTGTTCAGTTTTCAGAACTATGAAGATGACTCTCATGTCCATATATATACAGATCTAATCTAGCTCTTGAGATAGGGTGTTTAAGGAGAGCTAGTATCTCTTGTATGAGGTCTTACAGAGTTCTTTTCAAAGCTGCTCATCTCCAAGAAGCTAAAGGGTATTAGACAATCATGCCAGTAAAGTGGGCAGATTAGGTAAACTGAGTTAGGGATAACTGATGAGTCTGGTGAATAAGGGGGTCAGGTGGTCTACCCCACACATGTTCTTGGGTGACTGAATGGGTGAATGTGAACAATTTGTTCCAATAGCCATGAAGGTGACTGAAGCAGGTGCTATGAAGCATGTAGAGATTGGCCTGACATCAAAGTCATCCTCTGCAACCCAGGCTATCACCAGTCATCTTGAATGTTGTCTTGCTTCTAGACTTTGATGGTTCTGGAAAGGAGAATGAGGCTAAAGACTTTTTGCAACCACACCTTACTTAAATCCAGTTCCTGCATGAGTCAAGTCATTTCCCTATGATGTCAATAGTTCTCTTTGGAAAATAAGGGCAAGAAAACAACAATCTCTTGAGATCCAATCTTATATTATTCTATTGTTTGTTGAACATCTCTAACCAAATCTTTAGACATCTCAAGCTAAATAGGTCCAAAACCTCTCCTCTTTCTCCTTTTTTATTCTTCCCCCACCAACATTCTAGACAAAGCATATTTCCCTTTCTAAACTTTATATTGAAGCACTATCATCTTTTTAATCATACTGATTCTCAACCTTGAAGTAATCTTCAATTTCTTCTTTTCTATCTTTTGTCACATCCAATTACTGGTAAAATCCTATATATTCCACATCCACACACATCCCTTGTGTATATCCTTCTTATTGACCCTCCCCAAGTTAAGGTGTTCATGGTCTTTAGAATGGTTTGAATGGATTCTCAGCTTCCAATTTCATCTCTGCTGAATTTATCTTTCATATTGATGCCAAAATAATCCTCAAACAGATATCAACCCAGTCTCATATTGATAAAGCTTCAATGGCTCTCTGAAGTCTCAGTTTGTTATGTTTAGCTTTAGCCATTCTTTTTAGTCATTTTCAGATTACTGCCCTTCACAAATTATATGTTCTAGACTAGACAACCTGTCCGAAGTACCTGATTTCACTCAAAATTCCATTTCCTACTCTTTTTATGCATAGACTATCTTCTAAACAGAGGGAAATGGGAGTCCTCTCCTTACCTCTGAATTCTTGATATAAACCTCTGAAAAAACAGGCTCTGATAAAACCCATTTGGATTCAAATGGAGCTACTTAACTATGCCTTTAAATCCAAATTATTCTGACTCTCCCTGATTGGTCAATAATATGTACCAGCTCAAGATTTTTTTGGTAATTGTTTGGTATTTGATGCTCAGAGTGAATATAGATAGTGCTTGTTCCTATCAGTGTTCTCTTCAAAAATGAAGACCAAGCAAAAAACCTCTTAGAACTTTTAGCTCCCTTCAGGTCTCAACTCATGAGCTAACTTTTGCAGAAATGGTTTTCTCACCCCACTAATTGTTCATGTGATTTGAATTGAAACCTATCAGATCATCTACAGGGAGGAAGTTGTTATCTAACTAAGCTTATATGAATACATAGTTTGTTCTTTTTTACCTTTTCTCCAACTGAAGGCATAATTTCTTTTTTTTTGGAAGACTTTCTTTTTTATTAAAAATCTTTTATTTTGTACAAATGATTTTTTATAATTACTAAAATATTCTTGCTTAAGAGTAAACATAATACACCCTCCCTCGAAAGAATACAGACCCTCATAAGAAATAAAGTAAAGGAAAGAGAAAAAAATGTGCTTTAGTCTGTTCCAACACCACCAGCTCTGTCTCTGGTGGATCACATTCTTTATGATAAGTCCATCACAAAAGCTACTTCCATATTTTTCTACCATTGCTGATGCTGATCGCAACTCCTTCCGTTCATACCTCCCCACTAACATATACTATATTTTCTCTCTCCTTTCACTTCTAAAATGTGTTATAGAGTAGCTGAGTGGCACAGTGGATTGATCGCCAGTCCTGGGGCCAAGAGCCCCTGAGCCCACATACCACGCCTAAGGCCCATCAACCACTTGGTCCTGTTATCCCGGACAGGCCACCCAATCCCAGCCCCTTGCAAGAAGTAAAAAAGAAAATGTGTTATATCTGACCACTCTCCTCCACATTCCACCCTCTCTTCCATCACTCACATCCCCACCCTTACCCCCTGTCCCCCTTTTCTCCTTTTTACTCTAGATGTTTATACCCCATTGATTGTATATGCTGTTTCCTCTCTGAGCCACCTCTGATGAGAGTGAAGGTTCCCTCATTCCCTCTCACCTCCCCCCTTCCATATCATTTCCAATAGTTCATTGCAATAAAAATCTTATTGTATGAAATGTCTTAGCCTATTTCTCTTCTCTTTTCTCTTACTCCCATTACATTTCCTTTTTAGCCATTGACTCCATTTTTGCAATATATTAATCTTCAAATTAAGCTCTCTCCTGTGCTTCATCTATAAAAGTTCCTTCTACCTGCTCTATTAAATGAGAAGTTTTATATCGAAGGCATCATTTCTTCTAATTTCAGGTTCAAAAATCCCTTTATGCAGTTCTGTATTGGATAATGACTGAGAATAAAAAAAACTAATTTCAGGGAAATTTAGGTATTGTTCATTAGTTTTCCTTTTGTTTTACTCTAGACCTTTTTTCATATATATATATATATATATATATATATGAGGGATTCACAATGTGGAAACTCCCTCTTTTGCTTCAGAACAATATCTTTTCCATAATTTATAATCTTAGATTACTGCCTGGGGTAAATAAGACATTAAGTGACTTGACTGCAGTCACATAGTTAATATTTGTCAGAAGTAAGACCTGAGTCCAGGTTTTTCTGGCTTTAATACTGTTGCTCTGTTCAGTACTGCCTCTTAAGGGAAATAACATAGGGAATAACTGCATAAATATGAAAGTGAATTGCCACATGTTCTTGAAAAACCTGGATTGTCTTAATCCTCTTTCTTGGTTGTATGGCATTTAAGAAATTCTTTCAAATGCTACTGCACAATTCAAAATGACATTGTAAACAGACACCACATTCTGGCAATTTTCACATTTGCTAATGAGTAACACCCCTTGGCTCCATAGACAATTAGTTAGTCAATAGCCTGTACTGATTATGCATATTTTATGTGGTAGAGTTCATTTTGCTAGGTACTGAGGCAATATAGAAAAAGATTCAGGATCTAGGAAAGAGGAGAAGGCAGTATAAATATCAAACAAATGAGAGAGTGAATGACAGGTCCTTGGTATGTAGTAAAGGGGGATCAGACTTTCCAGAAAAACACACAGAAGACATAACAGAGTTAAGTACATTATTGGCTGCAACTGAATTAAATAACTTTATGCAAATGTTGGGAATTGCTCAGATGAAAAGCATAACGAAAGCATGTGGGTTTATTCAAAAAAGCTTCACAAAGGATGTGTGTTTTGAATTGAGTTTTAGAAAATGAAAGAAAACGAAGGTACTTCAGGTGGAAAGACTGTTTAATGCAAAGGCCCAGAAGTTTGTTAAAGGGAGACTTTTCTAACTGGAACTCTGAGACAATCAGGATTTTATTGGAGTTAAAGGAAACTGGATACCTAGTGTACCTTATAAATAACATCCATAGTTTAGAAATTATTTGTTATTAAGAAATGATCTTTTGAACCTCCTAAACTGAACAGAAGAGATTATAGCTACATAGTCTCCCATCCTATCCTGAGGAAACATATAGTTAATTAAAATATGAATTAAAAGTTTTGATCTCTGCCCATATCCTTTTAATGGTAAAAAAGGGAGTTACTCCAAATCAAGAAATAGCTACATATGGTATATTTAAATTATGTATATATATACATATATGTATATGTATATATATTTTACATAGGGGTAGCTAAGTTGTACAGTGGATAGAATGTTGGATCTGTAGCCAAAAAGACTCATTTTCCTAATTCAAATCTGACCTCATATACTTACTGTGTGATCCTGGGAAAGTAACTTTACCCTGTTAGCCTCAGTTGCTCATCTATAAAATAAGCTGGAAAAGGAAAAGGCAAATGTATCCTATATCTTTACCAAGAAAACCCCAGATGAAGTTATAAAGAGGCAGACAACCCTGAAATGACTGAACCACTGAATAATACAATGGTCACTTTTGCTATACCAGGTTCACTCTGTAAATATTTGGAGCAACCACAGTTATGAAAGTATGGAAGTGATTCCATTGAGTGCATTATCTACCAACAGACCAATAAGAGATTATAAATGAAATGGCAAAAAATTTAATTAGAAGAGAAGCCTAAGCAAATAACAAAAAATTAAGTAATAGAATAATTTTTAGTCCTAATCCCCCAAAATGCAAAAGGAATATAATCTTCCACTGATTCTCATAAATGAAGGGTGAAGGGAAATCTTTGTGATAAACCCATGTCCTAAATAAGGAAGATTGAATCATAATTTGAAGGATTCTTTCAGCTCTTTCATCTGGTAATTAATGGTGCATTGATAATTCTTGATTCCATTTCTCATAGTGGTCCTAGAATGGTCTCAAGAAAGTGGCTCAATTATTCTTGACATTGTTGTTCTACTCCAAAGTCATGAATTTGTTCTGCTTCCTTTATTTGGTACTACTGTTAGCCATCCAGGTTGCATTCTTCCATTTTTTTTTGTTAGATCTCTATTGCTATCTCTTCCAACTGTCATCTATGATTATGACTTCTTCCTGCCAAATGTGTTATGCTAATAGTTGCCCTGGGTCAACATGCTGTGAGGACTAATCAATTTATTTTCCTCCCTTTTGTTAGTTGGACTCACAGTACAGTAAGTACACAAAATAGTTTCCTCTACATGATTATCAAAACCTTTTTCTCTTTCTTTCATATTGGCCCACTTTCAAGGGGCAGTTAGGTTAACCTATGTGGATTCCTTTTGAAGTTCTGATTCAGTCCCTCTCCACCACCCTACCTTCATCTATGACCATGAAAATAAAGCTTTCAAAAACAGAAGTCTAGGACTACTGATCTCTGCATATAAAATTTTGCTCATACAACAAAAATGTACATCTTAAAATAAATTAATGCAACCTCCACAAATTAATATTCAAATGTTGTGCCTATATAGTCTCTCTGGGCTTTTAAAATTCAGCCTTCTATAATTTCCCTTATGCAAGTATCAATTATACTAAATAGAGTAACATGTTATATTCATACTCTATCTATTGAGGGAGATTTTTCAAAATCTTTCCTATACTCTATCTTTGACCTCTCAAATGTCCTCACAATCATTGAAATACAAAGAGTTAATCTCTATTCCTAAATTAAGATAGAGCCTATGTTTTTATGCTGCTTTTTCTTTTTGTTACCATAGAAGTCCTTGCCTTCCTTTGAGTTCTATTTGTTGTGGACTTGAGACTCTGGATTGTTAAAAATATAATTCATATTGAGAAAGAAAACCATTTTGTATTTCCTCCCAAACTAGAATGATATCAAATAGAGTTTTCATGTTGAACAGTCTTTCTAGTGTTATTAGCAAGTAGATTTTTTCCCCTCAAGATAGCTTTCAAATTTTCATTCTCTTGCTTACATGCTCTACTCCTTTCTATTAAACACTAGGAAATAATTTGTTGTTTGCTGTTATTTATTTGCTTGCTTATTTCAATAGCTGATTTTGTCTTGAATATAGAAACATAGAATTTTAATATGGAAGAAACCTTCAATATCATCTAGGATATTTCCATCGTTTCCCTTCGAGAGTCAAAGAATAGAAATAATATACTATTCCCTTCTCCCATAATCATAAATTCTTTCTGCATTTGACCTGTTCTATATAAAAAGTCAGGATAAAACAGTATTTCTGAGCACTCAGCACAGGTATATTTTAATTTCTATTATGTATCTTCTATTTTATGAAAGTTAATAGAAATCCATGAGCTTTAATGGATAGCTAGAATACTTAGAATTCATAAAAGACATTCCAAGTGGAAACTGGGGAGTATGTTGTCAGAAACTAAACTATTTCCTAACCATGCAACTTTCATTCAAGTTAAACAGTTACTTGCTTCTATTTTTATCATCAAATTATATCTCAAAGTTGGAAAGCATCTTAGAAATCAACTAGTCTAAACTGTCTATTTAAAAAATCCATTCTAAAGGACTCTATGGAAACCAATGCTTGGTGAACTCCACAAAGGGAAAACATATCTTGCTAAGGCAGCCCATTCTATCTTTGTATAGAATTACATATTCACAATTTTTTCCTTTTTAGCCTATGTAAATTATGAGAAATCTTGTCCAAACTCCCATTACCACTGATGAATTAGGTCCTCAAAATATGGCTATATCTTCCTATGTAGTATCTAGTGATACCTCATCAAGCTTCAGGAGTGATTCTATAATACCTTCAAATTAAGAACCTGCCAATATGCTTCTCTTCAAGATTATCAGTTGAGAATAATTGTTACCCAACTTCAAATAACTTTTAAAAAGGATTATTTACTAAGGTGATATATGAAAAATTGTTGGTACAAAATACCCTCCTCACAATAATCCATTCAGTCTGACAGGTAGTGGTCTCAACCTTAAATAACTCGTGAGTCAAAGGGGCAACTTACAGTCCCTGATTGCTAAATGCCCCTTTCTTCCATTAGTGGAATGCTAAAGAAGTTCCACTTGAACATCGTTAATGTGTCTATCTATCCATGGGTATTGATGTATTGTTGCTACCTGATCTAGGGATGCCAGTCAAGACTGATGAAAAGATGAGAAATCCAATATCACTAATTTTTGAAATTTAGAAAGTTCTCCTTTCTCCAATAGAAGAAAGAAAGTGGATCAGGACCAAAATGAGACCCATCCCCTCCTTCAACACCTTATTAAAGCAGTTACTCTTTAAGGTTGTTCTAGAAATCTGTTTCTGAAAATCAATGCCTTCTCAAACTTCTTGATAATTTATCAATCCTGGAGTGTTATCAAGTGTACATAATCACAATTATTATACAATGTCATTTTAGCTTGGAGGCCTTTTATCATTTAGCATAAGGGTTAAGAGTGATAGATTTAATGAATGATGGAGTCATGCTTCATATCCACCCTTATGCTTTATTTATTAAAGTTGCCTCCATGGAATTCCAAATCATTGTTCCTTGTTCCTACAGAGGCAAGGAGCACAAGTCTAATTTCTCAAATACAAATATGTGAATATAGATGCCATGTATCTATATCACAACATCTCAAAAAACAATTCAGCAAATTTTTTTTCAATTTCTATGTGTCAGATGCTGAATATACAAGGAAAAAATAAAATTGCCCTTGACTTCAAAGTATTCACATTCTCTTCTTTAATTCCTTCAAAAGATCCTCAAATGACATGTTCTCTAGTCTTCTCACTGTCCTATACTCTTCAGGACAAAAACAATTTAATTATTTTTTCTTTTGTTTTTCCTAAAAGGTAATGTTGAGAACTAAGAACAATAGTTCTGAAGTGATTTGACCAGGAGAGAGGGTACCAAAACAATGATATATATCTTGTTATGATCTCTATAACTCATTTAATATAGGTTAAAATAATATTAGCTTGTTTATTTTGTCTCAGGTCACACTATCAATTAATAATGCACTAAAATCCATTTCATTTTGGTAGTAAATGTGATCTATCTACATAAAAAAATTGCATAAACAAAAAACCAATTATAGAACTTCATATTTAAATGTTCATATTAAATTTTGTCTTATTCACTATGATCTACTATTCTGTCTTCCCTCTCAGATACTTGAATTTGTTAAAAAGAAGTGCTGGGAGGCACCTGAAAATGATTCAGTAAATAGATTTGGAGCTGGGGCAGTAGTGTGTTGGACCTGGCTTCTACTTGCTAGAGGGAAGCAATTGTTAACTTTTCAGGGTGAGCATTTGCAACTTGGAAATTGGCAAATGAAATCAATAGGACAATTTTTTATTTTATTCATTTTCTTAACTCAAGAAATTGATGAATAAAATGTTAATAAAGCATATTTGGAAAGCTGATTATTCAACATTTATAAATATACAGCCATTTCAAGGAAACATTGGAACCCAAGATTAACTCTTTCATTGGGACAGAGAGATTTAGGAAAGGTGCTTCTTTTTTAAGTGTTTAGGCAAGAACTGCACTCAAGTCCTCATGTCTTTGAAGCTAGGTCTTTCCCTACTGCAACAACTAGCTGCTACTTTTTATAGATGAGGAAATTTTATAGATTAGGATAAAAAGGTTAAGAAATCTTCCTTGGTCACGTAAATAATATGTAATGAAGTCAGAATTTGAATTCTGGATATCTAATTGTAAAACTAAAATACTTTCCCACTAAAACCTAAGGTTTTACTTCTAAGTATTTTAATTATTTTTATATCAATTAATTTATATTTTATATTATTAATCATAATTTTATATTAATATTTATTAATAATATTATTTTATTTGTTATTATATTATTTATTATTTTATATTACTTTTGATATTTTTTAAAGGATTATGCTACACTTTTATATTTATTCTCACAATTACTTATGTTTGCTTAGATTCCTTATATATGTCTTTTCAAAATCTGAGTTAGCATGTGATTAGGTATTAGGGAATAAGCAACTATATATTGCTACAATAGATTATTATTGTATTGTAAAGAACTATGAATATGAAGATTTCAGTGAAACATATGAAGCGATGCACAGTAAAGAAAATAGAATAAGTACAACTCAAGAAACAAATAAAAAAATTAAAAGACAAGAAAAATCAGGTCAAATGTAATAACAGTGCTAATACGTAATGATTAAAGCTGAAGCATAAAAAAAGTTATTTTCTCTTAAACTGAATAAACTGTGAAAATGGAAAATAATATCTATCACTTATTGTCATCTAATTAGTAGGTTTTTACCTAAGTATTTTGAGTGATCGCTCTTTTTATCTCATTGAAATTAATCATTTATACTTAGGCATGATTCCACCTACATTAGAAAACAGTGTGAAACTGATCAGCTACCCAAGAAAGGCCTGTGGGTTAATATCAAACTTCTTTCTTATTACTGTTGTCCTGGAGATCTAAGAGCTTTGGTCCTTCATCTTCCCGATTCCTGCCTTAACTGATCTTTTGTCTTGTATTCTTGGACCTATGCTTTCTATCTTCTTTTACTCTTCTACAAAACACATCTGTCTGGTTCAGGGATCTGCCAATCTTGAGAAGGCAAACTTTTGACAGTCAATTAATCCTGGACATTTCTTGGTACAATATTTGAATTGCCAAGAAAACAAAATTCAGGTTATGTTTGCTACAAAAACAAAACAAAGCAGGGTGTTTTGCTACCTTTTCATTTACTTCCCAATGGTAACTAAATTGTCTGTCCTTTCCCTCTCCATTAGCATGCTCTAGAAACAAACAAAAACAGGAAAACTAGATAAGTTGGCAAAGTAATAACAATTGATAGCAAGTGAATAATTCCATCATCATAGAGACGCAACTAAGATGCAAGTTAGGTTAAAGGGCTGCTTGAGGAGTTAGGATAGATCAACCTTCAAATCAAGTTATAGATGCTAGCTATGTAAAGTCATTTAAGTTTCATTTACCTCAATTTTCTCAATTGTAAATTAGAATGAATAAAAGCATACACCATCTAATGTTTCTGTAAACATCAAATTAAATAAGATCTTTAAAGCATTTAGGACAGAGTCTGTCACTAAGAAGACTCACAAAAGATGTTTATTTTTCTTCCTGTCCTAGTTCCCAGCCTCTGCAATAAAAAGGAGAGATTTTTTTTTGTCCTCATCTTTTCTTTGGGAATAAGATTGCTAATTATAATTACTCAGTTTTCTGATTAATACTTATTAAGGGGTTAGTCAACAGAAAAATAAAGAATTATTCATAAAATTAGTCCTTGTAGTCCATACAACTTTAAGAATTAGTAAAGATTCAAATGTGGAGAACTTTCTATTCTTAAAGTGTTTAAAGCTCTGTATTGCTTGGTGACTCATGGCTCTTGTCATGAGTTGTGCAGGGCTATTGACACTGTGTGAACCCAATTTTAGTCCTCATATTCTCCCCACCAAGGGACCTATTCAGAAGTGATAAATTGTGAACATTAAACTAACTAGAGGAAAGTACAAGATATATCATTTAGATATCTTTATATTCTGATGAAATAAAGAAAATAAAGAGATCTTGCTCCAGGACTTCAAAGAAAAACATCCCTGTTAAGAGTTTTTAACACAAACTTATCTGAGAAACAATGCCTGCCCTGGGAATTTTCTGTTGTACTCATGCACATCATTACCTACTAGTCAACTGAAGTTTTAAGGGGAGAAAAATAATGGAAATTTCAGGTGGTAAATTAACCACCCTAGGGCATCTATATATAGTCCCTTGAATGTAATAAAGAAAATATATGGCATGTGACAAAGAAAATTAATTAAAATGGGCAATAAAGTTTGCCAAGTTCAAACAAATTGTAGCCCCTAGAATGTACTGGATTAGTACCTGCAGGCTAGACTTCATGAAATCCAGACAACTTATTGCATGTTTTTCTACTTTAAGAGAGAGAGAGAAAAAAAGTTTTCCATATTCTTTAGCTGTTCAGTGCTCTGCACTGATCACATTGTGTCACAAAATTTAGGCCAGGAAAAGATCATAGAATCCATATTGCCATTTCCTTAGCAGAAGGTATAAGGTATTTTCAGATGAATTCTCTTGCTTCACTTAGAATAGTTTTAAATTGTTTAAAAACTGGATCTTAACTTAATTACACACACACACACACACGCAAAGACACATTTACCTCCTATATTCTATCCCTAAAACCTAAGAGAGCTCATTTTTCAGAAATGTCCATGTACATCTGAATTTCTCTTTTGCTTTGATTCATCCTATTTAGTCCTCTTCTTATTTTTTCACATTTGTTTGAATTTAGTCACTTTATTCCCAAATTGTAATAACTATACCTTATTATTTGTATGTTGCCTCAAAATTTACAACATACTTTCATGTTCACAGACTCATTTAACCCCAAAGAACATAAAAATGCTATAAAACACAACTAAAGAGGGAGAAATTGTTTAGTTCAATTAAATGAAACATTCACTGGGTACACACACACAAACACACACACACACACACAGTGAGTAAGGTGGTGTTATAGGCATTGAGAAGTAAAAAAAAATAGTAAAATCATGAAATACTAG
This sequence comes from Macrotis lagotis, assembly GCF_037893015.1. NCBI lineage: Eukaryota > Metazoa > Chordata > Mammalia > Peramelemorphia > Peramelidae > Macrotis > Macrotis lagotis. Next base: position 235,739,539 of record NC_133661.1, read on the forward strand.
GATTAGAAGGGACCTCAGCAAACATCCAAAGTCTGTAGTTAGAACCATAGCTATAAAAGACAGTCTTCTAGAACAAAGGTGTCAAATTTAGCCTTAGAACTTCCAAGGTTGGGGAATAGGAGATAGATTAAAATATAATTGGGAAATGTTTAATAAAATAAAGAAAAATTGAAAGCATAGATAATGCTAATTTGTGATTTTCTAAGTCAATATGCTTCTAGCTCAGTTTGACTTCTCTCTTCTGGAGCACATCATCTTAAGCAAATAATCATTTAGCCTTTACTGGAAATCTTTCAATGCGAAGGAACCAAGAGTATTCTGGAACTTGCTTAAAAACAGAGAATTGATTATCAGTGTGAGGTTTTACATCTTAGAATTTGGTCTAAAACTACAAGTCAGAGCTTGATTTATTGTTTTTATTGATTATCTAGACTTAAGAAAATGATGGAAAATATCAATAATGTAGAATAATCAATGTAATTTTTAGTCCATACACTTCCATCCCCAGTCATTTATTAAATATTTACTAGCATACCCTTGAGGGAAACAATTATGTGGCCAGACTTCTCATTATACTTTTGAACCTCTCTTATTTGTACATTTTGCCCTATATTAAATCTAAGTTTATCTCTATTGGTTCCTATTCCCATTTTCCAAGATATTAAGTAAAATAAGACTAAGCCCTCTATTATATACCAGCTCATCAAAAAATTTTAAGATCACTTTGTTACTTCTCTCTCCTTAAATTCTCTCTTCTCCAGGATAAATTAAACACCCCTTATTCCATCAGCTCCTTTAATGTGGCATGAACTTGTCACATAACTCTCCTGAAAATTCTTTTCTGGATGCTTCCCATTCATCTTTCCTATGTCCTTCTTACAATGTAATGCAGAGTACAGAGCAGAACACTTCATAAGTGTTCTAAGGTAAAATAATATCATAACAAATATAATGTTAATGTATCAATATGATCACAGAACATAGCATAATAAAATTATAAGTATTACTATTATTATAGGGTATTTAGAATACTTTAGAGTTTCCAAAAATTTTACATTTTAGTTTTTTGCACCTGAAACCACACCTGTGAAGTAGATTTTCTCTTATCACTATTAATAAGGAAAATAAGGATGATAACAGATAAATGATTCATGCAGAAAAAGATTTAAGTATCTGAGCCTGCATTCAATCTTGTCTTCTTGAAGTCAAGTCAATCACTCTACCCACTGAATATCCTAACTACAGTATTATAACTGCCTTATTTCTGGCAACAATGATTTCTTGAATGCATCCTAGAGCATATAAGTTATTCTTTTTACTTCCCCAATGCCATGCTGGTTTAGTTTAAGCTTGCAGTTAATTAAAACCTCTAGATCTTTTCCGTGTCAAATCATGCTGATTCTTTCTAGTACTTGTGAATTCATTTCTTTACACATTCTTTCTTTGTTTCTTTCTTTGTTTCTTTCTTTGTTTCTTTGTTTCTTTGTTTCTATCTTTCTATCTTTCTTTCTTTCTTTCTTTCTTTCTTTCTTTCTTTCTTTCTTTCTTTCTTTCTTTCTTTCTTTCTTTCTTTCTTTGTAAGGCAAATGGGGTTAAGTGTCTTGCCCAGGGGCACACAGCTAAGGTAATTTATTAAGTGTCTGAGACCGGCTTTGAACCCAGGTACTCCTGACTCCAGGGCTGGTGCTTTATCCACTATGCCACCTAGCCGCCCCTCTTTCTTTCTTTATTGTACAAATTTTTTTTATACATTACTAAACTATTCTTCTTTAAGAGTAAACATAATATCCCCACCCCTGAAAAAATGTAGATCCTCATGAGCAATAAAGGAAAGAAAAAATTAAAATAATAATAATAATAATAATAATAATAATAATAATAATAATAATAATAATGGCAGTCTGGTGGCGCAGTAAATGGAGCACCGGTCCTGGAACCAGGAGCACCTGAGACCAAATCCGGCCCCAGACAACCAGCAATTACCCAGATGTGTGACCCTTGGAAAGCCACCCCAACCCCATTGCCCTGCAAAAACAAAATAAATAAATATATTAAATAATAATAATAATAATAATAATAATAATAATAATAATAATAATAATAATAATAATAATAATGTTTGATGGAGCAGCAGAGTACTGGCCCTGGAGCCCAGAGCACCTGGGTCCAAACCCGGCCTCAGACACCCAACAATCACCCAGCTGTGTGACCCTGGGCAAACCATCCAACTCCACTTGTCCTGCAACACTCCTCCAAAAGTACTAACAACAACAACAACAACAACAACAATAAAATGTGCTTCCCTCTGTGTTCCAAAACCTCCAGGTCTGTCACGGGTGGATCACATTCTTTATAAGTCCATCACAGAAGCTACTTCCATATTTCATTTTGAATAAAATATAGCTACATATATTATATTCACTACTATTTACCATACTTGACAGCCAATGTAATATCTCACCTGCTCATTCACTTAATGAGCTTGATGTACCCCTCTTCCTTCTCCTTTTCCTCTGTTTCTCTGTCTCTCTTTCCCCCTCCTCCTTCCCCTCCCCCTCCCCTCCCCCTCCCCTTCCCTTTCCACTCTCCCCTCAGTCTCCCCCTCTTCCTCCCCCTCCCATACATTCCCTTCCCTCCTCCTCCCCTTTCCTCCTCCTCTCCCCCCTCTCCCTCCCTTCCCCCCTCCCTTAACATTACTAAAAGATGGTGATATGGATAGAATGCTGACCATTAAATCAGGAAGATCTGAGTTCAAATCCCACCACAGACAATCAGAGTTCGGTTTTATTTTTCTCATCTGTCAAATGTGGCTAAACAGCATCTACCTCCCAGGTCCAGATGAAATGAAATTATTATTTTATAAAGTGCTATTTTAAAATCTATTTCGTCAAGTCAAATACTGAAATATAATTGTCTACTTTTCTTTATGCTAAATTTACAAACCTGTAAAAGCCTTAAAGACAAATATTATCTCTTCCATTTCCTGTATCCTATCATTCTATTTTTTTTAAGTGAAAAATCCATTTCTTTACACAGCTCTTTACCTGCACCTAGAGCAGAGGGATCTGGGCTTTGCCGAAAAATAATGATAAGACAGTTTCTGTGCCTCTAAATTTTCTTCAGATTCAAACCTGCTTGGCTGGCCCAATCCAGGTGTCCATCTCAGTGATACTCTTTTTCAGATGCCTACCTTCTTTTATGCCATGACTGTTTTCTCTGAATGTTAGTTCTCATACATCTCACCCCAGTCTCCCTCACTGACTTACATCTCCTTGACTTCAGGGGTGGAGCCGGAAGCTCTTTGGTTTCTGCTATACATTAGCTGCCTCTGGGTGGTGGAACACCCATCTCAGCATAATTGTTTCCAAGAAGATAGGATTGAGGGTCTTTCATGGGCAAAATCCTACTTATTACCTTATTTTCTCATAGAAAGTAAGTCTAATATCTTGAATTTTTTTTTTCTATCTAAATGTAGAACAGTATCCTGATGTCTCAGCTCTAAAAGAGCCTTGGGTTCAAAGACCTAGTTCCACCTTTAGTCAGGGCACATTGAATTTATTTCAGGTGTTAGAATTCTTTCTTATGACTATATTGTCAAATGTCCCTGAGAGATTACCGCTGGGTCCAGATGATAGTTTTCCATCCAACTTCTCTCATGCTGCTGTTAGGGAAAAATCATATGAGCTGTCACTTTCAAGACTGTATCTGTACATGAGTGAAGCCAAATTCATATCGATCAAAGTGACATGTTTGTAGAACAAAATAAACTGAAACATCCATATAATTTATGGCTTGTTATGTTTGGTGATAAACAGACATTTTAATTAAGTTTGAGTTTGGAGCCTTTAAAACCTTCTGCCTGAATTTTATCGCCCACAACAAATAGAGCCTTGGAAAAGGAAAGAGATAAATAGAACAGGTCCTATGGACATAAGAGGCAGGCATTTGCATTGCGAAACAGAGAGATCCAATAAAATATCAAGATGGCCCCATCAATTCATAAAAGATACCTGTAGAAAGTCTGATTATAAACCGTCTTTCATTTTTTTTTTAAAAATTCTGTTCCAGATTTCATAGGTGCTAAAAAATATGAAACTGAGTTTGGAAGACACAACTATTAATGGAAATAAAGAGTGAACTTTTCATATCTCAAGATCACCAAACTAGCCTGTAAAATAAATTACCACTAGGGCCTTTTAAATTTCAAATCCTATTTTCTTTTATAATAATATCAGTAAGAGAACAGGCACTGGGCCTCTGCCTTCACTGACCAAGGGAACTTTAATATGAGGAAATGGTCTTGCCAAAAGCAGATTATAAAATAGGTGTTTAGAAAGTTTCCTACAACAGAAGTGTCAAACTTGAATGGAAACAAACCACTATACTGTACAGAGACAGAGATCAAATATCGACTTCAAAACCACATATTAAATTTAGCTATGTTGTATTTTTTTAATTTACTTTGTTAACTATTTGTCCAGTTTGCAGATATGGAAACTAAAGCCCTAAGATCATGCTCAAAAATAACATAATGCCAGAACAGAAGGTAAAAATAAGTATATTTTCCTCCCATGCAATTTCCATTACATTACCTGAAAATGGTCTATAAGTATAGTAGACTTATTTCCTAACACATCTAACACATTATCCCTCTACTCATCATTCCTGGGGGTCACCATCTATTTAGCTTCTGTTAAAGGGAAGAGACTGCAAAGGGAATTAGGCATTAGCATACTTTATTGATTACAATTTGAGATCCATGAAATTTGCTAGTGGATTCGAGAGTAGGCATGGTCCATAAGAGATCTGAGTACTAAATTTTTCATCTAGATGAGAACTAATGAAAAAGTCTTTAGTCTGAAGAAGTCAAAAATTATAGGAGCATAAATTTAGAACTGGAAAGGACATTAGAGGTCATCCTATCCAAACTTTTCATCTTGCACATGAGAAAAGAGAATTCTAAAGAGAATAATTTTCTTCCCCAAGATTATACAGATAGTAAATAGACAAAATTGATACTCAACACATATTAAACATTCTGATTGCTAATTCAGCATTCTTTCAACTACAAATTGAATGATAGGACACATATTTAATGTGTATCTAATTGACAGGAAAAACAAAAAAGAATGAGTAGATGAAAATTTTTTTAACATCTCATATACTACAGCTAAGTAACTGCAACAGTACCACATATATAAATCTTATGATTTACACATAAAACTTTAATACCATTTATTATCATAATATATTATTAATCTTATTTATAGTATAGGATACTATGATTAAGTTACATAGTGAAAACATAAATAAATTCAAAAGGAAGTTATATATAAGGTTACATCACTTATTGGAAGGAGAATGAGTATAGGCAACCAGAGTTCTAACTCTAGTCTTTGTTAGTAACTTGCCAAGACCTAGGTTTCTTCATCACTAAAATGAATGGGTTAGATGTGATCTCCATTTCTGAAACTGGAATCAGAGGACCTTGGGTTCAAACTCCAGTTCTCTTACTATCCTATGCTATTTTGAGTCAATTATCTGACTTCAGAGCCTAAATTCTATTATCTCTAAGCTGAATCCACATAACATGTTGCCTATTTTCTTTGCTGATACCTAGATTTTGAATTCTAATCCAAATGAACTGAATACTAACAAGATCTTTCAGACTTGATTATATTAATAACATAATCTCCCCCTCAAGCTTCCATTTCATTCTCTACTGATCTCCTTCAACTGAGGCCCTTATTAGATATTTCACTGAAAATATCAAGGCTATTTGCTGAGAGCTCTTCAGATCACATTATTCAGATATCTTCACTCTCTTTTCCTTTCAATCTTGAATGATGAGTGCATAATTTTCCTTTCCATGGCAATTTTCTTTAGTTGCAATCTTAGATCCCATCACTTCCTGACCTCTTTGGAAGTTTGTTCCCTGTGCCATCTCCACTGTATCACATTTTTAATTTCTCCTTATCTTTGAATAGCTCTTTCCTGATCTCCTACAAGTATGCAAGATACCCCATTATAAAAAACAAACAAACAGCAACATTAAAAAAAAGAACCTCACTTGATGCTACCATCCCTGATAACTCTCATCTTATACCTTTTTTTTTCTGCTTCATACCAAAACTTACTGGAAAAAGCTAAGTAACTATCTCATTTTTCACTTCCTCTTGTCACACTTCCTTCTAAATATTTTGCAACCTGGCATCTATGTTTATTTTTCCAAAGTTAAAAGTGATTTCTTCCAAATGATTGCCAAATCCTGTTCTCTGTTTAGGCATCATCTTTTATCCTTCTGCAGCATTTGACATCACTCATCACATCCTTTTGGTTACTATCTCCTCTAGACTTTTGTGACTATTCTATTTGTTCTCTTTATTCAATTAAGTCCATATTGCTGTCTCATTTCTCTTTTCATATCACTTCCCCTGACTTTACATGTTTCTCAGGGTGCTCTCATGAATAACTTTCTCTTTTCATTATAAAATTATATATATATATAAGTATAGTAGACATATATATATATATATATATGTATAGTAGACTTATTGCCCAATAAGTCTAATTGCCAAATACATCTAAAATTATACACACACACACACACACACACACACACACACACACACACACACATATATATATATATATATATATATATATATATATCTGTGAATTTTCTCCCTCTTTGGGATGAGCTTCTTGAGGGCAAGTCTGCTTTTTGTTTTGACGTTTTTCAGTTTTTGTTATTTTTAATTTCAAGGGAATTCTGGAATATTAGTAAACCCTAAATATAAACTTGTTGTCTGAATGACTGACATTCCCTCCTCCTCTATTTAAAAGTTAGCTCCTTGAGTATAAAAACTATTTTGTTGTTTTTCCTGAATCCTGAGGACCTGAGTCGATACCATAGGCACATAATAGGCAATTAATAAATGTTTATTCCTTCATAGAATGATTGAATAGATTTCAGAAAATTTTGTTACCAAAGTAACTCTATTTGTTCCATTGGCCAATCTGCCTTAAATAAGATTTGCATATAAAATGCCTGGTAACTCCAAGTTTCAAAAATCTGAGAGTTTTTGAGGATGAGTTATAAAATTTGCAATATCATATGTTTATGGGTGTGGTAAATAACTTCAACAAAATTACATAATGAAAGTTACTACCTTGAGTGGACTATACTAACTAGTAAGGATTGACTAATTAAATTTTTTGGACCTTGGTTTAATGTTGATGTTACAGTATTTTGAGGATCCTAAGTCTTTGATTACCACTTTTTAAAAAGTTTTCCTTTTAACTAGAAATAATGGAAACTTCTAATTATCTATCACTTTAAAATTTATGAAGAAGTTTGTGAAGTGAAATATTTGAAGTAAATGAAGTCTTATGTAGTAACTTACATTTCTTTAGTCTTTTAATGTATATAAAGTACACATTTTCTTATCAACAACTTTCTGAAATATGTACTGTATTTACTCTTTTGTACAGAGGAAGAAAATGTTGTTCTAAAGGTTTAAGTGACTTGATGGTAGTTTCACCAGCTTATAAGTATTAGAGTCAGGCCTTTCCATATTTGATGACTTCTGACCTTTGGAATAGCTTGCCAAAATATCTGAGGAAAATAAGTATCCTGCATTCAGCAGTATCTGATCTTTTTAATCTGATTATTTCCAGGTTTTGCTATTCCTTCTATTTTTATTTTATTTATACAAGAGAAAATTAAGAAGGGGAAAAGAAAAGTAGAATATTTAAAAATCACAAAGAATTTGTTTAATCTAAGTCTTCTAGGCTAAATTTGTTTAATCTAAGTCTTCTAGGCTAAAAGAAATGGAGAGGTTTTTAGAGTTAATGTTTTTTAAATAACAAAAGCAAAACACATAATAAATTCCTTAAATATTCAGTAACCACTAGGTTCTGAAATGGAAACTTTCTGATCCAAAGACAAGTTCTTTAAATGTAAAAGTCTTTTAGATAATTGACACAGCCGATAACAACCGTCTGAAGAACAAATACAAAACAGAAGATGGTTATAAGCCAGATGTGAAATGGGGGTGGGGGAAGAAGGCACAACAGTTCAGCCAACAATTGAAGGTTAGTAAAGACTAAGCTCTTTGTAGCTCAAGCAAAATATTGCCTGGTTTGTTTTATTTTTGAAGTTGACACATCCCATATCCCTGAAATGACTGGCCCAATGAACTTGGGTAAAAGTTCAAGAACCGTTACAAAGCCAAGGGGCTCTTTGCTGATGCATGAATCATCAAGTTGTTACCAAAATATGGATCAGTTTGTCTGGAAGAATTTCCAAACTTGTCTGGATGTCAAGGACATTTTGCCAAGATTGTTATGTGGTCTGAAAAAGCTTTTATACTTTTTCCCCCTTTTTCTTTTTTCCTATAAAAATATGTTAAGAATTGAAATGTAGCAGAAATATAAGTATTTCTGGACAAAATGACATCTTAATTATCCAAAAGCAATATTTTCACTCTATTGAAGGGTTTAAAGTCTCTTCACATCTAGCATCTACTACCTCAGCTTAACCTCTAACACACACATATCTAGTGTGGGGAGAAGGAGGAAGAATAGAGATGGCTAGGAATGAAAGGAAACATATTGATATCTATGAGTTTTTTTGAGGGGAGAGATCAACTAAGTTATAATATTTATTAACATCTCATCCGACTTTCAGTACCTTAAAGATGGAATTCTTGAGTTAAAGAACAGCAAAATTTAGGATTAGCAATTCTTCAAAACTTTTTCCTAAATCTATCAGTGATCTGCAAGAATTAGGGTGCTCCAGCTTGACAATTGCTACTCCTTGTGCTATAGACTCAATTATTCTCAGTCCATAAATGAAAGTTCTTGACACCTTGACCCTATGCACTGTCAAATGGTTCAACATTAAGAAATTAATATGATTTTATCAATGGCAATTACATCAGATTACACCTGATTTACTATTCATCTCAAGAATCTCATTTAAATTTCATGTGATAAGTGAACAATTTAATAAGTGTTTTATTTCCTATTAAAGGGAGTACCTTGATATCAGAGACTGTCTTACTTTTCTCTTTGTATCCATGTGCTTTATACATGGTAACACAAAATAAATACTCTTTTTTCCCTTTTACTTATCTATTGATTTAGGGCTAGAATAAATCTTGAGGGTTCTTTTGTTCAATATTTTCATTTGATAGAGGAATAAATTGAACCCTAGAGAATTTTCATTTTACTCAAATTTAATGGAAGTGTCATTGCAGAACTAAAGTCCTTTGTCTCTAGCAATACTATACTTACCATTGTACCATGTCCATAAAGATATAAAGCAATTGGAGAGCCTTGTCAGGAGTACCAAAAATGGTACTTCTGGAGTGCCAAGATGGCAGCATGAAGCTAACATGCTCCCAAATCTTTTCCCTACCAATGATAACTGAAGCCTCTGCACCAAAATTAAAGCTACAGGTCCCACAAAGAAAAAGAAAAGATCCAAAGAAGTTTTCAATGGCAGACATCATAGAGGATATTCAGTAAAGGTCTGTTTCTTTGGATGAAACAGGAGGAAAGCCAAGCAAGGCTGTAGAGAGGGGAAATCAACAAAAAGGGAAAAATTTAAATACAAAGGAAACACAACCAGACTCACACAGGATTTATCAGTCTCAGCATGGAAGGACCAGAGGACCTGGAATACCATATATCAGAGGGCAAAGGACTTGGGATTACAACCAAGAATTTACTACCCAGCAAAATTCAGCATATACTGTCAGATAAATGTTCGACAAAATAAAGGACTTACAAAATTTCCTGACAAAAAGATCAAAACTAAACAGAGAATTGAATCACCAAATATATAACTCAAGAGATGCATAAAAACATAAATGAAAAGGGGAAAGAAAAAACAAAACAAATGTTAGTCTAGATCATCAAATTGTATAAAGTCCTAAAAGGGAAGTTATAACACTTATAACCTTTGAGAATTGTACTTCTCTTAGGATAATTAAAGAGTTGAATATAATTGAAGAGATTGGACTTAGAGGACATGGTTATGCTTGCATCTTTTCTCTCCATTGAAGAGGACTCAGATGGCATTACTATGTTTGAGACAAAAAACCCTGATGAAAAGCAGGGATATTTACTCTATACTTATGTGTCCCAGTTTCCTTTGACCTACTCTAATTTCTGCTATGCTCACAAAGCTCAGCACTTTCTCCTCAAGGCCATTATAAAATGGGCAGTCCTGAGTTTTAACTCCCATAGCTTAAAATTAATTGTAAAGTTCTTAAGTTAAACATTCAGAGGTTTTGGAGCCCTTGAGATTCTTACAGTTAATTAAATCAGGGTTCAACTTAATCCATACTTTATAAGGGGTTAAGTACCCTGGGTGGGAAAGAGGGGGTAGTATGGGGAAATATGCCTGGGGGGAGGTGGTACAAATAGTTCATCAAATGATTTAGACTTTTATGATACTTTAGCTCATGAGGATTGTATATCCTTGAAGGGTACTTTAAAAGGAGATAAGGTAAAAATAAAGTTTATAATTTGATGTAATTCCAGACTCTTGTAAAGTATACTTCTAATGAAACAAGAGAGAAGGTGACTTTGAGGCAATGCTGCTTATCAAAAAATTAATCAATCAATCTGTGATGATATTTTGATGACACTTTGTGCTTATCAAGCAATCAATTAATCAAGCTGTGATTGATGATACCTGGCACTTTGTACTTGAGATATAGTAACACCAGGTGAAGAGGCACAAAGATTTATTATTTTAGAGGGAAAGAAGGGAGGGTGTGAACAATGAGTAAATTCTGTTCAATAGATTTGACCCAGAGAAAAGAATAAGATGCAATCCTACTTTGGTTTAAAAATCTATCCTACTCTACAGGGAAGGGGTGATGGTGAGGGAAAGGAAAGATAAGAGAAGAAGAGACTGATAAAAGGGGAGGTAAAGCTATAAGTGTAAATAAATTGAAAGTTAAATTTTAAGAGAAGAGCTGAATCAGAAAGAGAGTAAACCTTTGGTGAGGAGGAATAAGAGGAAAGTAAAGAGCAAAATATAAATGGGGAAAGACATCATGGAAGGAAATGCAGAATTAGTAATCTTAATTGTAAATGTGAATGGGATGAACTGTCCCATAAAATAGAAGTGGATAGTAGAATGAATTAAAAACCAAAATACTACAATGTGTTGTTTACAAGAAATACATTTGAAGCAGAGAGATACACACAAGGTAAGGGCAAAAGGATAGAGCAAAAAAATACCATACTTCAGCTCAAGTAAAAAAAATCATAGGTAGTGATCCTGATCTCAGGTAAAGCAGAAGCAAAAAGAGATATCATTAAAAGGAATAATGAAGCAAACTACAACTTCTTAAAAGGCACCATGAATAAGAAGTTATATCATTATTAAACATGTATGCACCGGGTGATATAGCATCAAAATTCCTAGAGGAAAAGCTGAGTGAATTGCAAGGAGGCATAGAGAGCAAAACTTTAACAATGGGGAATTCAACCTCCCTCTCTCAGAACTAGATAAATCTAACCACAAAATAAACAAAAAGGAAGTTAAGAAGGTGAATGAAATTTTAGAAAACTCAGATTTGATAGACCTCTGAAGAAAACTTAATGGGGATAGAAAAAAGAATATACCTTTTTCTTGGAAGTAAATGGCATCTATACCAAAACTGATCATGTACTAGGGCATAAAAACCTTATAAATGCAGAAAGGCAAAAAATAATAAGTGCATACTTCTCAGACCATGATGCAATAAAAATTACATGTAATAAAGGGTCATGGGAAGATAAACCAAAAACTAATTTCAATAATTTAAAATAATGAATAGATCAAACAGGAGTTTGCAGTCTCCAGAAACACTAGATTGCTGAAGTAAAGTTAATTTTTCTTTAAGGGGAAAATCATGACCTCTTTCTATGTTTCTAGAGATTTTCTCTGCGAGGTATCACCATAAGTTTCTCTAAGGTGATAACTGACTATATTAACAGAATATTATATAGATGAAGGTTTAGAATGGTCAGTCCTAGTGCCTGGGTATACCCAAGAGAGGAAACTGAAGATCAAATCTGGACCATAATTAATTGTAGAATCAGATAATTTTTCATAGACCTCTAATATTCAATTGAGATTATCCTATTGTGTTCTAAAATGGGAAAGCTCACAATATTTTCCAGAGGTTTTTCTTTACCACCATTGAACACTAACACCCAAGTACATCAGATTATTCAACTCTGAAGTACCACTTCATCCCCCTCAAATTGACCAATACAACAGAAAAAGAAAATGATAAATTCTGGGGGGAGTATAGAAAAAAAAATACAACACTAATGCATTGTTGCTTGAATTGTGAATATATCCAATTATTCTGGAAAATAATTTAGAAGTAAATTCAAAGAACTATTGACATGTGCTTACTCTCTGATTAAATAATATAACTACATGATTGCATCTCAAAGATATTGAAGAGAAATGAAAAGTACCTGTTTGTACAAACATATTTATAGCAGCTCCATTGTCATGGCAAAAAAAGTCAGAAACTTAGGGGAAGCTTATCAATTAAGTAGTGACTAAACAAGTTGTAACATATGATTGTCATAGAATTCTATTGTACTATAAGAAATGATGAGCAGAATGATTTCAGAAGAAAAAAATCCTAATACTAAGAAGACTCATAAAAAACACAATCTACCTGCAGAGACAGAACTAAAGAAGCCTCTGTGAAGATTAAAACTTGCTTTTTTAACTTTTCTTTCTTCCTTCAGTGTGTGTGTGTTCTCATTTGCAACATGGCTACTTGGGAAATAACTTTTGCGTGACTTTATATGTAAAAGTTTTATTGTGAACCTTCTCAAGGGGCAGAAAAGAAAATGAAAGTCAAAATTTAAAGAAAAATGAATGATATTTTTAAATTCAATTGGGAAATATTTAATGAAATAAAATTTTAATTTTTTGAAAAATACCCTATTATGATTAAAAAAATAGGTCAGCCCCCAATATCTTTCCAGTGGCTTTCATTTTATCACTTCTGAACACCAACAACCAAGAACCAGATTCTATCTAGTAAAAAGGGTCAAATATTATTAGTCCTATTCTCACATCAGCAATTATTTATTCCAATAAATTCCAGAGCTACTTTGGGGGTAATATCAAACTTTACTTATGTCTTAAAAAACTGGCTATCTAATTTTCCTTGCTCTAACTTTTTTGAAGTACTCATCTAATGACTTCAAAAGATTAGTGTAGAAGTATCCAATCAGAACCTGGTTCAAGATCTAGGCTCTAGAAAATTTGATAAAATTCCTCTCTTTATTGCTATTCAGTGAAGTACAAAGATGCAAATATCTATTTATTTTACCTTACTCATGACATGAAAAATAAAACTAATAAAAATCAAATAAATATATTAAAAATCATCCCACTCAACTCTTTTTCATCTATAGCTCTTCCAAACTCCCCAAACACAGAAATATAGAGAATTGATTTAGTACATTGATTCCAACCTCCTCAAGTTTAGCTCAGTGTTCATCTGAAATTGATCCTGATTTTTTTCCAAGTTGTGAAATTTGTACTTTTTTCCTCCTGTCACACCTTTGGTTTCTTGACTCTGCATAGCCTTATTGGTCACTCATGAGCTTAATCCTGCCCAGAGTATACAAAATTATAATTAGAATGTTGTTAGAGGAACTACAAGATCATAAATTCTGACCTTTTTTTGAAATTTTAATGTTCCTCAGGATTCTCAGCAGTTTCCCTCAAACTGCCTCATCTGCCTCTTTCCATATTGTCTTAATATCATAAATTTTGTGTGTAGGGTTAATGGACTCAGTTGCCAAGACTTATATTTTCTTCTGCCCTCCATCTCTCTCTCTCTCTCTCTCTCTCTCTTTTTATATTTTGCAAGGCAAAGGGGTTAAGTGGCTTGCTCAAGGCCACACAGCTAGGTAATTATTAAGTGTTTGAGGTCAGATTTGAACTCAGGTTCTCCTGACTCCAAGGCTGGTGTTCTATCCACTGCTCCACCTAGCCGCCCCTCTCCATCTCTTTTAATGGTGCAAAGAACAGAGTATTAGTCCAATAGTTAGGAAGTTCTAATTTAAATTTTTACATCAGACACTAACTGTGTGACCCTGGTACAAGTCATTTAACCCTTTTATATTATACACATATACACCTTAATATAGATATAACTTGAAATCCAAGAGACAATTCATAGTCTTTTATGAAGTTCATATTGATGGAATTATGGCCCTATATTTTCTATCTCCTCTGACAACCTGTTCATGACAAATTGTGAAGAGGCGTTGTCACAATTCTTCATGTTTCTCCATATATGGAATAAATCAGCTAATATCACTTACTTGGTACTCCCTATATATTAAATTACTTCTATATCTAAGCTTTTGCATACATTACCTTTCATATCTAGAATGCTCTCCTTTCTCACATTTGCTAGTATTAATTCTTAGCTTCAATCAAAGATCAAGTGATCAAGTCATTTGCTACTTATAGGATACATTTCCATTTTGAGTGTTCCCCCAATTATTTTGCATTACTTTGTTTTCATAGTTTTCCAATGGAGTGTTAAGATCCTTGAGGACAGGTAATGTATTCTTGATTTTCTTTGTTTTATGCCCAGATAGCATTTAAATAATTCTATATTGCTTGCAAAACACTTTCCAATATGCCATTTTACTTTCACATCATCACTGGGAGGCATATGCTGTTTTTCCTCCTTATTTTATCGAAGAGGAGACTGAGGAAATGATTAAATGACTTATCCAGTCAGTCATATTGCTAATAAATATCTGAGACTAGATTTGATTTGCTTTCAGATTGTCTTGAATCAGGTTCTAGTGTTCTATCCATTGAACTAATTGCATTTTGCCTAACTGTGGCATTTTGCATATTGTATATATTTAATAGTTGTATAATTAACTGATGAGAAAATATATATCTCATGGACTGGAAGAGTTCCCCTCAGCTGAGAGAACCATTGCTCCCCAATTTTTCACTGGCTATATTTTTTAGGTGATGGGGATTTTACCCTTATATAACCATCACTTCAATCAGTGCTGCAGTAGGACATTTCCAGTATATAGGGTCAAGTGCTTAAAAGAATTTGGGCTATTGTTTAGAGAAAAGCATATTGATTTAATTCCTTAAAGTAAAGCCCAATTGCTCTTGATGAAAATGACCTTAGTTGGTGCCATTGCTGGAACACCTTATACATCAGATTAAGGAAACTTTGGTCCAATGTAATTAAAATCAGTTGGTTAGCTAGATATGAAAATCACAGTGGACAGTTGCCATCTATCACAGCAAAGTTATTTTGTTCACCCTGAAAGGCATTCATTCTTTTTGGAAAGACTACGTTGTTACTGGTAGCTCTCCATCACCATTGGTAAAGAGTAATTTATAATCATAGAATTTTAGATCTTAAAGATTGGGTAATCTTATCATTCAATTTTATGTATGAGCTTATCTCAAAGATCTAATATTTTAATACTTAATCTTAATTCAGGTTAAACTTGCAAAAAATGCATTAAAACTTTTGGGACACAGTATATTTTTAATACATAATTTTGTCCAAACTTATTCCAAAGTTTGTTTCTTTGAAAAATGTATTCTCACTATTTTTTAAAATATTATTTTCAAGTAAATAATTCTTTAATACTTTAAAACTAAAATTATACTTTAAAAGAGAGGAAGCACATCTCCATTTTTTTGTTTTCTAGTAACCTAATGCAAAAAAAATTAAAAAGGCAAAAAAACCAAAATCCTAGCTATTGATTTCCTTTTCTCCACCCACCACCACCATCACTACTACCAACACCACTAATAACATTAGTGAAATGCCTAAATTTGTTTCTTGGCAGGGTCTTACTGTTAGTATTTCCAAATGTGGGATGCAGACAAGTATATGAATAAGATACTCCTTTGTAGTAAACTACCCACAGTCTTTAATTAATCCCTATCCCTTCTTTTCACAGAACAATAGGAGTATCAAATGCTCTTTTGATCTTTTGTAGCATTGGAGTATATGTGTTAGTCAGCCATCCCTGTGGACACTGGATATGTGTATTGAAAGTGCAGTTTCAGTATATGGAGGACATTAATAATTACCTAGTTGCATGATCTTGGACAACTCTCTTATCCCCATTACCTTGACAGAAAAAGAAAAGAAATAGTGTTTAAATCAAGGATGATAACAATAGTGAACATGAAAAGATGTCTATGATTATAGCAAAATGAAAATGGAGTGTACAATAGCTTCTATTTGCATATCACTTTGCAAAGTGATATAGAAGCTTGTTTCACTTGATCCTTACAGCACTGCGAGACAGATACTATTATTATTCTGTTTTATAGATCAGGAAATTGAGGCAGAGTGTATTCTTGAGAGCTGTCCAGCATCATGCAGTTAATAAGTATTCA